>NC_072427.2:142292000-142596666 GCF_028878055.3 Symphalangus syndactylus
ATTTCCTCATTGATCACCTCACCTGGAAGGAATTCTTTGGAGTATCAATCCAGGGTCCTTGCTGTATTTTTTATTGAGAAGGTCATTTTTGTTTGGCCAAGACTTTGTTTTCATATTAGGTGGTGAAGCCATTTCTACAGTCCCCACTGGGACAATACAAGTTTCTCTGTCCTTCTCTGTTCTGGGCCTGTGGTGGTGTACCTCCTAGATGTACTCTCTTGACTTCTTGCTCTCTTTCTTTGAAATTCTTATCTTTTGAGCTCCTCATATTTATAGAGAAAGATATAGGGATTAAAAAAAAAGGAAGGGAATTGACACTAGATAATAAATCATTGATCAGTTTTTTTTTTTTTTTTTTTTTTTTTTTTTTTTTTTTTTTTTTTTTTTTTTTTTGAGACGGAGTCTAGCTCTGTCGCCCAGGCTGGAGTGCAGTGGCGCAGTCTCGGCTCACTGCAAGCTCCGCCTCCCAGGTTCACGCCATTCTCCTGCCTCAGCCTCTCCGAGTAGCTGGGACTACAGGCGCCCGCCACCACGCCCGGCTAATTTTTTTGTATTTTTAGTAGAAACGGGGTTTCACTGTGGTCTCGATCTCCTGACCTCGTGATCCGCCCACCTCGGCCTCCCAAAGTGCTGGGATTACAAGCGTGAGCCACCGCGCCCTGCCCAGTTTTTTATATAGGGGTCACAAACTGTGATCTGAACATGTGGCAGAGTGTTTTACACAGCCAATGTATGTTTGTAACATTTGCACAATACATTCCACATAGTGTGCTTAATGATCACGTACTGTCCTCATTATATAGAACTTAATTTTATGTCAGTATTTACAATCAATAAGTATATGTTGATATGGCAGGTTTTCGTTTATTACAAATTGTACGTATTGTTTGCCTACTGTTCCTGCGGCAGGGACAGACAGTTTTATAAATCTCCTGCGTATTAGGCATTCAACCACAAATGAAAGAGAAGATAAATCCCCTTGAGGAATTTATTCTTAATTTGTATAAACTGTTAATACTTGCTGATCTACTACAATCTTCTTTTCAGGTAAATAACATATATAGACCTAGCATCTTACATCATTCATATCATTTTCTTATGTATTTACATCAGAATATAGCATAGCATGACATTTAAGACATCTCTATACAATAGAAAGTGAATTTTTGACACATATTTGGTTAATTAGATCATTGTGAACATCCAAATCACGACTTACATTCATAGTAAATGTGTTAGCCTGTGACATCCAGTTTGGTCCTCCATAGAAGCAAAATTAATCAGGCAATGAAAGACTATTATTTTCACTGTAACAGTATGCTGAACAAGGATGCCGTGTTCATTTGTCTCGTAATTTCTGTGCTTGTGAGTTCAGAGATGTTGATACTATATGGAAGCCCCAAGGGGTGACAGTTTAGACAATTAATGGAGATTTAAACCATGGTTAATAACCAAATTTAAGTAAATCTGTGCGTGCAGAAAAAAATCAGGAGAGACATTAATAACTATGAAGCCACTTTAGCAAAGAGTGATAAAAATGGTCAGGAGTTTGGATAATGTCAGTTAAACTAAGTTTAACAAACACTGTCAGTGAAGAAGAGGCTGGGAGATGAAAATGAATGTGATTGTGCTATACAACTGAGGGGACATTGTAAATGTTCCAGAGTACCCACAGGGCTTTCATAGGAGAAGGCAAGTAGAGGCTAAGAAACACTATGCCCAAACTTAGCAAAGACACCAGAGACTGGGATAGGTCCTTAACATCAAAATCGAGCACAGCTGTAGGTTAGTCATCTGGTTCTAAGACTGCTGCACTAGAGAATGGTTTTTAAGGGAATGTGACATAGCCCTCCCATGGGGTGAATTATCAGTGATTCCAGGAGGAAAATGGCACACGTCGATTGGGTTTGAGGGAGCTGCTTTGTGTTCCCATTATTAGAGCTCTTTCTATTCTGGTGCTGATCTTTCATCAACACTGAAGAATGGCTGGTATTGTTCAGTAGGATCCCCTGGGAGAAATAGAGTAATATGGAGCGGTTTCTTCCAGGCAGGCAGCAAGGTTTTAGGTCCGGCAGATCTTCGTATTAGGATCCTGAGTTCTCTCCCTGGCCCTGCCTAGCAGATTCTCCTGATGCATTCTCTCCCTCACTCTCACCCTGGGTGGCATCCTTAACTTGCCTGTACCCCCTGCCATCTATTGACAGTCAATTTTTCGCAGAAACAATCCACCATGCTCCTGACCACCCCCAGTCCTCCTTCCCTGCTCCTCCTTTCCCCGCTCCCTCCTGCTGATTTGTTATTATGTACTGCAGCTGCCCGGAGGATTTTAAATAGACCCATAATGGCACAGCAGCGCCTCTTGGAAGTTTAAATATAACCTTCTTGTTAATCTTGTCTGTGGTGGCAGCACAACAGCACCTGGAGAAGGCAATGGACAAGAGATGCCCTGGGGTTCTACCCTGAGATCAGGTCTAGCAATCTTTCAGGTGTCCTGTGATCTGAAAGTATTTGGTCTCAGCCTCATGGGTGACTGTGCCTCAGCCTTAAGTGGATTTGGTGCCAGATTGACAGTCCCTAGAAATGTGAGGACAGTGGGATACCAGGGCAAAAGAGACTCAGGGAACCACAAGGAAAGTTTAAAATTCCTCTCCACCTTCTGCCAAAACATGTCACTCATCCTTTGCCACTCTCAGAGGCAGAATGTGTTTGGTCCTATTTAGCCTTTGGCCCTGTGTGGGGACCTGCAGGGGGAAGGGCTAATTAGTGTCAGTTACATCAGTGGCCATGATTCTTAAGGAACAGGTGTACAAATAATAAGCACTTCCAAGCCACAAAATAAAGGCCTCAGACAGCTTCCAGGGGATGCAATGGGTGGTTGCTCTGACCCAGAGCAATGAAATTGTTCGTGAAGGAAAGATGCCTACAAATTGTAGCCCCAGTACCCAAACTTGTCAGTATTTTCTTGGATTTAACAAATGTCAAACACTAACATTAATTAATTCATTCAATGAATATATGTTGAATACTAGTGGTTGTGGGAAATGTTCTCAGATCAATGGAAGAAAAGAACAACAGGGAAAGGAGGCACCTTTTTGAATGTAAGGAGGCCTTCAATGCTGGAATGACAGACCCTTCAGAACAGAGATCGTTATGAGGACATGTTCTAAGATCCATCTAGTTTGGGTTTTTTCCTGTTGAAATGTTCTAGAATGAACTGATTGTCCAAGCGTGGGAATAAAAGAGATTAGACGTTTAATGAAAAAGAATTTAAATTCTGTAGAGTGTAAAGAAGTATTTTAAATGCTTAGTTTTGGTGGAAGGGATACAGGTGGTGTCATTTGTTATCTTAAGGCAGATTACAATAAAAGAGAGGAACCTGAACAAATAATAAATACATATGATAATAAGCATATCAAACATTTTATAGTATATTTTGGGGTATATTGTAAGTTTACATACATAATTCTATATTGTACTCATACTACTCTATATGGTGAACATTGTTATCTTCATTTTATATAAGAAAAAATTAGCAGAAACTGATTAGATGGTTTATCCAAGGTTAATGAGCTAGTTAGTTGTGGGACCAAGACATGTAACTCCAAATATGATTGTGTGTTATTCATACTTGAATCCCTAGGGGCTGGTATGATGCATTGCAACATTGACTTTTTTTTTTTTTTTAGTAAATGAATGAATGATACCATTTCCTTGTTTCATAACTCTACAAGCATATATTCATTTTTAAATAAACACACAAAAGCCATTTCAAACATTTTAGTATTTTAGTAGAGAGGTTACTGAGGAAGGAGAATGGGTCAGGAATGGTTCTAATGGATCCATATAGTTGATCATGGGATACATTCTAGAGTTTTGCTATTCAAAATATGGTCTAAGGGCCAGCAGCATCAATGTTATCTGGGACTTGTTAGAAATACAGAACCTTAGGCTTTGCTTCAGACCTTCAGAATCATAGTTGTGACTTAAAGATTGACTTTGAGCAGGTAGAAAGGCTTCTTACAAACTGAAATCTGCAAGTGATTATAGGTAGGAGATGTGTGATGGTAGAGAATTAAATATTGCTAGAATATCACTGTAATAAGAGCAGAAAGTAAGTGGGCAGAGAAAGGATCACAGAAGGGCTTCTATCCAGCCTGTGTTTTCATGAGGGAGAACAGCTGAACCATCCAAGTTAGACAACATTATTTTATAAGATTTCTAAGGATAAAGATTATGTAAAGTCTGTTTACAGAGTTTTAAGTCCATCAAATAAGAATATTACCTCCACCTCATAGATCAGGAAACTCTTGCTGAATTTTGTTTATTTAATAGCTTTTAATCCTATAAGGAAATGGAGACCAGTTGGTTGTTATATTAGTCAAAACAGTTGTAGTTTCCTACCTATTTGAATGAAAGTAGACCTATTTGAAAATGGCAAAGCAGGTCCTACCGACATTCTGAGAACCATTAGGGATTCTTCAAAACTGTAAGCAGGTGTGAAGTGAGTGAAACAGAATAAACCAGTCCCTGCCCAAATGGGAACAGACTTCTCTACTTTCCATTATCATTTTGGTAAAAGTGCAACTTACAGTATTTGCTATTGTCTGAATGTTTGTGGCCCCTCAAAATTCATATGTTGAAATCCTAACCCCCAAGGTGATGGTGTATTAGGGGGTGGGCCCTTTGGGAGGTGATTAGGTCATGGGGGCAGAGTCTTCATGAATGAGACCTTATAAAACAGACCCAAGAGAGACCTTTTGCCCCTTCCATCATGTGAGGAAGGCATCATCTGTAAACCAGGAAATGGGCTCTCACAAGACATTGATTCTGCTAGTATTTTGATCTTGGACTTCCAAGCCTCCAGAACTGTGAAAAATAAATTTCTGTTCCTTGTAAGTTACCTAGTCAATGGGTATTTTGTTACAGCAGCTTGAATGGACTAAAACAGTATTTTTAGTCATCTATTTATTGCTTTGAGTGAGAAATACAAAAGCTGGATGTTTTAGCCTCCTTTAAGGGCTCACAATCTAAATAGAGAGAGGTAGAGGAATCATATTCCTTGTCAAATAAAATCTTTAAGGTGAGAATGAACAAGGCAGGCATGACAGGTAATTAGGAAAACTAGGATCTGGTATCAGTTTTGCCATCGAATTTGTGTTCTTAGAAAACATCTTAATTTCTTTAGGTCTCAATTTCCCTTCTGTCAAAATGAGAAGTTTGGATTGGATGGACTTTCAGGTCTTTCAGTTCACGCTCCAAAGCCTGCAGGGGAATGGCAGATCAGGTGTTAGAGTGATGGATGGAAATGTTTCGCTGGCCAGATGGAAGACACTAGATATGCAGCATAAAGTCTGTTTATCTCACAAAGGTTTTTTAAATGAGTTGATCATTTTCTTTTTCCTTTATAAGATGGTTTACTATTTGCATTACTCATTGTCTGCTTTCAAGGTTAATGGACATTTCCATTTCAAATGGCCCTAAAAGCTTCTCTGAATTGGGGAAGGGCTTGTCTGGTGATTTGTAAATCCAAGCTATAGTTGATCATGCTTGTGCCTTGTGGTCCCAATTATGCTGCCCTCTGGCCTTCTTCCCTCCACTCACAAAGTGAGATTAAAAAGAAAGATATCCAAGGAGTCTGGCTGATGACCCAGTTGGAGCCTCAGAGACTGGGGTGAGGGCCCAAAATCAGAGGGTCTGATCCTCAGCTTTGTGGGTCTGCAATTGGTCAAGTTTTCAGGAGAGGCCATATTTTACAACATTAAAAATGTGTGGTGTTCTCCAAAAACCTTCTACATTTTCATTCATGTTTCTTTGGTTATATCAGAAATAGATGTTCCATTCATAGCCAATGTGTATTGAACTCTTATTGCATGCCATACACTGGAAAGCTGTTTCTTTTTTTTTTTTTTTTAGTTATACTTTAAGTTCTAGGGTGCATGTGTACAACGTGCAGGTTTGTTACATATGTATATATGTGCTGTGTTGGTTTGCTTCACCCATTAACTCGTCATTTACATTAGGTTTTTCTCCTAATGTTATCCCTCCACCATCCCCTCACCCCACGACAGGCCCCGGTGTGTGATGTTCCCTGCCCTTCATCCACGTGTTCTCATTGTTCAATTTCCACCTATGAGTTAGAACACGTGATGTTTGGTTTTCTGTCCTTGTGATAGTTTGCTCAGAATGATGGTTTCCAGCTTCATCCATGTCCCTACAAAGGACGTGAACTCATTCTTTTTTATGACTGCATAGTATTCCATGGTGTATATGCACCACATTTTCTTAATTCAGGCTATCACTGACAGACATTTGGGTTGGTTCCAAGTCTTTGCTATTGTGAATAGTGCCGCAATAAACATAGGTGTGCACGTGTCTTTATGTAGTGTGATTTATAATCCTTTGGGTGTATACCCAGTAATGGGATCACTGGGTCAAATGATATTTCTATGCATTAGCTAGTTGAATTCTTACAACATATGCAACAATACAATTATGCATTATCAATATGCTCATCTTACAGGTGAGAAAACAGAAGTTCAGAGTTTAATGCCAAGCAGCATAGTGGAAGTGCATGGCAATATCAAATTCATTTCTTCCAATTGTAAAACCCTTTTTTTTTTTTTTTTTTTGCCACTGCATCAACCTGAGTTCCTTCTCTGGAAAAGATCTCAGCCATGTTTTAATAACTGCCTTCTTATGTCTACCTTGCCACCTAAAATTTAGATACTCTGATGCGTTAACTTTTTTCTATCTTATTATAGTATTAACTCAGTTAGCTTATTATCCACTAAATGTTGTTAGATATTTTTTCTCTACCCAATATAGATGGACACAGCTTATTTTTACTAAGCTCATTTGTTCTTGTTAAACTTTTTTTGTTTGGTTCTAATTATGTCATGATTATGTATCCCAGTCATTCTGAATTCTCATGAGTGAGCAGAGCTGGGCTTTAATTGCTCCTTTAAGTCTTGAAACATCAGAAAGGCTCAAAGAATCATGGGGCTCTGGCCTTATCCAGCCATCCCAGGAGCTGGCTCTAGGCATGTGGCAGCTCCTCTCATGGTGAGGCTTGCTGGCAATAGAAAAGTGGAACTGAATTTCAGCACACACCTGCAGCGCAGTCTGGCTTCTGTGCCCAGGACAATGAGGTAGCTTGGTGTCCATCTGGACTCACTGATCACCTCCTGGGAGGACAAAACCTGAATTAGATAGTCATGGCTGAACAGAAAGGGGCATTGTGCATTCTGAGGCTTGGCGAGTAGAGAAGAACTTGCCAGCATTTTGCTGAGTTATATCTTCCCATTCCATGGCTAACGTTATTTATTTTTAGTCTCATTTCTTCTGATTACTCAATTGACTTGAACATGAGAAAAATGATGTCTCTATCAGACAACTGTAGAGAGATTTCTTGCTGGAGATATATTGATGTAAAAATATTTTCTTGGATGCCACTGGATCTTTGTGACCTCTTGGGTATTTCGGGTCCGAGGGGAGGTTAGTTGGGAGTGGGTCACAGTAATGGAAGTAGCTGAGGCTTGATAGTGTGTTCTGGTGATAGCTCATTCTAGTTGGACATTTAATTTAGTAGAACGGTGCCTTTGCAAATGCACTGAAATGGATCTGTTGCTGGAGAATACTGGCATCTTGCCATAGGAATGGAGGTAGTTCTGACTCAAGAATGTAGACGTGGGGAAACTACTCTGCTTTCCTTTGCTTTTACTTTTTTATGCTTTCTTTTTCTTGATTTTTCTTTTTCTTTTTTTGAGACAGAGTCTCACTCTATTGCCCAAGCTGCAGTGCAATGAAGTGATCTCGGCTCACTGCAACCTCCACCTCCCAAGCTCAAGCGATCCTCCTGTCTCAGCCTCCCACAGGCACATGCTACTACACCTGGATAATTTTTGTATTTTTTTTTTTTTTGGTAGAGATGGGATTTCGCCATGTTGCCCAGGCTGGTCTCTAACTCCTGAGCTCAAGCAATCTGCCTGTCTTGGCCTCCCAAATTGCTGGGATTACAGGTGTGAGCCACTGCACTAGGCCCTTTTTATCCACTTTCATGAAGGACTTGAAGACACAAATTTTAAAGGATTTAAAAACCTAACCCTCTCCCACTTCCTTCTTCCAAAAAGTCTGATTTTGAAGATATGACTTACTGGTTGTGCTCAGAGGCTAAGACAGAGTGTGAAGAATCCCCCTTGAACACACCATTCAGGTAAGGGGTCAAAATATGGAGAATGCAGCTGGAATAGCAATAGCCAGAAAGACCTTTCTAACCTGTAACCAGTGGGAAAAGTGCTAAGGATAGGTTACTAGAGCCCCTTGGGAACTGATGGGGCATGGACTCAAATTAGGAATCATAGGCCAAAGAACAGTGGGAGAAAAACAGAATCACAATTGGCATGGCCGTTAGGGTTGATGACTTCATTCTGTTCAGAAAGGAGGGAGGGTACCGAACACATCTTTGGTTGGAGGATAAGCACATCCTGGAATTTTCTTGAGAACTAAGGATTTGTGAGTTGAATAAGCTTTTTTTTTGTTTTTTTTGAGACAGAGTCTCACTTTGTTGCCCAGGTTGGAGTGCAGTGGCGCAATCTCAGCTCACTGCAACATCCGCCTCCCAGGTTCAAGAGATTCTCATGCTTCAGCCTCCCGAGTAGTTGGGACTATAAGTATGCACCACCACTCCTGGCTAATTTTTGGATCTTTAGTAGAGACTGGGTTTCACCATGTTGGCCAGGCTGGTCTCCAGCTCCTGGCCTCATGCCATCTGCTCACCTGGGCCTCCCAAAGTGCTGGGATTACAGGCGTGAGCCACTGTGCCTGCCCTGAGTTGAATAACTTTATCCAGCACATTCAGGTTTGCTTTGGGGTTCATCTGAATTACAGACATGACAAATGCAGTTGGAAATATTACGAGTAACACAGACTTCCCCAGGCTGCACCACTTTGTGACTGTATAATATTACGAAGAGTCCAGATCTCATTCTTGCTTCTTCCTACTCATTTAAGACCACAATCCCCCACAAAGTCACTATTCCCTGATGTGCTGTGGGGAGTTCTCAGGAGGGCATATTACAGATTCACAGACAGTTCAGGTGCAATATCTGCTGAGAATGGCTGCCACTTTTTGTGTTTCCTGGTTTTTCCTGGGTGCTGCTGACGTTTCCTGTTGTTCTAATTGCAGTGGGGACCACTATCTGTGTTAGGCATGGCTGCTGCTTCTCTCAGGTGCCACAGCATCTGCCTTGCACCATGGCCTCTTTCAGACCCTGCTGTCTTCTCCCATTGAGAGCACAGACTCCTGTGGATACTAGTTTCCCACTAGTCACCTTCCTCAGGTACCCTGAAGCCTTCATGAAGTTGAAGCTTCAACAGGGTCTGGGGTGAAGTATTTGAGAGAGATTCTTATCCCCAATTATGTTAGGCACCAAAGCTGGATGGTCATGTCACAATATCTCCTAAAGGTTTTAATGAAAAACTCCTTTGGTTTTTACTTACATCTTCTCCTTTCTTATTCCCTGAGGACCCACAGGCCAGGCTGGGAGAGCTTCAAGGGATAGCCATCATGGTGGTTACTAAACTGCTTATCTCATCCTATGACTATAGCTCTGTTAATTGATTGAGCTTGTTTGATTCCTTCCTTTCCTTAAAGTAAGTTCTCCTTTAGGGAGCTCCTCTGTTTCTCATGAAAATAGACTTCTGCAGAGCCCATCCCTTCAGTTTCTTAGACATGCCCAAGCACTCAAAATGCTGGCACTGGCTTATGCTGGGGGATGCCCTTCACGGGTCCAAAGCCAATGGCTGCCCTTGAGGAAGTGAGATGCTGCCATCAGTCACGGCAGACAGTTGAGGCTTATGTTAAGTGAAACAACCAAGCACAGAAAGACAAATATGGCATGTTCTCATCCATCTGTGGGAGCTAAAAAGTGGATTTCATGAAACTAGAGAATAGATTAGTGGTGATCAGAGGCCAGGAAGGGTAGGGGAGAGGGAGTACAAAGAGAAGATAATTATTGGGTACAAATATCTAATTAAAAAGAAGAAATGAGACCTGATGTTTGATAGATCAGCAGGGTGACTATAGTTAACACTAACCATTGGCAGATTTCAAAATAACTAGAAGAGAATAATTCGAATGTTCTTAGCTTAAAGAAGAGATAAATATTAAATGTGATGGATACACTAATTAGCTTGATTTCATTATATGAATGTATCACCTGTACCCTTAAAATGTGTACATATAATATGTATTAATAAATAATTAGTTAATTTTAAAAATTCCTACCTCATAAGGCTATTGAGAAAATGAAAAAGCTAACAGAGGTGTTTATTCATGTGGTTAACTCAGAATATTGTAGGAAAATTGTAGGTACCCAATAAGAAACAGAGTGGAACATACTGTCCGTGGTGCAGTCTGTGGTTCTTTCGCTCATTAAAAATTCTGTGAGCCTTTCACAGGACACAGAATGTTAACCCTGTTGTCATAAACATATTCTGCTTCAGCTCCTTAATTCTCTCTGTACTGTCATTTTTTTCTGTAGCTATGATATTATGACCTATGCTGAATTAGGTGAAGGCCACCCTGAGGGCTGCCCCGAGCCACCTTCTCCTTTCCCTGATGCCGAGCACAGGCTGTGACCCCTGTGTCCCTTCTGGACCCTAGTTCTGTGTCTGCAGGGAAGGGTTCCAGCCTCGTCACTCCCACTGGAACAGCAGCCTCTGGACTTGTTCTGCTTCTCACTCTTGGCCCCGCTCTCTGGGTCCTTATTTTAACCTCAGTCTTGCTCAAACCAAACTGCCTTCCTTAAATCTTGCTTTCAGTCCTGGCCTAGGTCCTCAGAATGGTCCTAATTTCACTTTAACAGCTTCGTCAACAAGAGTGGGCCTCCTTTCTAGGTCTGAAGTTCCTACTGTGTATTTTATAAAATCACTGCTCAGCACCAGTAACAGTGACCATGCCCCTCTAAAACAATTGAAAGAAAAGAAATGATTCTCTACAGAGGATTCATGGGAGATGACTATTATAAAATGCAATTACCCCAAAAGTTATGGAAAATATAATGAGGGACCTCTGCAGACCTCATGTCACTGTGTTTAACTTGTACATATCTATTTGGGTCTCTCAAAAAGGGAAGTGAAAACATTTTCATCTGGGTCAGGTGGATTTATGATTAGGGAACAATGTTTTTAAAAATTAAGCTTGTTTGTTGCTATTAAATATGTCTACACATTCAAGGAAAGTAGAGATAACAAGAGAGGTGACTCAGATTGGAAGGGTTTGGGGATGTGTGGGACAGGAAAGTCTGAAGAGCTAGGATGGAAGGGGACGAGAGGACACAGGAGAGTGGAAGGTCAGTGCAGAAAGATGGGGTGCTGTGAAGGAGGGAGGTTCCTGCAGGGATATTGAAAGAGGGACCAAGGACCTGCAGGCCAAAGGCTTAGATATTTACTACAGAGGGACTGCGTCTGTGATGGATAGGCAGATGGAGGCCAGGAGAGAGGATAAATCCAGGCCTGTACTGAAGGATATTTGCATCCCTCAGTTCCATGGGAGATCAGAACTGAGAAAGTGGGCAGTTGTCTCAAAGGAGGATTTCTCAGCTGATACCTCAAGTATCAGGGGCTATGTAGGAAGAGTAAGGATGCTTTCAACTCATGCCAAGCTAAGTAACATAAAAATCTACTTCCAATACTCAGCTCTATGGTCATGCATGTTCTGGTGCCCTTACATTTTAGTAAAGACGCTAGAGGAGCAAAAGATTGCTTCTCCCACTCACAGTGTCTCCCAATTTTACTTCTGGGTGATAGTAACAGCAAGTTAATTTCAATTGATACCAGTGGTGATGGGGGACTCTGCAAGACATTCTATTTAATTAGATTTTCTTTAAAAAATAGCAAGTAACATATATTGAGCACTTACTTGTACTCCTCACTTTACCCAGCTCTGATGCATAGCCCTGGATCACTTAATCCTTCCAACAATTCTTATATGAGCATAATTATTATCACCAGTTTATAGTTGAAAAAACTAAGGCTAGTAGTGCTTAGATAATTTCTCCAAATATTCAGAGCGACTGAAAAAAAAAAAAAAAACTGATCTTGGACTGACAGGTCTTATGCTAGGGTATTTGCCATCAAAATATTCTTCCTTTTAGGGTCTCTTGTGATTTAAGGAAAACTTGCCCAGCGGATGCAGGGGAGTGGGGCATCCTAAGCTAGAAGCATCCTTTTCCCTCATCCAAGTCCTTTAAGCCGCAACCATCTTCTGAAACCTTTTTGCTGGAATGTGGAAGGCACATGCACTTAGTTTAATGGTAACATGCTTTTGCAGTTATTGCCTGTTAAGATCTCAGTTGTTAATGGGATACCATTATTGCACCGTTGCCAGTGGTTTTTCATTTTATTCTGATACTCTGGCATGGTTCCTACAGAGGCTGTTGTTGAATATAACCCCTGACATGCAAGGCTATGGATAAAACACTATTTGACTGTTTTATAAACATTCTCTCTTGTTTAATGTGTATAGGAAAAAAAAAACAACAACCAGGACTCTTTAAGAAGCCTTTGGCAAGAAGCTCCAGAGGTTTAGCTAGAGCTGACCTGAAATGTGGAGACCAGCCATTAATCAGGTGGTCAGCAAATTAAGTGAGTTCGATATTTGCTGGAACTTTATATCTCCATTGCCAGTTTCATGTTCCACTTACTTGCAGTCACCAGTGCAGAGAGAAGGTAATGATGCTCAGGCCAAGGAAGGTCTTCCTTGGAGAAAAAGGGAAGTGGTCTCTCCTAGCAGCAAAGATAGTTCTAGCAGAGTCCCCAGAGTTCAAAGGGAGTTGCTTGGGCTGAAACTATTAACACCTTCCCCAGCAAAACAACCATTTTGTCTGCAAGCAGGTTTAACTGTCACGTGAAACATCAATACACAGAAATTAAGCATTCCTCGAAAAGGAAGGAAGGGAAACCAAAGCGTATATAAGAGGCACGTGAAATTGTTTTCCCAGTGGGCACCAGGTGATTTCTGTGTCTAAGTAACAGGAAACCACTTAATTTTTCCTTCCCTTGGTAACCTCATTTTTAAAACGAGGTTGGGTGGCTGACTTCCAAGGCTCTCTTGTGAGTAAGCATTCTATGGTTCTAGCAAATACTTGGTAAGAGTTGAGTATATTAACAAGGTCTTTATGCCTAGATTTTTAGAATTTTTCTCTGATTGACATTAGTATCAATAATGGCTATAATCAGTAGAAATGACAGAAATGTGTTATTTTAATGGTTGTATTTGCTGGAAACTTAGTCCATTCTGTTGAACACTGTATGTTTTCCCTATAGTGGCCCCTGTAATGTTCTGAGAGTCCAGTTCTGTCCCCGCAATTCAGCATCTTTTCTTTGGAACAAAGTGGAAAGCTTCATCACACATAATCTCTCTTCTAATATCTACCTGACTTTGGGAGAAAAATTATATATTTCGACCTCTCCCACTTGAGCCTCCCTCTACCTGCCACAGAAGCTATCCAGATGGAACCTGTTATTTTATCCTTCCTTCCTCTTCCTTTGCCTCTGAGATGACAGGATATCAGTCCCAAAAGGTCTTAAGGTTCATGTGGGCTCCATTGGCTTATGGCCCAGAGAGGTGTGGGGCTGCTATGAAGAATCTTCCTGGTGTATTTGAGATAAGTTGGTGTTTGCAGGCTGGTCTGGGGTTGCAATCCCCATTTACTACATTGGATCAATGGGAGAATGCTTTTGGATTTCTAAATAACTAGCTTACGGGTGAATTTTTGGAATGTGACGTATTTATGGATTGGGGATTGATCAGCCTAATCAGTGAGACAAAGAAGTTGAGATCTTTATTCTTAAAAACGTGGGTTCCATGAAAGATGGCTCCCACTGGCCGAAATTGTATCTTCACAATTGTCTATGAGTTCTTTACATGGATTGGAATCTTAGTTACAGGCTTAAATGACCATAATAGGATGTATGAAATCCTTAGATAATTTGCATATATTCTGAACACTCAAATTCCTTTCTTTTTTTCTTCCCCCCATGAGATCTTTTTCTAGCTGAATTGGCAATTCTTTGTGTTTCAATTCTCTGGTATGGCTTGCCCTTTTGCAGAAGTGCTAATAAGCTGTAACATTGCACAGGGAGAGGCGCTGGGGGTTAAGTAACCTGAAATAATGCAGATGTTTCTGGCAGGCAGATGTTTCTGGCAGGCAGATGTTTCTGGCAGGTATAGTCCTAGAATTTGAATAGTACTTTTTCTATTTCAGAGCATTGGTAGCAGCCAAGTCCCATTGTACTTGCCATTTCCTTTCTCTCTCCTGGACTATATGAAATAGAATCTTCACCTTTTCTGATGATACGTGTCAGATAAGCAATGAATGGCTGAAGAGTTGGGGAATTCCACTGAAGTTCATCTTCTTTTATGCAGGGGCTTCTCATAAACTTAAGACAGCTTTTCAAATAATATTCAGTGGCCACTTCTCCTAGCCTAGGTTAGATATGATCCTGCATTTCATCTAGTTAACAGTTATGCCTATTTTAATAGGCCTTAAGAAAAAAACAATTTTTAAAAGATATTTCTTAGATGAATTGGAGTTTTGGGAGGTAGAAGCTGAACAGAAAGCAGCAGGTAAGAACTGCCTATCAAAGGTTCCTTGGAGGAGGTGGATTGCGCTACATACTTTTTTTTTTCTCCTTTGAAACCTGTATTTATTGTCCCTCTTTTGTGTAGAGTCTCAAACCGGGAGGACTAAGCGCTCTTGAACAGGCCCTTTTGCCTGCTCCCTCCCAGCCCCCACCTGCTGCGCAGCCTGCATGGACAAAGAAAGGGAATGGACAACAGGCACAGCGGCAAAACAAGCTGTGTCAGTTTCCCTTTCTTCCCCTTTCAGTTTGTAAAAGAGCTATTTCCAAGCTTACATGGTTCACCTGGGTTTCAATTCAATCAGGGATTTTTTCTTTTCCTTCTTTTTTTTTTTTTTTCCCCTCAGCCCTGATACCTGTGGGAAAAATCTGGTCTATTCCTGGTTCACCAGGCCTTTCTCAGCCCCTAGCCTCCGGACCCTGATCACCACGGCCAATGGCAGGTCTGCTTTCCTAAGTGTGTAAGTGTGTCCGCCAGGACTCAACTGCCTTGGTTGACATTTTATGTAATTAAAATGGTGTGCAGTTCTTCAAAAGCAAATAAGTTCAGCTATGTGGCACTCTTTGAGAGACAAGTGCATAAAGTAGGGTAGAATGAGATTAACATGTTTAAGGCATCAGTGGTCCCAGCAGAATTGAGTACAATTGGGTATATAGGACATTTAGTTCAGTTGTATATTAACAGGGTTACTGGGTGGAATTTTTCTGACATTTGAATCAAATTAAACCCCAAATTATTTTAATTTGGGTTTAGGCTTAATTTCTCCCTCTAGCCTTGGGACCCTTGGCTGAATAACTATGGATGATTAAAGCAGTAGGAGAAAATGCAATGTACCTGCTTAGTTTAGTCGAGGCGTTCTTTACTGAAAAAGTGGGCAAAGACAAAACTCTCAAGCTTTTCTGGAGAGACCAGTCAGCAATTATCCTTTCCTGGGCAGCAGAAAATTAGCATAAGATTGAGGGAATCAAAATATTTTGATTCATGATGTAGTACTGCTGGTGACTCTGTGACCTTGGGCAAGTCATTTAACTACTTTGTGGCTTAGTTTAGTTTATTTCCATAAATATGGAAAGTTCAAATGAAAACATTACTTAGCACAGCACATTGGCTCCTAGAGTGCTAGATTCAAATTTTAGCTCTGCCACTTAGTAGATATTTGACAATGGATTAACCTTTTGGGTCTCAGTTTGCCCATATATTACATATGGAAAATAGTAATCATAACTATTTTGTTATCTGTTGCTATATTTGTTATATCACAGGATTGATGTGATGATTAAAAGAGAATGCACATAGAGTGCTTAACAGAGTGATAGCTCATAGTACGCACTTAATATTGTCATTGGTGTTATCACATTCTTTTCATTACATGAAGATACAGTGGAGAATTAGGATACCTTTTTAGAATTGGAGGCTTTGAATGAGACTTTGGTGGGAGATTGCAAGCACATGAAACAAGCTGAATAAAAATATGAAGGTGAGAGAGTAGGAGACATGCTTGGTAAACGGTGGAGGCAGACTAGGGTGGCTGGGACATAAGGCATGTGGGAGTTGTGGTGTGAGACCAGCCTGGAAAAGGGTGTTTGGGCAAAAATGTCAGAGATGGAATTGGCCATCTGAATAGTTCACACTTCATTCTGTACGTGATAGGAAAGGTCTAAACTTTTTAAGGAGGGGAGTGATATGATCATACCCATGTTTTATCAAGATAACCCTTACATATTATGCAGATGGGGTTAAAACAAGGATGGATGCCAGGGGAACATCTAGGGACTGATTTTAATGGAAAAATTAAGAAATAAATGAGGAATTTATTAAGTAGTAGCAAGTAGTGGGAACAGGGAAATGACACATGCAGACATATTATAATTGAATTAATGATAAGGATTCCTTTGCTTTTTCTTTTGAATTGAATTGTTAGAAGCTAAAACAGATCATAAACATTTAAAAACAAGGTCAGTAATGAAGAACATAAAACATAAAAGCAACATTTTGTGGGGTGTGTTAGTTTGTTATTGTTATATAATGAAATATGCAAAACTTACTGGCTTAAAATAACAACCATGTCTCATTTCTCATAAGGTTAGCAGTCAACTGGATAGTTCCTCTAGTCTCAACTGGACTCACTCCTGCATCTGTGGTCAGCTTTGGTTGGTAGGCTTCTTTGCTCATCCTGGTTGGGTTGCCCCATGTTTCAGTGTTGGCTGGTTATAGGCTGGTCCAGGATAACCTCAATTGGGACAGCTGGGCTCTTAGCCATGTGGTCTCTCATCTTCCAGCAGGCTAGCCAGACTTATTCTCCTATCATGGCAGGCTTCCAAGGGAGAAAGCAGAAGTATGCAAAGCCTCTGGAGGCCTAAGCTGGGAACTAGCACAGTGACACTTCTATCACATCATAGTGGCCAAGATGAGTCTTTAGGCCAGCTCATTTCAAGGGGGCAGGGGGGTGGAAATTGACTATAGCTCTCAATGGGGAGACAGTGAGGTCACATTGCAAAAAGGTGGACACAGGGAGGCCATCTTTAGTGGGACAGCTATCACCTGGGGACAGCTCAAATTGTCATGTGGGAACTCCTCAAATTGAGCAATTGTGCTCACATAACAAATACATATTCATCACTTGCCATATTTTAGTCACTCCTCTAGGTCTTTCCTGACTTCAGGAAGCTTCCTATTTAGCAGGGAGACAGACACCTACATAGATAGCTATGACAACAAAGGGATATGTTTTTTTTGTTTTTTTTTTTGTTTTTTTTTTGAGATGAAGTCTCGCTCTGTTGCCCAGGCTGGAGTGCAGTGGTACAATCTCGGCTCACTGCAAGCTCCGCCTCCCAGGTTCACGCCATTCTCCTGCCTCAGCCTCCTGAGTAGCTGGGACTACAGGCGCCCGCCACCACGCCTGGCTATTTTTTTGTATTTTTTAGTAGAGACGGGGTTTCACCATGTTAGTCAGGATGGTCTCGATCTCCTGACCTCGTGATCCACCCGCCTCAGCCTCCCAAAGTGCTGGGATTACAGGCATGAGCCACTGCGCCCGGCTGGGATATGTTTTTTTTATTAGGTATACATTCAATTTTGCCTTTCCCTGACCTGCTAAGGTGCAAATTCTGAAAACAGTGAACTCTCAGGCTCAGCCCCTTCTAGTTCCTCAGCTAATCTACACCAAGTCTGGCCAGCAGGTAGATTGTAGAGTTCTGCTGCTCGGAGCAGGTGTCTTTGTTTATTTAAAAGAATTTCATCACACTCTTTTCCTCTGATCATTTGACATTCCTTTTCCTTCATTACAATGAAACATACTTTTATCCCATTGAAGAGCCCAGAGACCTTCATCAATTTCTCTGGGTATTCACAGACTTCAGTCAGCTCTCTTTGTCCATGTGCCCCAGATTCTAATGCCAAGATTATCGCATCTTATTACTGCGGTGTTTTAGCTTTTGAAGTATGTCTCTGTTAACACCCACCTAACTCTGCCTATTGCTTGGAACAAAGGTAGCATTTCACCCTGCTGCCTATTTGTGGTTTTCAAAAACAAAACAAAACAAAACAAAACAAAACCTATTTCCGTTACCAATTCTCTTGTCCTATATTTTGGAGATCAATAGAATGTCTGTAACTCATTACATAGGGAATCCTGTTGCCTGTAAGCGGAAAGTAGATGTTGTACATGGAATCACTAACTTACTCTTTTCTTTATCCCTGGTGTGTGAGGTGTTTGTGTGTGTGTGTGTGGTGTTTGTGTGTGTGTGTGTGTGTGTCTTTTCAGTGTCCTGCCCTTGGTGATTGGGGTGGGAAAGAGATGAATTCATCTGGAAGAGAGTTGAATGAATTTTCAGTAAAGACGTTGAGAAAAGTGAAGTTTTTGCTATTTTTTGGTAATATATTATAAAATTGACCTTTATATTATTTAAATTTGACATTAAGTATATAAATTATGTTTTTTAATACTAACATTTAAAACATTTCCCAGTCTTTGGAAAGTCTAGGTTTTTTGGGGGAAGGACAGTGACTTTAAATCACTGGCATCCTCTAAATGTGGAAGAGCTCCAGGTGTTTACACAGTGTATCCCCATTCCCACGAAGACTAGATAGATCCGTTTTCCCCATCTGCATAGGCTAGTGGGTGGACTCTTTCCATATCTATACTTTCAGAGTCCCTGGCCCACTGCTGGGCTGCAGCTTTGACCTTTGGTGCAGAGGTAAGATGAGGCAAGGAGTGTGATGGGGAGATAAAAATATGTGGGTGAGCTGGGTCTAGAGCAAAGAGCCTCTCAAAGTTTGATTCACCCGAGTGAAAGACAGCTTAAGAAGGATGAACATAGCAGAACTATAAAGTAGTGACAGTTATATTCTCAAATCTGCAAGAAACATGTCTCATTACATTACTGTCAGAAAGAGAACCATGTTGAATCATTGATCTTAAAACAAGAGCTGAGAGATAATCTAGAATTCTTTCTGTATTTTATTGTAGTTTCAACTCAAAGACAAGCACGATATCTTACAATCTGAGAAATTTGTCCCTTGAGAAGAGCAAAAGTATAATACTGTTCTTAACCTCAGTGGCAAAGATCATCTGGATATAAAAGAGGAAGGTTTGCTCACAAGCTGCTGAGAAATGTTGAGAGTCACAGAAGCCTGGTCTTGGGCTGTTAGCAGAAGAGAGAGATATATATAGAGAGAGGCAGCAGGGAAAGAGAGAGAAATAGTGTGTGTGTGTGTGTGTGTGTGTGTGTGTGTATCCTGAGTGGCCCCCTTTTTTCCTTTCCCCTGTGTGACCCCCATAGTCAGGAGAACTGAAAACTATTCATTTTTCTCTGTAGCCTTCCTGCTGACTGATGTATGCTTTCTAATTATGGAAAAAGTGAAGCCTATAACATCAACTGGAATAAATTCTGACACTGTTTTACGTTCAACCTCGCTAGCTCGAAGTCTAGCCCATAACTCTGTTGACATAATTGATCTACAGACACAGAAGAGCTAAGGTTTGTCTCTAGTAATCACACACATACTCTGTGATGGGGCTATGTGTATGTAATGACCTCACATTCACCTTATCATGTCAGACAGAACTGACTCAATTTGCTTATATTTTACTACATAAATACCATATTAAGAGTCTTAGAAGGAACCTTAAGGGTCATTTAGTTCAACATCTCACTGAGTGAAGGAATCCCTGACAGTTGACCCCATGACTCTTTTTCTTTGAACATTTCTTGTGGCAGAGAACTCACTTGGATGATGAGGAGAATCCATTCCATTCAGATTGCGAGAGATTTTCCTTATACTGAGACAAAAATCTACTGTGCTATAATTGGCATTTTGGGGGTCATATTCTACTCTTTGGAGTTATTTTTAACAATTTTTTCATGTGATTGCGTCTGGGTGCGTTATACATCTCAGGCAGAGTCTGAGTATTTTCTTCTTCAAACTAAGCAGCTTAAATTTCTTCAGCTGGCTTTCAAATTAAATGATTTTTTAGATATTTCATGCTGGAAACTTGATCAAGCCATCAATGATCAGTTTATCAGTGTGTTCTGCTTACAGTCAAATACAATAGAATTATCATCTCCCTTGTTTGGTATGCTATCTTTTTATTAAAGTAGTTTAAGATCATATTAGCTGTTTTGACAGCCGGGTTTCCCAAATTTACAATAATCTAATATCTAAAGTAAGCCAGGCATTCTCATGTGTTCTTTATGAAGTTGGTTTCACATTTAACCCAAACGAATATCATTTGATTATGTTGATCTCAACTTTCATGCCTACCCATGTATTTTTGAAGTTTGATTCTTGCCAACTGACACCTTCGTTATTCTTTCTACCATCTGGCCATGTGCATATTTTTTAAATTAGTATAAATATTCTTCCCCAAGTTATTGAGATTAAAATGCTGAATAAAACAGGATTCAGTAAGTTTGCTTTGGTTATCTATCAGGGATCTCTCTCCATGTTATTTTTTTATTTTTTCTACCAGAACTACATAATTAACTTTTTTGAGTGTCCTGCTGAAATATTGGTCTACATCTGTGATCAGAAAATATTTCTCCTTAAGAAAAATAAAATATAGTTTCATACTACATCTACAAAATTGCTTCCATTTTTTTCCCTTTTTTGCAAGTTTTATAAACCATGCCACTTAACTATGCAAACATCTCTGTAAAGGCATTTTTTTTTTTTTTTTTTTTTTTTGGCAAAATCTGCCCTTACACTACCTTTTCTGGGCCTTGAAAAGAATCCATTTTTTCTCCACAAGTAATGTCACACTATCTAGTTCTGCAAATATTTTTGTTCTTAGATTTTTTCTGACTCTTGACATTTGACTTTCATCTTTGTAAATTCTCCTGCCACGTCATGTTATAAACCTTTGTTCTCTGTTAACAATTTGGCTCTTGATGAGACTGGATTCTTTACATTCCCTTCCCACTATCTCGCTCCAGCCCTTAATTCCCAACTCTCCGGTCATTAATGTTCCCATTTCTTTTGGAATCTACAAGACTGGTTTTAAAGGAATTTTGGGAAACATAGTGCATCTGCTATTCTTTGTGGTTGAAATGAAGCCATGGTTGGGGATGGATATGACACCTGCTTAAAGGCCACACAAATAACATTCTGCAATATTTGGGAGGGTAAATTATAATGAACGCGTTTCTCTGGCTGAACCTTCATGAAGTACTGGCTAGAATTCAGGCACAGAGCTTGAAGTTGCTTATGTAAATGAAGAGACTTTTTTTTTTAATAGCTCTATGGTACATAAGGATGCATACAATAGGTAAATAAAAATTGTACTTCTCACTCTCCTGTATTTGGGCTATGGTTGGGTGAATTTACTTCTGTGTTACTTTTGGTCCATCTAGGCCAGGAAAGGTATCATCTAGTTAGTAAATGTATGGTGCTGTTCTAGGTAATTATTTCTCCAACTGAGAAAAAGCAGTGGCTGAGAAATGAGTTTCTAGATAGAGAATTTTCCTGATATGGTGACACCCATTCTTTTGTGTATTCAATAAAAAGTTGGAACAATGGATAGCAGTATTGGGAGAAGAAATAGCAAAATAATGATTGTTTGATAATAACAGCTGACATTTATTGACGTTTTATTCTGTTTCAGGAATTGTGCCTTCTCACTAAATTATAAGAATCTTGCGACGTGTGTTCTATCATTATTACCATTTGACAGATGGGGTAACTGAGGCACAGAGAGGTTATTTACCCGAGCTTGAGCAGCTAAGAAGTGGAGCTATAAGTAGCTGGACTAGGTCATTTGGCTCTAACTGCAGTGTTCAGTATGGTAGCCACGAGCCACATTTAGCAACTGAGCACTTGAAATGTGGCTAGTCTGAACTAAGATGTGTTGTAAACACAAAATGCACACTGGGAATTAAAGGGTTTATATGAACAGAAGCACATGAATTACCTCATTAATAATTTTTATATTGATTTCACGTTGAATTAATATTTTAGATATATTGAGTTACATGAAATGTATTATTAAAATGTGTTTACCTATTTCATTTTATTTATTTTAATATATCTACCAGGCTATTTAAAATTACATGTGTGGCTTGCGTTATATTTCTGTTGGATAGTGCCATTCTAGAGCTTAATTCTTAAGGATTGCTGTTTGGCAAAATACCAAAAACAAAACAAAACCAAAAAACATCTATAAAGATAAAGAGGAACAGGCCAGGCACAGTGGCTCACACCTGTAATCCCAGCACTTTGGGAGGCCGAGGCAGATGGATCACCAGAGATCAGGAGTTCGAGACCAGCCTGGACAACGTGGTGAAACTCTGTCTCTACTACAAATTCAAAAATCAGCTGGGCGTGGTGGTGCGCACCTGTAATCCTAGCTACTTGGGAGGCTGAGGCAGGAGAAGCACTTGAAGCCAAGAGGCAGAGGTTGCAGTGAAAGTGCACCACTGCACTCCAGCCTGGGTGACAGAGCAAGACTCAGTCTCAAATAAATAAAATAAAATAAAGTAAAATAAAGAGGAACAATGCAAGTTATGGAGTAGGGGTTGGGTCATGTTAAGGAAAGGAAGCTGGTTATGGGATATATCTGTAACCTAGAAAGCCTACAGAGGCAATTCTGGGTCACTTTGAAGGGGCTAATTTCTCCCTCAAATTAAAGAAAAATATTTGATCAAGAACGGATTGATTTCCTAGAAACCAAAAAAATCTCAGAGCACTGGTCTTGGACCAAAATATAAAACCAAGAGTGAACGATCAAGTTACGGACAGGATTACTTAAAAGTATGGGTTTCAGGTGATTTGACAACAAGGAAGACTGGGGAGAGATGGAAAAATATTTTTGGCCAAATAAAATGGAATCAAGATCGTTCTTGATGAGCCACTTGATTAAAGTTTAGCTGGTAAGCGCTCATGTGGTTGTGCAGTTGTTAAGGAACTCTCTCTATTAGTTAGTAAATGGCAGCTGCTCTGAGGCCTCTGGGTGCCCTGTTATTCTCCCAGACTTTCTTGTAAGTCAGCACCTAAAGGGCAAATGCCTGGCAGAATAGGAGCCACAAGACCCTGTCCCCTCCCTAAGGCTGGCTTCTGTTCTGGTTGGCTGTTAAAGGTGCCGTGCTTATGGGGAACTATAATTTGTAACTTCTCTAATTTTGTATGATTTGCACCATCATGTAATATGATCAAAGAAAGTTGTGTTCTCCAGAATACCTTTCAGAGAGTGTAATACGTTCTTTAGAAGAAACAACTTGAAAAATCCACCTGGGGTAGAAGGTGAGAGTTTGAGGGGATTCAGAGTGGGAGAAGCTGTTCTTGATATAGAGAAGAATTACATGAATAAGATAAAAATAAAAAAAATTAATCTTCAAGAATAGGAGGACAATTGAGGAAGAAGGGAGCAGGGGCAGAGGTGTGGAACAACCATGGAGATAGGGAAAGTCCACTCTGTCAGCAACATGGTCTTTCCCTGTGTCTACCCAAGTCTGCAAGATTACTAAGCTCACAGAATGGATGCAACAGGTAGATTTTTTCCCCTTCATGTAGAAACCAGTTAAGACTTGACTTTGAATTTCAATTGTTTTAGGTAGAATCATAGCAGACAATCAAGGCAGACATAGGAAATTGGAAAGAGACTGAGAAAAAGTAGACCACAGGTATTGTAAAAAGTTTAGGAAAGATTGTGCTAGCCTCAGAGTTGATGTTTGGACCAAAAGCAATAAGACTGCCCAAGAAGAGGGAGGAGCACCTGTAGCTTGTGAGCTGCAGGCAACTACTTAGCACCTTTAATATGTGATGCTTCTATTCTGAATATCAGTGTTCTTTAGGGAAGGAGAACAAAGGAGAAAGGCTAAGGAATCCTAAGAGTTTGGAGGAGAAATCACCCATGTTCTCCAGGAGCCAGTGATGGAAAGGCACCAAGCGTTAGGCACCTTCTCTTGTTTAGGGGCCTCGAATCCCAGCCATTGTGGATCTTGCAGCCACTGCTGCAGGCCTGCCTCCTCCCAGGTCCTTGTTCTGAAGATGGGTATTGCAGAATACTTCAGTGCAGTGTGGATAGTGACATCCTTTAACTCTTCCTTCTGCCTCTTTCCCTTTTCCCAACTTGCCTTTCCTGCAGATTCCTGGCACAGGTGAGGTGGGCTGAAATTGACATGGAAAAGAAGAGGTCTAGAGGAGTCTGGAAACTATTGAGTGGTCAGGATGTAGATGAGAGTTTGGCCAGGTGATCACTCTTGAGGAAAAGAAGCTTCTCCAGGAAGTTGGTGAGAGGAAGCAGCTTTTGGTGTCAATTCATGCCCATTCCTGGCCCCATTTTTAACTCTTTATTTTCTGTGTGGCCCTTCCGTTTTTAGTACCAGGAGGGGACATTCCAAAGGAGATGTGGGCTGAAACATCCATATTCAGAAGCGATTCTTACTTAGATTCTTCTTGTTCACCTCAGGTCAGGACAGAGAGGGAGCTACTAGGTTAATGGGATAGGGCTTGGGATTCCCTTGGCTCTGAGAACTTGCACCTTAGGGACATCCATTAGTGTCCCCTTGCTCTGCCCTGCTGTATTATTCATCTCTCCTGCCTGCATTATTGCTCATTGTGCAGCACAAGCAGCACAGCCAAAGCTACCCTTTTCTAAGTACAGAGGTAGGAGATGAAAGCCTACAAAATAATAAATGTATTAATTTTAAGAACTTTTGGGGGCTCGTGTCTCATCTCCTCCCTTTCTTTGCCTTGCTTTGATAATCATGTTCCTCTCACTGTCTTTCCTTTTTTCTTTGTTTTGTTACCTATATTCATCTTTTTATCTGAAAAGTTTTCTGCTTATTCTCTTGTCTCTGCTCTAATCCCCACTAATTCCTGCTCCCAAAATCCCACACACTTGCTTTAGTATTAATCTTGTTTATTTCTGTTATTTCCCTAAAATATGATAAGAAATGAACTAGCACATGTGTGCTGTTGTATAAGATTATATTAATTTGTTCTCCTCAGTAATTTTCAAGGACTATATCTTTCCTGACTCTCTAAGTGCAAAGAGAAACTCTCTGTAACCAAAATTTCCAAAATTCCTAAAATTCAGAGTTTCCCAATTTATAAAATGGGAAGATTTTTTTATTATTTAACTTTTATTTTAAGTTCAAGGGTACATGTGCAGGTTTGTTACATATGTGAACATGTGCCATGGTGGTTTGCTGCACAGATCATCCCACCTAGGTATTAAGCCCAGCATCCGTTAGCTACTCTTCCTGATGCTCTCCCCTGACCAACCCCTGACAGGCCCCAGTGTGTGTTATTTCCCCCAATGCGTCCATGTGTTCTCATAATTCAGCTCCTACTTGTAAGTAAGAACATGTGGTATTTGGTTTCTGTTCCTGCATTAGTTTTCTGAGGATAACCACTTCCAGCTCCATCCATGTCCTTGCCAAGAACATGATCTCATCCCTTTTTATGGCTGCATAGTATCCCATGCTGTATACATACCACATTTTCTTTATCCAGTCTATCGTTGATGAGCATTTAGGTTGATTCCATGTGTTTGCTATTGTGAATAGTGCTGCAGTGAACATACGTGTACATGTGTCTTTATAATAGAATGGTTTATATTCCTTTGGGTATATATGCAGTAATGGAACTGCTGGGTTGAATGGTACTTCTGTTCTTAGGTCCTTGAGGCATTGTCACACTGGGGAAGACTACTTTTTGTGAGGGAAAATATATGTGACTAAAGAACATGAAAAATATTTAGCCTCCCTGTAATCCTATAGAAATTAAAACAACAATGACATATCATATTTTACCTACCAAATTAGTGAAAATTTAAAAGAATTTATTAACTATGGGGCATGTACACTTTTCATATACTGCTTATGAGAGTGGGAAATGATGCATTTTTTTGAATACAATGTATACAAATGTATTAATGACTTTTGAAAAGTTAATATGTTTGGCTGATTCTTCCCTAATTCTATTTCTAAGAAACTATCTTCTTCTTGACATCAGATAGGCAGACAGAGAAGTGCAAACAAATACGTGCCTCCCAGTACTATTTACTAAGCACTTACTTGGTGCCCAGCACTATGCTAAGTGCTTCCCGGGTACCATCTCATTTACCCAGAGAGGCAGGTGCATTCCTAACTCACTTCACAGTTAAGGAAAACCATTGGAAGAGAGGCTAACTTGCCTAAAGTAAACAGCCTGTAGATGATGGAGTCTGGTCCCTACCTGGACAATCTTACCACAGAGCTCTTACTCTCAATCCCCACCTGTAAAGCAGTATAGTTATTACCTATTATGTTATCTTCTATTTATCTTTTGCTTCTCTGCTAGACCTTCAAAGCCTAAGTAGGAGGCTCTTGTCTCCATCCTCAGCCTTTAACCCAGTGTCTGGTGTTTATTAGGTACTTGATAGATATCTGCTGAAGGGACAGCCTAATTGAAACTTTACTGTCCTCAGAACCAACTTGTCACTTCTGTTTAAATTGTTCTCACTGCTAGAATTGGCCTCTAATCCCATTAATGCCTGGTAATAATCATCACCACCAGCAGCAGCAGAAGCACCACCACCACCATCATCATCATCATCTTACCTCTCCTGCATGAGAACTTTCCTGATTCATGATCACTTGTGATCTCTTCCTTTCCTATGCCGCATATATTTGTTTTCATTCGTTTTGTGATAATTACGTTTCACTTTACATTAGGGTCACTTGTATATTCCGGGTGTAAAAACTGCAAACTCTATTTGATCAAGGATAATTTCCTTTTACTTTTGGTTATCTTCATGCCTAGGAAAGGGCCTTTTATATGGTAAGTGCTCAGGAAAGATTGAACGCATGTTCTGTGTTTAAAAGGAAATACATAAAGCTTAACTATTTACCAGACATGTCCCTCAGTGACAACTCTTGATAAAATGTCTTTACCAAAGGCACTGCACATGTTATGGTACCATTTTAAAATATTTACTCTTACTTTGTACACTTGGTTTTGCAAGATTAGTAATCCAGTGCGTATTAATCCCTTCTGCTATAACCATGTCCCCAATCGAGGCCTGTAAAATTATTAAATGCCTCTTCTAGACTCAACACTATTCCCATTCATATTATTCCTAGTTTCTGTCCCAGGGATGAGCTTTTTCTGATGACATTGACTTGAAGTCACACTGGTTTCCATGTATTAGGAAAATGAGCCACAGTTCACCATCTGGATGCTCACCTTTTGCCACATTACACTTCTATTTCTTTCACTTTTTGATAAAAACCCACTAGTAAAATTATCTAAATTAGACTAAAGTGGTTCTATCTTTATCTTTTGTGTAAGCAATTTTGCACCCATTTGTACTGGTTATCAGCTGGGGTGTAAAGAGAAATCACATCCCTTATTTTAAAATTTACTACTAAAACTCCTTTCTGCTTATATTAACAGAAAAGCAGTTTTCCCTTCTGAAGTTCTCTCTAGTATCCACACCAGATTCTTCAAGAGCACTAGGAGTTTACTCAGGCCATGGGTCAGCCTGCTTCTAGACCTCAGATGAAGAGAGAACTGGACAGTCTGAGTGGTCCAGTACTAGACCCTGGTATACTTATTTTTCTGGTTTGTCTTAGGCTTGCAATATTTTAAATTAGTTCATTTGCTCACCCAGTGTTCCCAAGGCAGGACCACTGTTTTAGGGTGTCTATGTCTGGAAGGACTTCCAGATTCAGCCTTATCCTGTGTGAAACTGGTTCCCCTCCATGTACCTCTAGTCTCTTATGTCAAGCTGGATTCTTTCTCAAATTCCGCACTGTCTCGTGGAATGTTCCACCATTTTTCTTTGCTGTCCATGGTCTCAGTCTGAACTGTATCAAGCTACAGAAGAATTTCTAGTAATGTTGAAGGGGTTTGGAGTATCAATTTCTCTTTTCCCAACAGAATCCTTGGCTCCTTATTGCTTTTCTCTTCCTCTTCTCCAGAGATCAGTGTGCCCATACCGAGAAGAATAGTTTTGTCATACTCCAAAAGTCTTCTTTTATTCCTCCCAAGAAAAAAGAGGCATTTGCTTGCCTTTGAGCACTTTTGGGAAGATGTAGACTTCTCTACCAAGGTGATTCTCTGCGTTCACCTTAAAGAAGAAGCAGACAACTGCTTTTATGGCAATGTTAGCTGCCATGGCACCATGATCCACCTCATGTGTATTTGACAGATGTGTAGCTCTGCATGTACAGATCTGAGATGACTCATTTCTGCATTTTTGTACATAAACACTCCATATTGTGCAGGTGTGTGCATGAACACACCCAACTAAGGACATGCTAGCTACTTTAGACCAAAAAAAATTAGACTTGGGGGAAATATAGGCCTCCAAATAGAGGATATTTTTCTCTTTCATAAAGACTCGCGGTTCCTTTATTGCTGGATGGGTAGGAACTTGCCAAGTACACGTCTGTGAGTCACTAGGTGGGTACCTGGAAACACTGGTCACTTTTGCAGTTCTAACTGTCCCCTCCAACCCATCACCCCACTGGTCTGTGGCTGCTCAAGAGTTCTTCCTATGATTGTGTCGGAGTGTGAAATCCACCCACCTATAGTCCATGATATCTCCAGGCCCTCACAGAGAATGGACCTTAGAGCATTTACTTCACCTTTGAGGGTGTGGGTGAGAATGGAGGCTGAGAGTTTGTTAAATGAGAATACATTTGCTACAGAGCAGGGGGTGGCTTTGATCCTGAGAAATAGCAATGGAAAGTGTGATTATTTTATAGGCCTGTGAAGATATTTAGAAATTCGTTGATTTGTAAAAGAAAAAAAATAAACAGGCAATGTTGCCTGTGATAAAATTGTGTCCTAAGTGATTCAGATATTCAGAATTTCAAGTTTTACTTCCGCCTTACCTCTTCTTGCTCTTAGTTCAGGTATTTACTCTGTGCAGACATGATTTAAATACTGCTTCTTTATCAGTAGGAATTACTTTGCATTATTTTATGTGTGTGCTTAGAGAACTTTATATTGTAAAATTATGATGCGCTGATATTAAATTGATACTTCGGCGAGTACACTGTAGCTGATGAATCATCCCAAAGAATCAGGGCAAGTGGGTGGAGCTTGTGGACTGAGCAGGGGGCATGAATGGGAGTGAGAAGTGGGTGGTTTAGCTTTTCTTTATGCTCAGAGCAAACCAGTCTGAAGATGAGACAAAAGCTGGTGGCATTCCTCAGATTGGGGAAGAACTCAGATTGGACAAGCCTAGAGGAAATCTAGATTTTCACATGGGAAAAAAGAAGTAGTTTTCCTTAAGATAGTGAATTGGAATTGTGTCTGGCAAAGGAAGGTAACCTGATGGTAAAAGAGCCATCAGTGGCACAAACCAAACCTCCCCAGAGGGAGCTGATCCATCTGAGACCGGGTGGTAGCTGGGAATAATAACTGAAGAACATGACTTTTATGGAACAGTGGAATCAGTATCCTCAATGGGTTGTTGAACATTCTTCAGACATCTGACTATACAGTAAGAAGCAGGAAAGAGGCAAGATATTTCTCTTGGGCCAGAAATCATAGCAATCATCCAGCTGAGTGAATGATCTAAAGTCATGGGAAAAATCAGTGGGACCCACACCAGGCCCTGAGGAGGTGGAGTGTTCTGACATATTCAGAAGGGACAACTCAGGAGCCCATGCTGTTCTAGGTTACATTGAAGGACCAGTCAAACTCGGAAGGCATGTTTTTGATTAAATATGACTGATGCTTAGATGATGAGGACAATGAAAGTGATGATGAATTTAACAACGTAACCAGTTTGTAAACCAGTATGAAATGAAGCTCATCCTCACTTATATTCTTGGCTATAATATGTAGTCAATAGATTCACACTTAATGAACCAGAGAACTTACTGTGTGCTAGGCACTGTACTGAGCACTTTCTTATGTAGTGTTTCATTTAATCCTCTTTACAGTTCTATGAGCTAAGAATTAGCACTTTTATTTTCTGGAGGAAAATGAGGTTTGGATACGGTAAATAACTTTTCAAAGATCACACAGCTAAGTATTCAGATTTGAATCTAAATTTCTGATTCCAAATCCAGTACTTTTTTTTTTTATAGCAGCAATATGCTTCTGTTCTGTTTTGAACTTACTGCTTTGTTACCTTGGCTACTTACTAAATCTTTCTTTGTAAAACTGTGTAGGTTTATCAAGATGAAAGTCTAAATTTTAGATTTTTACTGTATTGTCTAATCTCATGCTGTTAATAAAGACATACCCAAGACTGATTAATATATAAAGGAAAGAGGTTTAATTGACTCACAGTTCCACATGGCTGGGGAGGCCTCACAGTCATGGCGGAAGGTGAAGGGGAAGCAAGACACGTCTTACATGGCAGTCGACAAGAGAACTTATGTAGGGGAACTCCCCTTTGTAAAACCATCAGATCTTGTGAGACTTATTCACTATCACAAGACCAGCACAGGAAAGACCCACCCCCATGATTAAATTACCTCCTACTGTGTCCCTCCTATGACATATGGGAATTTTGGGAGCTACAATTCAAGATGAGATTTGGGTGGGAAAAGAGCCAAACCATATCAGTTACTTAGGAGCTATTGTGAAGTGGTGGCTACAGAAACCAGTTGTCAACATCATTCAGAAAGTTGATGCACCTAGGGAAGAAATACAGGGAGTAAAACTTTGTAGAGGTTTCTGGAGGCTGGTGCCCCTGGTTCTTGTCAGATAGACTGCATTACAGAATATCTTTAGTTCCTCACAGCTTTCCAACTCTCTGCACATATATCCTCATAATAAATTGCCTGAGGATGATGGCTTCCAGCTTCTCACTCATAAGTGGGAGCTGAGCAATGAGAACACATGGACACAGGGAGGGGAACAACACACACCAGGGCCTGTCCATTACAAAATATCTTTAGACCATTATTCTCAGGAATAAATAGCACATATCTACCTCCCTTTGCGGCTTGTGTTGAGATGCTAATACCAAGGGCTAAATTGATGTTTATTTGACTTTTAAATCTGTGCTAACGAGTAACTCTGTAACCTCCTCTCACACAGCAAATTTCTGTGAAGCCTATAAAATATTTCAGAAACTAGTCTTTCTGACAACCGCTTAACCACCATTTTACAGAGGGTAAACTTAATATCTTACCTTGTCATATTCTGATACATTCAAAGTGAATCCAACTTGGTCAGTGTCAATGAACATTAAATTCTTTTGAAGTGATCATGGACACTTCATAGGCCAGTGTGAAACACCCAATGATTTGGAAGAAACAAAGCTGTAACCTTGATGGTCAGAGCCAGTTCTTTCATCCTAAATTCTTAAGGATGTGGGGAATGATGTGATTTGAACAAAATGCAGATCAGCCTTATGTGCAGTGAGGAAAAGCTGAATACTGGTGAATTTGGCCCTTGTTCAGGACCCATTGATAAGGTACTTGAGAGAGCAGAGCAAGATAGGAGAAATTTCATTTCTTGCAGCTGCAGAGAACTGGATGTAGTGAAAATTTTAGAAACCAAGAGCCGTATAAAGATGAGCAGAAACTCAAACAAAATAGAAGTTCAAATAAAATAAATAGCTAACTTTCCGCATAGTTTAACATCTGCTTGATATTGCACAAAGAACCTTCCTCAAGGCCTGATGGAGGTTTGTGTGAGTCCCAGTGGCTTCAGACATGTGGAGTAGCCACCACATCCCAGGGTTTCATGCAGCTTCACTCATCTTTGATTATCCCCACACAATCTGGGATACCAGCCCCCATCTACCTGCGTATTTATTATTTGGGGGGCACGTTTGTAAGCCACTTCTGATTAACCCTTGCTATGCCTGTGAAGGGAATATGGTTTTGTTAGCATCTATTACTCAGCTTGCTGATGCAAACAGTATTTAATCTCTAAGCAAACTATAAATCTTCAAGTGTATGATTTGACTTTATTGCCAAGTAAATTGTCCCTGCTTGCTATGCCCAATTCTTTGTTAGCCATGAGCTGCATACTGAATAAACACCAGTGGCTGGATAGATGAAAGAACAGATGGAGAAATGCTGTGAATGTATACCCTTACAGCTCCGGAGACGTGCCTGGGAAATTGGGAGCACATGCACGAAGCGCTGGGTATGAATGCAGCAAGCTCGCCATCCATCTTGAGAACCATGTGACAAAAAAAAGCCATACTTGAATGAATATTACAACCAGACAGGGGATGAAAACAGAATGGGAAATAAGAAAAGGGCCTTGGGGTGGTGGGAGGGTTCTTGTGTGAGTGACCTTGCATTACTGAGGGCACTCTGTCCCCTGTCTCAGGCCAGGGGACTAAACCTGACTCTCACCTTAGCTCTGCTCTGTTGCATTCTGAGCAAGGTAAACGTCATGGAGGCAGATGTTTGCCTCATGAAAATGGGAAGCTGTAGAATAAATTCCAAGAATGATACTGTAAAACAAGGAAATAGTAACTAATGGTAGCCTTTATACCTGTTTATTTTATTTTATTTATTTATTTTTTGAGACAGAGTCTTACTCTGTTGCCCAGGCTGGAGTGCAGTGGTGCGATCTCAGCTCACTGCAAGCTCCACCTCCCAGGTTTACACCATTCTCCTGCCTCAGTCTCCCGAGTAGCTGGGGATACAGGCACCTGTCACCACGCCCAGCTAATTTTTTGAATTTTTAATAGAGACGGTGTTTCACTGTGTTAGCCAGGATGATCTCAATCTCCTGACCTCATGATCCTCCTGCCTTGGCCTCCCAAAGTGCTGGGATTACAGGTGTGAGCCACCACACCGGCCACCTGCTTATTTTTAATTAGGATCTTTTAATTAGCAGGAGCAAAGACTAACTAAGTTGTTGCACAACAACCAACAAAATAAAAACAAAATACCAGGCAATTTACTATGAGGATATTTGTGCCTGGAGTTGGAAAGCTGAGAGGAACTAAGACCACTCCCCAGCTGGCTCCCTACTGGGTCTTCCTCAAGGACATATGGTCTGTATTTTGAAGATCTTGGGTTCTTTGCTTTCCACTTGCATCTGAGCCACTTCCCTTTCTACTGCAGGCATCCCCTGCTATCCCATAGCTTCCGCTTCCTCATTATTTCATGGTGCCCATGACCTTGGTTGTCATGGCCCTTACTCTGTTTCATGTTACAGGTGAAAGACTTGCCATTCTTTCAAGTTTTTTTGGTTCAGACTCCTGAGAGAGACAGAGGGTCTGATGGTTCTGGCTCATTTTTCTAGCCAGGCCCAGACTGCAGGCACTGGGCAGCTGCAAGATGGTCTGCTTCGGCCAGGTACCCACCTCTGATTAACAATACTTAATGCTGTGCAAAGAAGAGCTGAAGCTGCGAACCAGGGCAGGGAATCTAAAAGGAAAATTGGGCATGATGGATATGATGACTTGACATTTCAAAGAAGGAAGCTTAGCTAATTCTGACTCTAGAAGGCATTCACTGAGCAAAGTGAAAATCCTCTTTTAGTGCATATTTAATAAATAAGGCCAATTAGGTAGCTGAAGAGTTTTATTGTGGTGAAACTTTGCCTTTCTGTGAAGGAACAGAGAGGGGAATCTGAGATTATTCTCCCTTACATTAGGAAAGGATTAAGAAGTTGAGAGAATTAAGGAGAGACAAACTTACCCTTCGTCACCGAAGATTTCAATATTAATAACTTACTGTAACTAGGTTACTGATACTATGGAGTTTCTTGATGAGAGGCCTTTTGGAGACACTTGTGAAAATTTTGATAACCTGTGCACCTTCATGGAACTCAAAAATATGAACAAAAGAGGACATTTTACTATGAACCAAGATATCTTTCATCTGTGTGAAGCTAACTTGCAAACTTAACCCATGATCTGGTAACTCTGTTGGTAAATTGTTACATATATAACCAAAATAAGCATCAATATACAGACAGAAACATTGTGCCTTACTCTATTTGCACCTGGAAGTACCTCTAGCTCAAATCATATGTTGTTTTTTTGGCAAAAGTTGAGAAACTATGTTGCTATTTATACTGTTAATACACATGGGCGCCATTGCTAGTATATATCCACTTAATGTCATTGTGCCAAGAATAAAAGCAGCCTTTAAAATATACTCTTGATTCATCAGTAAGAAAATCAGGAAAAAAATTACATTTCTTTAATAGACATGGAGGCAGTTTTGAGAACCGATAGCATTTAGGTAGTCATCTATGTCTTTTTAAATGAATGGAGCACAGGGACTAGTCAATTGAACTGGAGAAGGAAAATTTGGCATTAGGCTACTTTTTTTTTTTTTTTTGAGACGGAGTCTCGTACTTTCGCACAGGCTGGGGTGTAGTGGTGCGATCTCCGCTCACTGCAAGCTCCACCTCCTGGGTTCACGCCATTCTCCTGCCTCAGTCTCCCGAGTAGCTGGGACTACAGGTGCCCGCCACCACGCCCGGCCAATTTTTTTTTTGTATTTTTTAGTAGAGACGGGGTTTCATAGTGTTAGCCAGGATGGTCTCATTCTCCTGACCTCGTGATCCATCCTCCTTGACCTCCCAAAGTGTTGGGATTACAGGCGTCAGCTACCGTGCCCGGCCAACATTAGGCTACTTTTGTGAGTTGCTTGGATTTAAATTTGAAAGCCCACATCATCTCTATGGGAGGAACACTGAAATAATTGATTGATTTCCTGACCAGTGTGTATGATTATTAAAACTGTCAGAAGGCTAGAGGAAAGAGGCCAGTGTAAAGAAATCAAATACACTGAGAGAAGAGATGAGGAATTATCATTCCCCCAGCTTTTCTGAAGAATAAAAATCTTAACAAAATCAATTTGCAATCATTTGAAGAGAAGAAGGTTTTTTAACTGGGTAGCCTGACTTCATAAAGGACAAGTCCTGTCATACTAATCTAATCTTCTGAGATGAAAATGAAAAGCTGGGTAGATCGTGGAAAAAGATATATGTATAATTCATTTAGACTGTAGCTATGATTTGGACGTGATACTCTATGGTATGCCCATTAGCTGAGACAGTAGATATCAGAGGCTCACTGTCCACCTGAGGACAAATACAAGGAACAGTTCAAGGCCCAGTGTTTCTTATGTTTCTTTTCACAGTCTGGCATTTGGATTGAAATGCACACGGATGTTTACTTTGCTCACTGCACAAAACTAGTGGGAGAACTGGGAAAGAGAGGGATAAGTAGAAAGAAGCTTGAAAAATAGAGTGGTCCAGCCATAGTACCCTCTCTTCTCACTATTCTTAGGATACTTACATTCTAAACTTCATGCTGGCATTTAAGGAACATTGTCAATCATTTTAAATATTTTTATCTTCCAATTAGCTTGCCTGAGGATGATGATGGTTTATACTTCATTTCTACTTCCTACAGCACTGATAAGCATTTAATAAATATGTGATTTATTAGCAAACAATACTGTTACAAAGAATCAGTTGTATGCATGTCCAGTAGAAGAACACTGCAGGAGTAATAATGTGTACCGAGTCCATCACTAGTTAGCAGTGCCAGTGGATAGATGCATGGGATTGAAGCTTAATGAATTCATGAAAATAATCTCTGTAATATACTAGGCAGAGGTTAGACTTTTACTAGACTACTGTAATCACTCTGTGCTTCCTAAAGAAACAAGGATGTGTAGACAGTTCAGATGAGAGCTACAGAGATGAATAAAAGAAACCTGAGAACGTGTGCTGCAGTGGTTGGTGGGTGCACCCTGAGCCAGATATACAGAGGTTCTCTTTCCAGCGGTTACCTTGGGCAAGTCCCTTCATGTCTCTGAAGCTCACTTTCTCTATTGGTAAAATGGAGAAAATATCAGGGCCTGCTGCAATGGAATATGAGAATATATTCACATACTGCATGGACAGCACAGAGCCTACTATAAGCACTCAGTGAATATTGTCATAAGAATTATAAGAAATGAATAAGGGAGATTGTTTAGGCTCAGGAAGAAAAGGCTGAGAGTGGGCTTAGCAATAATCTTTACGTACAAGGTAATGACAAACCATCATCCATCTTGACATCAGTTTTGTTCATACTGACAATATTTTTGAAGGCTTATCATGTGCCTTCTGCCAAGGAGAGCAAGAGAGCCAAAGAGCTCAATCTGCAGCATGATGGACTTAAGACAGACAAAGGGATGAATTTCTGAAAGTCAGGTTTCTGGACTCACCAGCTTAGGTAACTGAAGAAAATTGTGGACTTTTCTTTGAAGACTTCGAAAATAATCTAGCTTCACCTCATGTTCTACAAAACCAGTTTAGTTGTGGTCCTACTATGAGCTGGACTAATGTGTTCTCAGGGTACTCTAGTTAGTGTCTGTTCTTTGAGATCTTGGGCTGGCATTTAACAGAGAGTTTCATCTGTGCTTATAAAAGATGAGCAGATCGGCACCTTTAAGCAGTACTGAATTAACATCAAAATGTCATTGCTGAGCCATAAGGATGCCCCCATTTTGTTTTGTTAGCGTGGATCAGAATTCACAGTTGGCTGATGTGAGCCTGATAGCTTCAGGTGAGTTGATTTACTGCCAGTTCTAAAGATAACGAGACTGCATGTCGCACTCATACTTGTCTGGGATGATTCATTTATAGGCAGAGGCCCCATTGTGAAGGATTCAGATTAGCCATTAATAAGTACTAGTATCTGCTTATAGCAGTGACTGTGTACTCCAGAGTCTGATGAGGATGGGGGCAAGAATAAGCCCCGAGATTCCTTGTGTTTGAAATAACAAATGACATTTTCTTTCGAAGACCTCTTTCTCTGCTTGTCAACTTCCATCAGAGGAAAAGTATCCAGATGAAACACCATCAACAGTAGAAATGTTGGAGGCCACTGAATGTGGTTTGAAAGCAAACAAGTAAACAAATTTCAAAATAAAAATGAGTAAATAGACCATTCTTTTACTTGCCAAGTTCTTATTTCTAGGAAAGATTTATTCTGATTTCCATCGATGTTGGTACCTCCCGTGAGTGATTTCTGCTGCTTGTCCCGGCTTGGTCCATCTCCCAGAGTCAAGCTGAGATGGCAATAGCATTTCAGCTACCCAAGGTCCCACAGGGGAGAATGGCAAAACTCGTTGGGCTAATGGTTTTAGCCGGTTAGAGCATTCTGTTGGGGTCTTTATCTGTGGAATTAGGACTGTGGAAAAAGGGAGGCAAAGAAGGAAGAGGTCACAGCCTGGGCTGCAGTGCTGATTGCAGCAAGGAGGGACAAGATGGGCTCCAAGAGTGTTGACAAGTTTAGTACTGGTAAGTCAGAGGGGATGGGCTGGGCCAGAGAGAGTGTCTCTTGACTGTGTTGGCAACTGGATCCTTAGCATTCTGTACCTTCTAAACTAATATCCTTTTTTTTGTATGGATAGAGAAAAGGATAGGCTGTTTTCTAGGACTGTGGACACAATTACGTGGTTAGAAAAGTAGTTTTCGTGTGTTTCTCCCTGTATCAGGATAGGAGCTGGGCATCCATCCTAGTGGATTGTGTTGCACTCTCAATGAAACTTCACGTGTCCATTCCCAGGAAAGTTAGAGATCAAGAAAATGAAGGTAAGCAGTTAGAACCTCAGAAGTCTTAAACATCCATTTTTAGTGCTAATAACCAGCAGCCATAAATGAGCCACAGTAAAAGAAATAGTTGAATAATTCTGGAAAAGGAGAGCAATTTTCAGTATAAAGCAAACAAAGAAAATCTCAAATAAACTTTGATGCAACCAATCAAACACTGAACACAATTTGTATTGCAGGCCAGGGTCTAGGGAGGGTCAGAAAGCTGGGAAAGATTGGACTTAACCCTGCCATGGGGTTGCCTGCCACGGGGTGGAGGTCAGCAAGCTCCAAGTCCTTATTTAAGAACAGATAACCCCCTTGGTGGGATTCAGGCTAGTGTGGGTATGCAGGAGTTTGACAGAGTAATGGAAAAAGGCAACACAGATGTGTTGACACTAATAATGCCCTAATCATCTCGTATAGAACAGGAAACAGTAGATGTGTCAGACCCCAGCTGGCATCTGTAGATACAGGAAGCCCAGCATCAAGGATTTAGGCAGCTTCTCATGGACTGTCCAATGTAGTTGGAGGCTCTGAATAAGGCTCCTCATCCACAGGAGACTGGAATAAAAATCAGAATATGAGGAAGTGATTTAGTCCTTTGGATTGAGTACGTGGGAGGCACACGAAAAGACAGGCTTCATCTGGGTGGCCATGTCTGAACCCAGCCAGGCTCACAATCAGTGCACCAATTCCTGGGCGTAAAGGGGCAGCCTAGCCAGCTTTAGAAGATGGTGTCATTGAGGACAGTACTTGGCCTATCCTGGTTTAAAGATCAGAAGGCAGTACTTAGTGACTAAAGTTCAAAGTCTTATAGTTGAATGAAGCTGGGACATGCAGGTGCTGACAAGTTGTTGAAGTTTTTTTTTGTTTTTTTTTTAATCTGCCTCTGTGCAATTTTATTTTCATTTCTGGAGCCCTTCAAAATGCATTGCCTCTTTTAGATGGAGGGCCAAATTGGTTTGGGAGATGTGAATAAATTCAAAGCTTCTTTGATTGTGAACAGCCGTACTTTGCTATATGTGAGGAAGTAGTGATCAGTTTTGCAATCTAGAGACCTAGAAAAACACATCACTGGATGTTTGGTGGGAAAAAAAAAAAAAAAAAAACTTTCTCAGAAAACTTCTTTCTGGATTTAGCCTTTGGAGACAATGACTTGTTAATCTATGGCCAAAGAAGCATGACTGATCCACATTTTAAACTCAGCCATGCCTGGTCTCTCACTCCATATGGAGCTGGGACAGAAGGGCAAAGAGTCCTTTGTTTCCCAGGGATCACTTGAAGAGACCCATGTGTACAACAAGATCACTATATCTAGAACCAGTGCTTGTGTTATTTTCAGCAACATGTGAGGTACTAGCACTCACAGCTTAATCAAATATAAAATGCCTTTTCTACCCTTCTGCTTCTCTGCTCCCCTTGGTATATGAACGTGATGTTCTGATCAAATGTGTTTGAAGAGATGGGAATGTTAATTTATTTGAGACAAATGTCAACATCTTTACTCTGAAAAATGCTGCTAGTACATCAAGTGCCATCACTGGCTTGCACTTAACTCTGCTCTTGAGTAATAATCACAGTTCTTTTGTAGATGCTGTCCTTTCAGCTTAAGTTAAATAAGATGATTTTGATGAGATAAGGGAATTTTGGATTTAGTATTTCATACCTAATAAGAAATGATGGCTGGGCGCGGTGGCTCATGCCTGTAATCTCAGCACTTTGGGAGGCTGAGGTGGGCGGATCACGAGGTCAGGAGATTGAGACCATCCTGGCTAACACGATGAAACCCTGTCTCTACTACAAATACAAAAAATTAGCCGGTCGTAGTGGCGGGCACCTGTAGTCCCAGCTACTGAGGAGGCTGAGGCAGGAGAATCACTTGAACCTGGGAGGTGGAGGTTGCAGTGAGCTGAGATGGCACCACTGCACTCTAGCCTGCGTGACAGAGCTAGACTCCCTTCCAAAAAAAGAAAAAGATTCATCTTCCCTTTGGTTATTAGGTTTAGTTTTATGATGCCTTTCATTTTGTTCTATAAATGCCCAGACCTATATTTGTGTTGACCACACTTGATTTTATAAATTTAGTGTGATATTGATAACCCTACTACTTAATTAACACTTAGTTTAATATGTACACACCTTTTCTCTGTTCATTTCATTTTTTTTCCAAACTTTCCTATTTTCCTGCCTTCTTCCCTTGTGTTTATTTAAAAGTACATTTATTCAGTCACAGAACCTGATTGTTGCTGAACTTGTCAGCTTGCTCTTTTATAGAAAGGCAACTCTTAATAAAAATACAAGTCAGTCCATCTGAGAGTAGGTTGGATTGCTTTTAGGAAAGGAATTTTACTTTAAGATGAAATGAAACAGTCTTGTTAAGATTTTAGTGGTCCCGATACCTTACAAAGGGGCACAAACACATTCTCGAAGTGCTCTTACTATCCTTCAGGACCTTTGCTCCCTTACTTTAATTCTGTAATTCATTTAGGTATCTTAGTGATGGGGAATCTGCCTGTTCCTTCTCCTCTTATTACACTTCCTGTTGTTTTCTTCTGGCTATAAAGTTGTCTCTGTGGCCTAGAATATCAAGAATCTTGTAGACATTCTCAAAGTGAATGAATACTTTTAGTTTGTTTCTCTACTGTGGCTTAAATTTGGTGATTAAAGCACATCCAAAGAGAGACTCAGTCAGGGAGGAAAATGGGGCCAAATTCAAGTAGAAAGGACAATTAGCTCCTGAAAGAACAAATAATAAAAAGAATGCTGGCTTCTGCGGAAGTTGCTTAGTTATCCAGAGTGGCTCTTAAACTTGCCAGATCTGCTTGAATTTCTTTGAAAACTCAGAATGTTCTCCTTTGTGTGCAAGGGTTTAAAGAAAAGAATGGGTCTGGCATTTAACAGGCAGGAAAGATCATGATTCTCTATCAGTATGCTTCCATTGTGTGTTTCAGTCATGATATTTTTGATTAATGGTGAGGCTGGAGAACATCAGAAATTTTCCCTATCTTGCAAGACACTGCTCCCAAAACTCTGACACTATTCAAAGCCATGCTAAGGAACTAACTCCAGCCTTAGTCACCAGAAAAAAATGATGGCGTGGTATCAGAATTTCTAGTCATCAAAGGAGATGATCATTTAGGATTTGGTGAGTAGAGGAAAGCATTTCCCCTTATTTTGGGAGGAGAAAGAGATTTTTTGTCTCCCATATTCTGCCTCTACTCTGTGCTAAATGTGGAAGGAGTGAAGATGGAGTACTCAGAACTTCTCAGGACAGCTGGATAACCCTGGCCTCTTAGCCCATCATTTCTACATTTGCCTTCCTTAATCTGATGGAGAAAGTCTCAGGGAAAGCCTACCAGTTCTAGAGTTTTTCAGACACAGATCCTCCTCAAGAACTGAATTGAGAAGAACAGAAGGAGAATTTTCTTTATTAATATAATAGGAAAGAGACTAGAGGAAAACCAGATTGATTTAATCTGAAACTATACTAGTGTCCTAACAGGATTATAATCCCTATGATATTATACAGTACTAAGATTTGAATAATGTGAAAGGCTTTAAGATGCTGGAAAAATATAATCACAATTGGATAGCCAACAAAGATAAGTTAGATTTGAGAGCATCTGGTTGCAGCATCCATGACCCCATTTAAAAAAATTCAGATATTTACTGAGCGCACCCTATGGGCCAGACCTCAATTCTAGGTGCTGGGTTATAGCAGTGAACAAACACATACCAATCCCTGCCCTCCTGGTGTTCACATTTAATTGGGAAGAGGCAGGTGAGTTCATAATAAACATGCCAAATAAGTAATCATGTAGTCCATCTGATGGTGAGAGATGCTATGGGAAAAAGAAAAAGCAAAGCTGGACAAGGGGATCAGATATGCCTGTGAAAAGTGAGGACAGGCTTCAGCATTCCATGGTGTGGTCAGGATTGAGAGCACTTTGTTGGGAAGGCAAGATTTTAGCAAAGACGTGGAAGAGGTGCCTGTGTGATACCTGGATAGCTGGAGAAAAAGTGTTTCAGGCAGGGGAAATAGCTACAGCAAAGCCCTGGAGCAAGAATGTGTGAGTGTGTTCAATACAGATCAGAGTGCATGGAGCAGAGTGAGGGCCTCGGACCCGAGGGCCAATAGGGGGTCCAAATCAAGGGTGCTGGCTGTTTCTTTGTAGTACACTGGGGAGTCTTTGAGGGCTTGGGGTATAGAATAACATCTTAAGTTTACAAAAGATCATCCGTCTTTGTTGAGCATTAGACTAGGGGGTCAGGACAGAGCCAGTGGTACCATTGAGCAGGCTCTTGCAGAGATTGGAAGAAGAACATCAAATGTTGCTGGTAGATAAGGAGGACTGCAAGTGGACATTGGCATTGTCGATATCAAAGTCACCTGCCTTTTACCAGAGGAGTTTCAGTGAAGCGGTGGGGTTGAAAGTCTCATTGGATTCAGTTTATGAGAATGGGAGAAGAAGAATTAGGAGAAGTGAGTATAGATGATGCTTTTAAGGAGTTTGCTACAAAGGGATGTAAATAAGTGACTATAGCATTTTCTGCCACTCTGGCTGGCTATAACAGGGATCCCCTCACATTTTGTAAAAGCACAGTTTATGTATAACTTTTTAGGCATGGCTTATTTCTATGAGGTAGATATGTGCCATCAGCATAAAAATTTGAAACTAGGCTGGGCGCGGTGGCTCATGCCTGTAATCTCAGCACTTTGGGAGGCTGAGGTGGGCGGGTCACCAGGTCAGGAGATGGAGACCATCCTGGCCAACATGGTGAAACCCCATCTCTACTAAAAATACAAAAAAAATTAGCTGGGTGTGGTGGCACGCACCTGTGGTCCCAGCTACTTGGAAGGCTGAGGCATGAGAATTGCTTGAACCTGGGAGGCAGAGGTTACAGTGAGCCAAGATTATGCCACTGTCCTCCAGCCTGGCAACAGAGTGAGACTTTGTCTCAAAAAAAAAAAAAAAATTGAACTAGATGAGATCATCAAATTCATTTCAGTTACTTTCCCACCCAGTGAACAAAACGTCTACAATATTAATACAATGAACACTAGAAAAATGTTTCATGTGTCAGCTAGGGACCTAGAGATGAACATACTCTTGAGAAACATTTTTAGTCAGATAAGGCAAGTATGCATGTTTACTGTGTAAGTATGATGACGGAGGCATGTACAAGATAAAAGCAAAGGGGAGATAGAACTAAGTTGACCAGGGCAAGTTAGAAAAGACATACGTGAAAGACCTGACATTTGAACTGGGTCTTAAGGATAATCATAAAATTTTCCAGCCCATGTACTGGCAAAAATCCCTCTGTTAGATAATAATCCAGCTCTTGTTTGAATGCTTACAGTGATAGAGAGCTCACTACCTTAGGAGACCCATTCCATTTTAAGAACCTATAATTTTTGCAAATGCTTTTCTTATATTGAGCCCAATAATGCCTTTTAATACTTCTACTCATTGTTCCCAGTTCTCTTCTCCTCTGAATTTAATGAGCAAAGATTTGTCTTTCTACCAAATAAGTCATTTCAGTATTTGAAAATAGATATGTTCTCTTTGAAGCAATTTCTTTTTGGTGTTGAAAAGGGGGAAATGGGCAGAGTCAGGTTCCCAGGGAAGCAGACTCTGAGCCTGAGGTTACTGTGCAGGGGGTTTATTAGGGGGTGCTTTTGAGATCAGCACCATAAGCAGGAAGGGAAGATTGGACAAGGCTGGACAGGAGAAGTGCAGGTGTGATGCAGTTTTAATGGAAGCTCCAGAAATCCTGTGGGGGAATTCTGAAGAGAAACTGACCCTTTGGAGTTGTCCAGAGTTAGGGCAAGAAGATTAGGTCTTTACACCTGTAACAGCCAGTCATTCAGTCCCATTTACCCCAGGAAAGGGATATGGCTTCGGGGAAGTGGGATTTTTCAGCTGAGGCAGTCCCCAAAGGTGTTGAGTGGAAGCCCTATTGCCAGGGGGGCACTACCAGCCGCTGGGGCACTTAATCCTTTATTTCTGAAGTGGATCGATAAGGGATCTGGATGATGCAGAAGAGGAATCTTAGGTACTGCTGATTTTTTAGGCAATTATTTTCTGAGGCAGATAATAAGATGAAAAAGTGCCTCTTTTTGTTTATTCTTATTAGCAAATAAACACCACAAACATCAAAATGATGGGGGCCCCACGTTATGGTTCTAGACTGTTAGGGTCTAGTGTACAATTCTACCTTCCCTGTGCTGCTTATTCATCTCTGTTAGGATGGCCCTTTATACAGGAATATGTTAAAGATGCTCTTGAGGTGAGCTGAAGAAGTACATTCAGGTAATAAATTTGACTGGGATTCTTCACTAGGAGGAGACTGCTCCAAGGACCCCTGCATGTCAATATTTTGTAATGACATCAGGAGATAGAAATGTAAGTGGGGAAGCATAGTGAGCTACAAACAGAATTATATCTCTGTCCTTCATCCTCGATGACTTGTGGTAATCACAGTGCATGCTGGGTGCCTGCAAAGATGGATGTGTGGCCACCAGTCCTTTCTACTCTATGCACACATGAAGATTGCCCTTTGATTTGTGGCTATGGCCATAATTTGCAAAGCCTATCACCATTTCAACTTATAGCTAGACTAGAGCTTTACTGAAAAAGAGCTGTCCCATTCCTGATCACTGTACACCATATTGATATGTCAACTAAATGAATAATAATAACTGGACTACTCATTATACCAGGAAACATTGGCCCAAGCTATTATTCTGTTTCTTGACTTCTGTTTGGCTTCATTAGCCTCCTTGGGGTGCCAGATAAAATGGTCATATAAAGCATCCTTATTTAATAAGGGCTTGGCAGAATAAAATGGTTGAGCTGGGCATTGATCAGGGCAGAAGAATCAGGAAAAGGATCAGATTGTGGAGGACAATAGAACTAGAAGGTACGGTAAGGATGTAGTGGGGGATGATAGAGCCATATCAATTTTCTCATTTCTCACTCTCATTATGCATTGGCTTCCTTCACACAGTAGCTAGCAGTGTCTTTACAAGCCACTTGCAACTGCGGGAGAGAGAATATTAAGAGAAGACTAACAGAGGGGAGGGCCAAGTTGGTATTTAATAGATTGGTTTTCTTTTAAATTCAATCTAATTAACAGAGCCCATTTACTGTGGACCCCCATGGCTTTTGTACCTCTTGCTATGTATTTGAGCCAGCTGTGGTTTCATAGCACATGAGCTTTGCATCTATTCGAGAGCCTTCTTGTGATAAGATCTGTTCATTTATCACAGAATAGGTAGACCTGCTCTGTTTGCCGCTGGGATCCCTTTCATCCCAAGCTTGTACATCTTAAAGCATATTGGAAAGTTTCTTCACTTTGCTATAACCACTGGGCCTGTGGAAGCTCATGCGATAATATTTCTCATTTGGGAATCCCCCAGTTTTTCTTTAGCTGGAAGCATGACAGGAAAAACAAATGGGTGTCTCTTTAAAGTGACAGCTATTCTAGGTGTGTCATCTTGCCACTGGCCTTCCTTTCCTGTCGTCGTCCTCTGTAGGCCAGTGACAATTCTTGGAATAAAATTGCATTGCGCCAGATTTCCACTTGTCTCAGTCCTTTTAGGCTACTTATAAACTGAGTAGCTTATAAAGAACAGAAATTTGGATGGGCGCAGTAGCTCACGCCTGTAATCCCAGCACTTTGGGAGGCTGAGGCAGGTGGATCACAAAGTTAGGAGTTCAAGACCAGCCTGGCCAAGATGGTGAAACCCCTTCTCTACTAAAAATACAAAAATTAGCCTGGCATGGTGGTGGGCACCTGTAATCCCAGCTACTTGGAAGGCTGAGGCAGAGAATTGCTTGAACCCGGGAGGTGGAGGTTGCAGTGAGCCGAGATTGCGCCACTGCACTCTAGCTTGGGTGACAGTGTGAGACTCTGGGGGAAAAAAAAAAGAACAGAAATGTATTTCTCACATTTCTGGAGCCTGAGAAGTTCAAGATCAAGGTGCCAGTAGATTTGGTGCTTGGTGAGGGCTCATGCCCTGACTCATAGAGAGCAACTTCTTGCTCTGTCCTCACAGGGTGGAAGGAGCAAGGCAGCTCTCTGGGGCTTCTTTAATAAGGGCACTAATTTCATTTATGAGGGCCTCACTCATCTCTTGATACCATCAGATACCATCACCTTGGGAGTTAGGATTTCAACATATGAATTTGAGGAGGACACAAACATTCCGACCAAAGTCTCACTGTGTTATTTAACCTAACGACAAGGTCAGCTTTGCCTAAGAGTTGTACTCGTGTAGTAGGAGAAGTCTAGGATCAGGGACTGGCCAGGTTTGGAATAGATACACATGATATAATTATTCTATTTTGAATTCATTCCCTTTTTTCTACTCACCCATCCTTGGTGCCTCACCCTCCCTGCTTTTCTGAATTACGTGATCCTATGAAGCTCCTCTTCAACTGTACCTTTAAGTCCGGAGAAGAGCGTGCTGGTGTGCACCATTTCACCCTTACCGGGAAAAATTACTCCTATATGACCAAGCATCCAGGGTTTCATTCTGGGTAGCCTGTGGAAAATGTGAAAAGTTCAAGCTGTGAGAACAAACAGCCCAGGCAGAGCCAGGGGCTGGCAGCTCCCATTGCCAAATCAGGATTTTTGGATACCAGCTGGATATTTCCCAGTCTGTATTTTTTTCAATAAGGGGTGCCGAAGAAATGCTCAGCAATTTCTCAGTTGCACAACAATGTGTTCCTGAACTAAGAAACCACTATATAATTTTGTGCTCTCATTGGGGGATAAGAAGGAACTGCCCCTTAGAAAAGACATAGTTTTGTTAGCCTGGATTGCTATAAAATGGAGATGAGCCATGGGATAGAAGATAGGGGGCACAGAGCAAGAAAAGACATACGATTACCCAGGAGGAAATCAGGGGAAATAGGAGGACAAGACTGAGAGGGTGTTCATTTTGTGTTTTTGGACTCATCTAGCTAAAGGTAGAGAGAAAATGCAGGACTTAACATCTCAGAGCAGCAGGTGAAACACAGCTTAAAATGGGAGACATTTAAAATGTCTTCTCCCTGGAAAGGAAGGAGAAATCAGAAGACGCTCAAAATTGACAGAGAAGGGTGTGTCAATGCTCTGGTCAAACCAAGACCTGTGGTGTCCTGTAGGTCAGAGAAAGAGCATATCTTCTATATGTCTGAAGTAAAGCTTAATCAGATATGAGTTCAAATGGCAATAATTTTAACTTGCAGCTTAGACATACTGTTTGAGCCTTATTCTGTTCTGCATATATTATTATCAGAGTAGAAGTTAGAGAGCAAATTAAATGTGATATTAATTTAACATTTGTATGTTTATAGAACATATAGTGATCCAATTTCATTCTACATATATTTCTCCCTGATATCTGTACCTGAGTACCATTCACCTTCTGGACCACTGAGCTTATCTCACCTCCATAGATAGGTTTATGTGTAGACCAATGACATTTTTGGATTATGCACTCTGTGACTGAGTGATACACATTCACAAGCAAGAAATCCAAAAGCCTTGAAAAATGGAAAGTATGTGTGTGTGTGTATGTCTGTGTGGGCATGTGCATTTGTGTTTGTATAGCTCATTTGACAACAAAACCTGACCTGAACTGACGTGAGGCTGTTTAGAGCCTTTATTCTACACTATGTGACTCTTCATATGTTTTGCTATAGAAATATTAACCTCTTTGATTTTGGGGAGCTTCCCTAGGCTCTGGCAGTAACCCCAAGGATTTCAGACAAGGCAAGTATAGACATAGGTTGATTTTCTGTAAAGTCTAGGAGACAATTTTAGGAAGAAAGGTATTACAAAAGTCTGCAATTTAAATATTTAAAAATATTTATTGTAAATACAAACTTGTAAACGCATTATATAAAAAATAAGTAATGAACACAAATCTTTGTACCCACTTGGTTTAAAATCTCCATTACCTTTACTCTCCATTACTATCTTTGGTTTGATTTTTTTCTCTCCCTTTTTTTGTCGTGTTCTTTTTCTAGGATGAATCCTCCATGTTCTTCCAGTTCGGCCCATCAATTGAACAGCAAGCTTCCGTAATGCTCAACATCATGGAAGAATATGACTGGTACATCTTTTCTATTGTCACCACCTATTTCCCTGGCTACCAGGACTTTGTAAACAAGATCCGCAGTACCATTGAGAATAGCTTTGTGGGCTGGGAGCTAGAGGAAGTCCTCCTACTGGACATGTCCCTGGACGATGGAGATTCTAAGATCCAGAATCAGCTCAAGAAACTTCAAAGCCCCATCATTCTTCTTTACTGTACCAAGGAAGAAGCCACCTATATCTTTGAAGTGGCCAACTCAGTAGGGCTGACTGGCTATGGCTACACGTGGATCGTGCCCAGTCTGGTGGCAGGGGATACAGACACAGTGCCTGCGGAGTTCCCCACTGGCCTCATCTCTGTATCATATGATGAATGGGACTATGGCCTCCCCGCCAGAGTGAGAGATGGAATTGCCATAATCACCACTGCTGCTTCTGACATGCTGTCCGAGCACAGCTTCATCCCTGAGCCCAAAAGCAGTTGTTACAACACCCATGAGAAGAGAATCTACCAGTCCAATATGCTAAATAGGTGAGTGTGGAACAGAGGGCCCATTGATGGTGGAGATGAGAGGGGAGCTTCAAAGACTGGGGTTGGAAGTTCAGAAACTGCAGGAAGAACAATTCAAGATGGTAGCAGTTTGAAGCCTGGCCTTGGGCATGGCAATTGGTCATGATTGGGGGAGTGTTTTGGATCCAACCTTGCCAAAACAACTTTCACTTATTGAGCACTTATTATGTGTTAGATGTTACTCTAAGGGTTTTGCACGTTTGGTTTCATTTAATCCTCAGCTCTATAAGTCAGGTTTTAACAATCGTTTCTATTTTACAATGCGAAAGAATAGGCTTGGAGGCGTAAATTATACAAAGTCATGTTGCAAGTGAGTGGTCACTTTGGAGTTGAACCTAGGCCTCTCTGATCTGTAAATACTACTTGATCACAAAGAAAGATGCAGGAGACTTAGAAATAAGGGAGGACCAGTCCACTTACCTTTGGAATGTTGCCATGTTGTAGTAAGATTGAAGAACAGGTTATGCTCATCTGTAGTCATATGAAGTATATTCTTCCCTTAAAGAAACAGGCTTGGTTTTTGTCTCTTGCTTCTCCAGCCTCTGCCTTTAAGGGTGAGGATGCTGCTATAGAGGTGGCTTTTATAGTTACTTAGTCTGGTTTGTTTAGCAAGCCCTCACCTTGCATAACCCAGCCATGACTGCAGTGCATCCTCCGTGGGGTATTAAATGACTATGTGGGGTAGGAGATTCTATACTATACTTTCATGGTTTTATTATTTGTATAAAACTTCTATGTAAGTACATTATAAAAATTCAAACTAAATAGAACATAAAGAAGTGTGTTTTAAAAATAAAAGTGATCTTAAATCTAACTAATTGGAGATAATCATTGTAGAAATACTTTGTGAACATCTTTCTAGATATCTCTCTGTGCATGTACATTTATATGGATATAAATGTACAATGTTACATATATGGAAATATAAGTACACTTGCTGTTCAATAGCTTGATTTCTTTCATTCAACACTGTTTTGGACATCCATTTGAAATTATTTTTAATTGTATTAAGATGTACAGAAAGGTATTCAGAAAAACAATGCATACTCAGGTACTCACTATCTAGCTTAATAAATAAAATATTAAAAGGTGTACTTGGGATGTTAAAAAACATATAGTGGATGTTGAGTGGGTAACTTCTACCAGGGAGCTGGACGGCAGTCTGTAGAGTACAGCTTCAATTCAGGGTTGAAACTCAAACCAGGTTCACAGTAGTTATATCTGTGATCCAATCTTGATATTCTTCCACCATCACCTCTCTAGAGGTTCCTCTTTCCACCATCCCTAGGTATTGCCCCTTGCTTGGCACAGATTGTCTTGGTTTTTCTTCTACCTCTCTGGTTTCCTTCTATTCCAGTTCCATCTGGGGCTCCTTAGCACACTCCTGTTTTATGCATCCCTTAAATATGGGCACTTCTTGGGGTTCTGTCCTAGACCCTCTTCCTTTCTCATCCATTCCCAAGGATACAGTCAATGTCTGTATATTTTCCAAAGTGACATCTCTGGTTGCAACCTCTCCCTTGAGCTCTAAATTTGTATTCTTAGCTATGGCCAGATATGTTTCTTTGGATTCCATGGGCACTTTGAACTCACAGCATCCAAAGCTGAACTTCTGCCTCTTCTCTCACTAGTCTCCTACCCTCTCCTAGCCAAACCTGCACTGCCTGTCAATGATGTATTCTATTACAAAGTTACCTAAAATAAAAATTTCCTGGATACCCTTGGTTCCATATCCCTGACACCTCATAGTCAATCATACTGTTTGCCCTAGATTTTAGTCTCCCCGTACCTCTGGAATGCCGTTCTTGTTTTCATCTCTCCTACAACATCCCAGTCCATTTTTTCTCATGTGCATTACTGCAGGGCTTCTTACATGATCTTCCTCCTCCAAGTTCTACTGCTTTTCAATTTACATTGCAGCCAGGGTGATCAAAATTAAAAATGTGATTTCATCATTCTCTTGCTTAATACCTTTCAGGGGCTTTTCATTGCTCCTATAATTAGGTCCGTTCTCCTTAATATGGTTTATAAAGACTTCAGCCTCATGAGCCCTGCCTATCTTTCCAAAATTCTCTCATGCTCTTCTCTGCCTTGCACGCCACCTTCCTGCAACACTGAACTTAGTTTAGTTCTTCGAAAACGCCGTGCTCTCTCTTGCTTCCAGCTCTTTCCTCTCTCTGTCTTGAACTTACTCTCCAGCATGCCCCTTCCCAACAAACACAGGTGCTGATGTTCCCTTACCTGCCTCATGCTCTTCATTTGTCAGATTCCTCAGGCTTCAGTCTTGGCATTACTTCTGCTGGGAAGTCTTTCCTGAGCCTCGGAATAAGATTACTGCATTATATGCCTTCACTACCTCTTGTACTTTTCCGATAAAGCCACTCTTCAAACTGTGGCAATTGCATGCTGTATTATCTCCCTTCCCCGTGAGCTCTGTGAGGGTAGTGACCTTCCCATAGCACTCATTTCTCTGACCCCATTTCCTGCACAATGCATGGCACGGGGAAGTGAATGACGCCCTCCAAGACTCAGTGCGCACCTGCTCTGCAGGAGCCTTCCCGTTCTGCTCTGTTCTTGCAAGACAATAAAGATTCTCTTGAAAAATGTACTGTTGATTCAGTTCTGTAGCTTTGGTTTTTCTCCCACTGCTTTTACTGTTAAATTCAAATCTGATTCAGATTATTTTCCCAAATGTTTGCTAATTAAAACCAAAGCTAACGATGAAGGACTACTGAGACTAAAACATCTGCCCAACAACACGAAGAAATCAAGTGAATGTTACCTTAAGGCTCATAAATATGGCTTAGGAATGCCTACTTTTAACTTAAAACTTCTGCTGGGTAAACAGTGATCTGCAGATTTTATTATTTCCTGCTTGGCTTATGTTACATCACAATGTAAATGTCATCTCTGAAGCCTGGTTTCTAACCACATATCTCTGAAATCGCAATTGGTTTTAACCTTCGTTGCCATCTCTCTGAGGCCTGAGATGCTCCCGTGTGGCCACCCAGGAAGGTGGCCCTACTCAGTCCTAGAGGCCCACATCCATCTTTTCCAGTATAGCAGTCCTACAGGGAATAAGGGTTATTATTCATCAATTCCTCAGGCACCAGTGTAGAGCAGAGAGATTGAGAGAGAGAGAGGGAGTCCAGCTTCACTTGATTTCCCAAATGTACTGCTTAAGAAGTGTCTTCAGATTTACCTACCTGCTTCTCCACTAAAGCATTTCCTCTGCAAACTGCTCCAGTTCCCTGCCTTTACTTGGGTTCTGCATCTGCCTGCCCGCTGGACGTCTCTTGGATGTCTCCCTTGTCCGTACACCTGCATTCTTCCCTTATCTCCATTGTCTGTCTTTTCCTTCCTCTCCATCCAAATACATCTTCTTCTGGTTCTTTACTGTAATCCCTGCCTGTCTTGAGAATATTTTAGTATAGTTTCCTATCAGGATCCAGAAAGGATTGGGGTTGACTAACAGGGTTTATGGAGTTAGCCCCAAGTCTGCAGTTTTATCACCAGGCACAGCACGCTCAAAAGCAGCAGTGGAATCAATTAGGCATATTCAGTTCAAGTTCCTCCTACTTACCCTGCTCTGAAATCAGACTCTCCACCCCCTTCAGAGCTCTGGCCTCACTAGGGTCACTCTTTCAAATAACAAACCAAGCAGCCACACCATTTAGCCACAGCAGGAAATCTTTGCAAATAAAATTGCTGCAAATGGCTGGTTGTTTTATAAGGATGACTTTTCCTTCGGCCTGCTGTTCTCCTCTCAGCAATTGCAGTAGGGAGGAAGGCTCTCTGGGAGATTTCTGGGAGTGGCCCAGCCCCAGGATGACACTAGGGATGTAGAGTTAGGAAAGTGGCTTCTCCTCTCCCCTTTTGAAAAGGCAGTAGCATTCATAGTCCCCTTTCCCCGCTAGAAGCATTGTAGGGGGAGATACAGCTCTCATTCACACCTGTCCAGATTGCAGCTTTCTTTCTATGTGGGTCAAGTTCCTAAGTCTACACTTAGGGGATGGAGAGAAGAGGTTATATGATATACCTGAATCCCAAAGAGAGACATGTATTTGAAGTGATTCACTTGTTAGTTACCAAAGGAAGAATATATTTTTATGGCATGAAATCCTTCTCAGGGAGGATCCTTAAATGCACTATTTCAATTCACTATCAAATGAACATTACTTATCAGGTGTTAATCCAAATTCCTCACTGATAACTTCTTAACTCCTTGAAGCTTGGCCTATTATAGACTTAGTGATTATCTCCAGATAGCTTCTGGGTTGCCTGGAGGAGGCATTTTGCCAGGGTTGCAAGAAAAATACTTAAGCCAAGTTAAATTTGAATTTCAGATAAACGATGAATAATTTTGTTAGCACAAGTCAATCCTAAATATTGCATGGGACATATTTATACCAAATGAATATTTGTTATTTATCTGAAATTCAGATTTCATGGGGCTCTTGTAGTTTATTTGCTAAATCTGGCAACCCTACTTTGAATACTTATAAAAATTAATTTTCTGTTGGAACTTCATAGCATTCATTTGTGCCTTATTAATAAATATAGTATGAGGCCCTATACTATAGCCCAAGACATGCTAAGAGAGTTTTTTTTCCAATTGATACCTTATTTGATTGAAAGAGCTAGAGAATTTCTTATGCTATATATTCTCTAAGGGAAGAATTTTCTTGATTCTTGAGAAAAGTCTAAAAACCTTTTGGTACCAGATGATCTGAAAATGTTTAGAAAATGATTAGGTAAGTTTTCCAAACCCATCTTCATTCCCCTGAGCTGGGAAGAAATTGTGAGTTATTAGGAGGCACCCGTCTACATTTTTCATTTATCATTTCTCCAGGGAGCAGTTAGTGGTTATTTTCCTTCTCCATGTACTCTGTAATCTCCGATGGTCTGTTTCTGTCACTCACGTGATGGTACACCTGCCACGTACCTCTGTGCTCTCTTTCTGTCCTGAGAGCCCGCTGCTTCTCTTCATACAGAGCTACTTTTGGAACTTGTAGAAAGAACGGATGCTATTTGAGATAGATGGATCTTAATATAGCAAACCTCTTATGAATCTTGCCTAATTACTTTTCCCCAGTGTCTTTAGTTTTTCTACTCAACATTTGTTTCCTCCTTCCCTAAATTCTTCCTTCCCAGTGAAAGTTGCCATTTCAAAAGGCTGGGTCGTCCTGGCCCAGCCTTTGAGGGATGGGGAAGAGTGACTTTGAATAACTGATGTGAAAAAAAGTACTTTGTTAGGTTCTTAATGAAAGAGCTGTGATAAGCTCAATCTTCCTACAACCTTAAGGCAAATTCCCCATCTTTGGAACCAACGTATGAACCAGATTGTTCCCATGGGATCCTCATTTGACTCTTGGCCTGGAAAGTGCTGAAAGGTTAAAAAATAAATGAGGAATTGAGTCAATTAGTTTTTAGGCATTATGGGCAAGAGCTGCTTGGTCATTACCCATCTTCTATTTGTTATTAAATGTTTGATGAGTGCCAGCACAGGCAGATTTATGGTAAGGCAAACACATGTTATAGGTTCACTTCACTTAATCTAATTTACAGTGAAACAACCAAAAGATTACATGAATGCATAGTAATAAGCGGTATAGCTGGCACAGTGGCCTTTCATCTTATTAAAGAAGTGCGCCAGAGTCTAAGGAAAGCTACATTTTTATGTATATGCACAAAAATGCACATTTTAATGCAAAATATTTAGTAAAATGACACACACCTGTATATAGAGGGAGGGAATGACTTTATCTGCTCAGTAGTGTAAAAGGATATATAAGTTGGGAAAAATAATTGAAGAACCTAATAACTATCCTAAAAGATACATTCAATGCTTATTGTAGTTCAGGCATAACAACGCATGTGTTAGCTGTGTACGGAACAATCATTGAATGGGAGGACGATTCAAACTCTTCTGTTTTCCTCTAGTCTTTCACATTCCTCATATCCGACATATAGACGGTCATTTCAGTAAGTGATTTTTGCTTTTTCTCCCTGAACTCAAACTTGTGAAAGGCATTTTCAAGTATTTTTAACACTGAGACCCCCTACAGTATTCTTTCCTTAATCACTATTTAATTCCGTGGCTGACTTTTAAGATTTAAAACTCACCCATAATATAGGTGGTGTTTTTTTCTTTGTCTCTTTTTTGTTGTTCTTCCTCTTCCTCTTTCTCCCCCCTTTTATTTTTCTCTTCACCTTCCTCCTTTTTGCATTTCGATAAAGTCCAAAATGGATTCCTGTAGTCCATTTTGCATTGCTCTAAAGGAATACTAGAGGCTGGGTGATTTATAAAGAAGTTTATTTGGCTCACAGTTTTGCAGGCTGTACAAGAGGCATGGTGCCAGCATCTGCTTCTGGTCACGGCCTCAGGAAACTTCCACTCATGGTGGAAGGTGGAGGGGGGCAGGCATGTCACATGGTGAGAGAGAAAGCAAGAGAGTGAGGGGAGGAAGTGCCAGGCTCTTCAAACAACCAGCTCTCACATGAATTAATAGAGTGAGAACTCACTCATGACCATGGGCAGGGCATCAAGCCATTCATGAGGGATCCACATCTGTGACACAAACACCTCCCACTGGCTCAATCTCCCATTCATGAGGGATCCACATCTGTGACACAAACACCTCCCACTGGCTCAATCTCCAGCATTGAGGTCACATTTCAACATGGGATTTGGGGGGGACAAACATCCAAACTATATCACTCCTTTAAAAAATTATGATTTGGAGGAGAGAGCAGGGAATAAAGAGGGTGAGTGAGTGGGGAAAGAGTTACATTTAACCGAGGACAGTGAGTGGGGTGGAGAATGCACATCTGTGCAGGGGAAGAAGATACAGATGGAATATGGTCTATGGGAAGGAATAGGATGGTCTTAAAGACAGAAGCAAACCAGAGAAGGGCAATGGCTCTCAGTGGAGAAAGCAGACAAGCCCCATTCTGAAAACAGATTCTGCCTCAGAAAGGACGTGGGTTGGTGACAATGGCATGGGTTAAAAAGCGGGTCATAGGTATATATTTAAATCAGCCCCAGTTGTCAGCCAGGCTGCGAAAGTTATGAACTCCAACATTAGTTGCCTTTTTGAGTACTTACTGCATCCCCAGCGCTGTGCAGTTACCTAATTTGATCCCTGCAAAAATCCTGATGCAAATGTCCTCGAGAGACATTCCCTGATCACCCTGTTTAAAAGGGCAGCTTGTATTCCCCACCCTCCCAAGCGCTCTCTGTCCCTTTCTCCTGCTTTATTTTTGCCATAGCACTTATCTGATATACTGTATAAATTATATTTTAAAATATTTTGTTGTCTCCCTCCTCCCAGTAGAATTCATGCTCAATGAGAGCAAGGTGTTTTTTTTAACCTTTATATTCTCAGCACAGTGCCTGATAAGTAGGCAATTGATAAATATTTATCAGATAAAAAAGCAGGAATGAAAAGACAGGAATCATTATTTTCATTTTATATGTTTCTAAGGAACCCGAGGCCCAGGTATCCCCAGCTCAGGCTGTGTGATGCAAGACGCTTGATCTGTCTTGGGGGTCCTGGATTTCAGCCCCTCACTGTGCAGCACATTAAGGAAGCTTTAAAGAAAGCTCAGCTTTCCTTAGCATCAGAGCATTAGAGCTGGAAGAGTCTTTAGTGCTCATCTAACCCAACCCTGTCAATGCATGTCTTCCTAATGAATAGATGGTAGGATGGAATTTACATATGTGAAAACACAGTCTCAGAGTGGTCACTCCTCTGTTGGAAGCTGGGTAGGCACAGAAGCCAGGTGTCCTGATGGCAGGAGCAGTGCTCTTTGCTAGAGCATGCTGCCTCTCCACTGCTTGGCCATGTCCTCAGAAGGGCTGGCAGGCAGCCAGGGCTTTGCTGTTAACCTTTGCCCTGGCCTGCCAACGTCCCCATGGCTCTTGCTCCCTTGGTTCTTACCTAGACAAGGATTCGAATTCACAGTTAATGGGAATTGAAGCTGGTATTATTTAGGAATTGAGTGGGAGTCGTTTCTCCATCTGCTGTCTCTTCCCACCAGAGGATAAAGGCTGCCTGGGTGGGGGTAAGGATGGGGATGAGTTGCCAGAAAGCTGGAGTGCTGTCATTTCTGGTTACAGACATGGACTGGAAGCCTGCGTGAGGGCTGGACCACAGCTGTGCAAGGTCAGCTTAACTAACATGAGCTTCCCGAGAGCAGAGATGGTTGTGTGGCTTTTACATCTACATGAGATCTTGCACAATTTAAATAGATAATGGTTTGAGTCTTTCTCTTTGTTTCCTCTCAAATGGTGCTGTCAGGGATGCATAGGTGGTCATGTCCTGGAGAAAATTCTCCAGGATCTGATGTGGCCGATAAGGATTTGGAAGAAGCAGGGCATTTAGGATGACTGCTGAGGGATCTGAACAGCACTGTAGACAGGGCACGGGAGAAGCCAAGGAAGATATGTGGCAGGAGCTAGCAAGAGAACCTTCCCTCGGCTTTCAGAAATTTTTGGTGGCGCATCCTCTTCCGGGAGGACATGGTGGGGTTAGCTCGCCCAGACTGGCACCAGTCTCCAAGCTGAGCTGGCTGGTCACACATGAAGGAACTGCTGCTGACAGATTAGGGCTTCCCGCTGCTGAAATCTGTTCCCTCTTGTCCAGCTTCCAGCAGCAGCAGCCGGCCGGGGGCTGCCTACAGCTTCCCTCAGTGCCCAGGCCTTTTCTTTTCCTCATTCATTACTGCTCTACACCCCACCCTCTGTCTTTCTTTATTCTTTTCTGTCTCTTTCTCTATTGGGTGTTTTGTTCATTGATCTTTTGCTGCCCCTCTCTTCTTTAGCCAGCTTTCATTTAAAGCTTTTAAAGGCTTTCTTGCCTTTACCTTTCTATGTTCGTAAATGACTGTCTGCAGAATTCTTGCACGCACACACTCGTATTCATGTGTGCATGTATTCCTCATACAGACAGCACCTATTTATGTATATTTGCATTTGTCAAGTGAATAGAGAATTAAGAAAACTGGATAAAACACTTTTATATGTTATATTTCTCTAATTCTTTCTATTGCTGAGACTATTTAGATGATTACATGAGAAGGGTTGAATATGGGATAGAAGTTGGGAGGAATTCTTAAAAAATGGCTTGCCTGGAATTAGCTCTGATGAATATCAAGAAAATATTTCCTTCCAATCTGATTCCATTGTTAAAGTCTTGACGGCTGTAAGGATGGTCACTAAATATCCCTAGTACATTTATTGTTTGGGCAAAGGAGGGAAACTTAGTAGTCAAGTGGTTTTATATATTTTTGATGAGCCTATAAATGAATCTTCTTTTTCTAAAGTTAAGTTCTCCCCTGACAAGAAACAGGAATAGCCATGGAAACCACCCTGTGACAATATGGTATTCATTGTAAGTGGTCCTTTTCACAATTTTCCAAAAGAGATTGTAGATGGGGTCCAGATGGAGATAGCTGTCAAAACACATTTAGTGTTAGACAAAATACCCAGTGATCAAAAATTTCGTTCATCATCATGGCTAATAATGATGATGATAAAAGTGAGGATTTTCATACAGATAATTTTCTTGTAACTTGTCTCACTAAATCATTATAACAAACATGTGAAGGCTTCTTTTATTCACTGCAAGGATTGGCTGCGGACATCAACAGAGAAACCTCATGTACTTGCTTCCTTTTTGTTTTCTCAGAGGTATTTCCAGACACTCCCACCGACTTTCTTCCTCTCCTGCTTGAAAAAAAATCTTTCAGGCACTTTTGTTTAGGCAAAAACGGCACAATAGAGCATTATGATATTATAGTTGGCTATTACACAGATCTTAATAATATGTCAAATTTCCCTCATTATTGACTATAGAGGACACGGTGTACTTGTGTATATGTGTGCATATTAGAGACTATGACTCAAAATAGTGGACTCCACAGGCTACACAGGGTCATTGTCCTCACTTCTGTCACATGTGCTCACATGCGTTCACATGGAGACTTGGCTCTTTTACCTAAAGGACAGGAGGTCACATATTCAACAACCTGATGTATCTAGAACATAACCAACAGTCATGAAGAAAGCAGAAAAGGGCTCTGAGCTAAAATCCCTGACACAAAACTCTTGCCCTAAAATGACTGCTGTTGCTTGTCATACAGAGTGTCGCTCAAAGCACGTTTACTCTAATTTTACACATACTTCTAAGAAGCTTGTAGGCAGTTAGGTTATCTACGGTGTGGAGTCCCAGTAACCCAGTTTAAATGAGATACATGAGCATAGTTAGGTGGTCTGTCCAGAGCTGGGATGACAGCTGCATGTCATCAGGACCCAGATGCCTGCTAGCTTTCCACTCTTTCATCCACTGGGTATGTCCTTCATCCCCATGCCTAAAATGGCTGCTGGAACTCCAGTTTCAAGCAGCAGATTGAAGTTAGAAAGGAAGGAAGGTAAATCCTTTCCCTGTTTAGGAAATTCCCCTGAAGTCCCCCACTTTGCTTATAGTCTACTGGTTGGAAATCAGTCAATGGCCACAGCTAGCAACAAGGAAAACTGGGAAATATAGCTTAGTTTAGTTTTTAACCGGGGCAGTAATGTGCCCATTTAAAAATCAAAGTTCTAAGCTGGGCGCCGTGGCTCATGCCTATAATCCCAGCACTTTGGGAGGCCGAGGCGGGCAGATTACCGGAGGTCAGGGGGTTGAGACCAGTCTGGCCAACATGGTGAAACTCCGTCTCTACTAAAAATACAAAAACTAACCAGGTGTGGTGGTGCACATCTGTAATCCTAGCTACTTGAGAGGCTGAGGTAGGAGAATCACTTGAACCTGGGAGGTGGAGGTTTCAGTGAGCCGAGATTATGCCACTGTACTCCAGCCTCAGCAACAGGGCGAGACTCTGTCTCAAAAACAAAACAAACCAAAACAAAACAAAAAACAAAGTTCTGTTAACTAGTGAGAGAGGGCCAAGGCCATATCTTTGGTAGACAACTTTGAGATATTTGTTTATATGATTTCCTAGATAACAACAGCTTAGGTATAACAGACATGATGATGGGGATCAGATAGGCAAACCAACAGCATTAATAAATAACAGAATGGAAAAGAGTGGAAGATATTAGAAAAAAACAGCAGAAAACCTTGAAAAGCAGAGTTGTCTAACACCATTTGGGGAGAACTGTCATCTACACCCCAGAAAGCGTATACCCCGCATAAAAATCCCTGTATAGCAAAAAAGCATAGTCATTGTTAAGTCATCAATAAGAGCTTAAATTATATTGATTATCTTAGGTATAAAAAGTCAGAGAACTCTGTAATGCCTTTCTGAAATTTTCCATTAAAATGCTCCTATAATCAAGAAAAAGCCTGTACTTTAAAATACTAAGCTTCAGCAATTTAGAAAATTTATTTTTAAAAAAGATTATTGGGTGAATACTATGTGCCAAGGGCTTTATATAGCATAATTTAAGCTTAAAAGTATTGTACAGGGATGTGATTACCTCCAATTTTTAGATAAAGAAACTGAGATTGCCCGAGTGAGGTGGCTCACACCTGTAATTTCAGCACTTTGGGAGGCTGAGGCAGGTAGATCACTTGAGACCAGCCTGGGTAACATGGCAAAAACCCCGTCTTTATAAAATACAGAAATAATAAATTAACCAGGCATGGTGGCATGCACCTGTAGTCCCAGCAACCTGGGAAGCTTAGGTGAGAATCACCTGGGCCCAGGAAGATAGAGGCTACAGTGAGCCATGATCATGCCACTGCACTCCAGCCTGGGTGAAAGAGCAAGACCGTGTCTCAAAAAAATAAAAGCAACAACAAAAAACCCCAAACCCCCTGAGATCCAGAAAGATTAAGTCTTGCTTACTTTGGGTTTCAAACTCAAATTTTTATGAATTCCAGGCGTACTTTGCCCCATGTTGTCCATCTTTCTATGTCCTTTGCTGAAGAGGTTGAGTGAATTAGGCATGACTCACATGTATATAAACATATCATTAACCTGTGGGACAGGGTGGTTTGGTAATAAAGAGTTTCCTGGCTGGGCGCGGTGGCTCATGCCTGTAATCCCAGCACTTTGGGAGGCCGAGGTGGGTGGATCATGAGGTCAGGAGTTCAAGACCAGCCTGGACAAGATAGTGAAACACTGTCTCTACTAAAAATACAAAAAAATTAGCTGGGCGTGGTGGCAGATGCCTGTAATCCCAGCTACCTGGGAGGCTGAGGCAGAGAATTGCCTGAACCCGGGAGGTGGAGGTTGCAGTGAGCCAAGGTCACGCCACTGCACTCTGGTCTGGGTGACAGAGTGAGACTCCGTCTCAATAAAATAAAAAAGAGTTTACTTTCTTGGATTCTCTGCTATTTCTTGCCCTAAAGACTAGACCATGATAAATCCAGAATCAGCCTGGGAGTGGCATCCAGGACACACATGGTAAGGACGTCCCATACTGAACCTGCTCATCTCACTCTCTGTCCTGAAGTGTGCCCATCTCTACTTGCTGGTCTTGCTCTGATCTTGCTGATACCTCCCTTTTCCTAATGGGAAGGAGGATTATTTTTTCTTATCCTATTCCCAAATCCTTTAACCCATAGAGGAAAAAACAACAACTTGTAGTCTTTGCATACCTGAAAAATCCTTGGAACTGAAGCGGGTGGAGACTTTCTGGTCTACAACCTGCCAAGGTTCAGGGAGATTATAGATGCATTGAAAATACTGTCAGGGACATGCAATAGAACAAGACAAGACCTTGGCCTCTGCCATGATTTACAAATGTCCTCCAGTACCACTATTCATTTTTGACAGGTCAGATAAGTTTGGATTTGTTTAAGCCTTGTATTCAGCTGGAGATTGGAGAAAAGTTAAAAAAAAAAAAAAAAAAGAAAATGCTATTAGAAATGAAAGAAATGGGACATGTGGGGCCCACTTTTTTGCACTTCACAAAATTACATTCATTCTTAATTCACCGAGTGACACATCCAGTAGGAATGTGGACCCCTATTCTGTATGTACTGAACCCTGTGCCGGATGCCGGGGATACAGACAATACATAGCATTCATCTGATTGTCTTCACAAGGAGTGGAGTGTCCACAGATGCTTTTAGTTTGCTGTTTAGACTTATTTTTCTTGAAATACAAAGTGAATTGCCTAAAAGGCTAGCAGAATGAGCTTCAGGAACAAAGAATTTCAGAATGTTAGTGAAAACCATCATGAATTTCCTGGTACCTCTGACCCAAGGCCATGGAGGATCCTTTCTGATAGAGACTAGGAGAGTGGAGTTCAGGAGAAAGGAAACATTCCAATATAGCTGATTCTAGTTTGATTCTCTAATCTCATTGTCTCAATTTATTGGCCACCTGCAAACTCAAAACTTCATGAAAGAATATTCTTTGGGAATAGACTACAGTCCCCTTCCCCCACGTGCATACACCCGCACTTTGTGGGCTCACTCACTAAGTTTAAAAATAGGAACCATGGTGTTGCCATGACTCCCGGTGCTACTCAGCAGCCTTCCTTTTCCCTTTGATGTGATTCCACTTCATAGCATGGTTTAGTGAGAATCTGGCTCAGAGCGGCCTCTAGTGGCTCAATCCTTAGGGACGCGCTTCCTTCCGGGAACATTCAGCCCAGTTCCAAAATTAACCACCTTAGCCAAGTTGAACACTTGTGTGTTTAGAACCATTCTTCATGCAATCAGCTTTTTTTTTTTTCAGAATCTGTCTTTCTCATCAGCCACCAGTATTACACCGGGGAGTACCTACTGAGTGCTTAGAACTGTGGGGAACAGCCCAGGTGTTCACCATCTCGCTGGCCAGGAGAGACCTGCATTCCCCAAACTTTTGGTGAACAGTAGAAAGCAGTGGCAGGGAAGCTACGTGGTAGAGGCATTAATGATGAATAAAGTAATCCCAGTAAAATAGGTTGGTTAGGATCATCAGAAGTTAGCTTTTTTTTTTTTTTTTTTTTTTTTGGGACAGAGTTTCACTCTTGTTGCCCAGGCTGGAGTGCAATGGTGCAGTCTCAGCTCACCACAGCCTCCACCTCCTAGGTTCAGCGATTCTCCTGCCTCAGCCTGCCCAGTAGCTGGGCAGCATGCACCACCATGGCTGACTAATTTTGTATTTTTAGTAGAGACAGGGTTTTTCCATGTTGGTTAGCCTGGTCATGAACTCCTGAGCTCAGGTGATCCGCCTGTCTTGGCCTCTCAAAGTGCTGGGATTACAGGTGTGAGCCACCACACCCAGCCACATTTTTCTTTTTCAGATACAAGAGTCTTCTAAAATGTATCACCTGATACTGACTCAACAGCCTCAGGGATGTATTGACACGCTGACTTCCTCCCGTACTGTCTTCACCATGTTTTCACTTTTCTGTGTTTTGAGTTCCTTAGGCCAGTGCTTCTCAGTCATGACTGCATGTTAAAGTTTCCTGGGAAGCTTTAAGAAACTGTATACAGACCCCAAGACCCCACCCAGCACACATTCTGATGTAGCTGCACTGGAAGAGGGTAAGGGCCTGGGAATAGACATGTATTAAAAGCGTCCAGGTTGATTCTTAAGGGCAACCCGGGATTGTAAATCACTGTTCTCCACTCTCCTGTCATTTTTTTTTTTTTTTTTACCTCAGTTATCAGAATAGGGTAAAATGCAATGATAGCATTCACATGCATTTGAACTTGGTGCTCTTGAAAGAATTCCTTCGTTTCATTCTTTCCTGGTCTGAAAATTGTGATTTCTATTGGTGCTATGAACTTCAAAATTTGGAAAGGGTACAGGATATGAACAATTCATCATGGTGATCCTCTTGCAGGTGGTCATGATTTCCTAATTTGGTTTCTGTTCCTGTTGCTGTTACTTCATGAGTCTATTTTATGCAGAGGGATGAGTTTTCATCAGTAAAACTGGCAACATGAGCATCAAAACAAATTTGACTTTAAACAGCATTTCAGTTCCTCTGTACATAGATTATAAACCCAAAAGAAACAGAACTTTGAAGTTTCAAATTTGATGTGTCTGCTGGCCTTGATGAGAAATTGATGCTTTGCTAAATTTTGGAGTACACAAGTGGTTTTAAAAATGAAAGTTATTAGCACTAGAAAGTGATGTTCTTTGTATTACTACACTGTTATTATATTTAATGAAATGGCTTTCTAAAGTATTGCAGATAAAAGGAAAAGCAGTGTTTAGAATAAGACATAGGGTAAGATAAGAAAAGAAATGGTGGGCTGTCTTTATCTTACAGTGTTTCTCCTGGAGGCTGGGAGAGTCCTCCTTCAGAGGAACCAGTTGAGATGGGCTTGATGATGTTCTGGAAAGGGTTTGTAGGTGGATTCATAATGTGTGGCATTTTTGTGGTTCTGACCAAGTCCAATCTTGGCAATGTCTACTGTGGACAAGCAAGGCCAAGGAATAGCTTTGAAACTGTATTAAGAAAGAACATAATTTTTCAGAATTATGGGTAGGGTAATGTAATCTATCTGATTAAACACTTGGAAACTTTATGTTTGTCTAAAGGAATAAGAAGGAGAAAGAAATGCTTATTACTATTGTTAAAGCGCTTTATGACTTCTGAGAAAAGAACCATGGCAGAACCTCCAGGTACACTTACCAAGTAGGAGACTATTAGGTAATTTTTATCATTGGCTTCAATCCCTTTCTTCCACTCATCCAGCCATCTCTCTAGCATTTATCACTAAGGTGCGTGGATGAACAGACACCATTTTGTATCACGTCCTTACGTCATCAGACTCGAGTTTTGTGGAATGAGCAGGAAGAAATCAATCCAGAGTGCGTATGCTCCAAACTTCAGATTTCACATTTAAGATATTATATGAACTTTCGGCTGGGCACAGTGGCTCAAGCCTGTAATCCCAACATTTTGGGAGGCCAAGGCAGGCAGATCACAAGGTCAGGAGATTGAGGCCATCCTGGCTAACACAGTGAAACCCCGTCTCTACTAAAAATACAAAAAATTAGCCAGGGACGGTGGCAGGTACCTGTAGTCCCAGCTACTCAGGAGGCTGAGGCAGGAGAATGGTGTGAACCCGGGAGGCGGAGGTTGCAGTGAGCCGAGATAGCGCCACTGCACTCCAGCCTGGGTGATAGATCGAGACTCCATCTCAAAAAAAAAAAAAAAAAAAAAAAAAAAGATATTATATGAGCTTTCTGGAGTCTCTTCCTCATAAGTGTAATATGAGGGAAGAACTAATCACTATTAAGAAGCATTTATTAATTGCCACATAATGCATGTTCCTCTTTTGGCCTTGACAAGGAATTTATTATATTGTATGTTGCATGTTCTTTTTCTTCTTCTTCTTCTTCTTTTTTTTTTTTTGAGATAGAATTTCTCTCTTGTTGCCCAAGCTGGAGCGCAATGGTGCAATCTCTGCTCATTGTAACCTCCGCCTCCCAGGTCCAAGCTATTCTCCTGCCTCAGCCTCCCAAGTAGCTGGGATTATAGGTGCAAGAGGCATGCACCACCACGCCTGGCTAACTTTTTGCATTTTTAGTAGAAACGGGGTTTCACCATGTTAGCCAGGATGGTCTTGAACTCCTGACCTCAGGTGATCCCCCCGCCTCGGCCTCCCGAAGCGCTGGGATTACAGGCACGATCGGCCCGGCCATATATTGCATGTTCTACTATTGACCTGGCTTCTCAAGGTTTGATGGCAAATATCTTATGTAGGCAGCTAAATTCTTATTTTCCATATGAACAATGACTGATACTGTAAGTGGGTTTATGTGTTTAGTTGTTGTTGTTGTTGTTGTTTTTGAAAGTAAATAGAGGTTTTTCTGGATTTCATATCATGGACACACAAAGCAATACCGAGTTCTGCATTTGAGGTTAAAGATGGGTGAAATGAGATGTAGCTACTACATTGCATCCTCAAACAATTTAAGACCTGGGAATTTTAGTGGGCAAGAGTCTGTGTCCATTATTAACATTCCTTGCACCTGACAGGGGTTTCCTTTCCTTGGTTGTCATTGTTTCCACCTTGCCTGAAGTGATGCCAACCTCATTTCATCCTGGCTATTTGGTGTTGTCTTGAGAACCAGAAAGGGAGAGGAAGAGGCACCATAGTTAATGTGCCCAGAGTGCCTCACTGCACTGGCTGCCATACTTTAAGGGTGACCTAGAAATGCCATATGCTGTCCTGGAGGAGCAGAGGAGCTGAGGGTACATCCAGGAGTTGAGTGGCCACCTGTTTATTCCCCCCCCCACCCCCGCTTTTCTATGGGAGATGAGAGTTCATGTTTCTCAGTGTCAAGGAAACTGAGAAATGCTTCTTTTTCTATTTCTATTGCAAAGGTAAAAGTGAGAAGTGGGAAAAGCAGGCAAGCCCAGCATTCAATTCAGCCTGGGAAATCTTTTGAATCCCGTGTAAAGGACACACATGCTATGTCTGTCAGCCCTGGCAGTGACACGTGCTTCAGATTGAGGTTATTTTTTTCCAAAAAAAAAAAAAAAAAAAAAAAAAATCCTGTCTTCCATTCCTTCCGAACCCTGGGAAAGGATCCTACTTCTCCACACTCGGTTGTACCAGCTGTCATATCAGTCATTCTGGTTATTGGTAAGCAGCAGGGAAATATGTCTATAAGAAATTGACAGGAGACATAAAGGAACAGGACATATCTGATGAGAAGGAAGGATTTCGTAAATAAATAAGATTAGGGCATGATCCTGTAATGCCCAGGTGCTTAGTCCCCTGAGCAGAGCCCTGTTGGTCCAGCCTGCATTGCATTGGGCCATTCTGATACTATTGAGATTCTGCTGAAAAAGCAGCAGCATCATGACAGGAGAGCAATCTGCCTTAACATAGCAGCATTATGCCATGAGACAATGAAACCCCTGCTTTTATGAATTTAATTCAGGGAAAAGGAGGTTGACTCCTTGTAGGAGTATATGCTTAAAATTTCTCAAATACAGTATGCTTTCCTTCACAAAGGAATGAGGCCCAAGGCTTGACCAGATATCAATTTCAAAGGCATGACAAAGACCCCAACAAGCATCTTCCAGGAAGCTGATGTCTAGTCATTGCATTGGATGATAAAAAACCCATCACGTTGGTGTCTGCACTTTTTTTAGATGGAGACATTATCATTGAAGACTTCAAAGTGGCTATTGTAGTCTTTCTCAAATCAAGTTGGGTATGAGAAAGAAGTTGTAACCATGTTTTATTGGCTCAAATAAGATTTCCATGTGCTGCAAATAATAAAGAATTGGATATCTAGAGCAGAAACCTAATTTTTCCCACAAATCTCTGATGGCTTATTTTATCCACTGGATGTGGTCCACATTTCTTGGCAAGCCATTAAAGACCTTTGAATATCTGGCCCTAACCTTCATAATTGGGCTTATCTTATTTAACTACCCTCTCCTCCAACTCCCCACCTTATGCCAACATACACTGCTTGTGATCTCACAACATCAAATAACATGACTGGCCACTCTCTTAGTATGGCAGTCTTTTACCCCTCCATGCATTTGCATATGCTGTTCCTTGTGATGCTCCTCTCTTTCAATTTCCCTGGAAGGACATAGGTGTGCTTTAAGATCTGACTCAAGTGTTGCCTCCTCTCTGAAGGCTTCTCTGACGATTCCAGGCAGAATTAGTCATTCCTCTCTTTGTGTTCCCATAGCCCTTTGTTCATACCTATGGCAGAGCACATAGATATGCAAACAGTTCACATTAAAAATTCATTATGGTATCCACCCTAGGATTCATGGCACAGTAGACACAAACATTTTCTATTGAATGAAAATGTGAATGAATCCATAAAGAAATAAAAGGTGGGGTTTGTGCACGTGGAGTAAAAAACCTGATTATTATTTTTAAAGATTAAATATGCCATCCTTCATGTGGGAAGATCACTCTTTGGATTCATTGGCAGAAGCATGTAGGCTTTGAACTAGTTTTCAGCATTTGCTTTGTGTGCATAAAGTGTTCTCATGGTCTCAGGCTTTATAATCAGTAACGTACTTGGAAGGGATTCCTCACTGCTCTTTATTCCTTTTATATCTGCATCAATCAGACTCCCATCACCCTGCACACTGCCCCTAAGTTAAGTCATCCTTTCCTGCCACCTGCAGAGTCACTATCCTCATTAGCTTGTGCCTAGATTTCTATAACAAGCTGCTCTATTTCCCATATCTTGAATATCACAAAATCGTCTCAACTACTATGAATTTTATATTTTTCAAGTATTATTTCGATCATTTTACTCATGTGATTAAGTACCTATGGGGGCTTCATTTAGCAAATTGAAACTTAGAATGGAAATTATCCTCCCTAGATATCATCAATTTGATCTCAAATTACTTTCTGAAAGGGACTGTTTTCTAGGCAGACCCTTCTCTTTTCCCTCCAGACTGTATGGTATAGTGGAAAGAAGCAAGATAGCATGGTTCTGTTCCCAGCTTTGTCACTAATTTGCTGTGTTACCTTAGGCAGGCAAGTCGTTTTACCTTTTCAGACTTTGATTGGTTTTCTCCTCTGTAAAATAATGTCTTAGGAGAGACGCTTACTTGGAAAGAAAGAATTTTGAAGAGGTGAGCCCTACGTTCCTTCTGATTCCAAAGTTTTTTTATTTTTTGATTATATGAGGTATTGAACTTCTATGTTCCTTTCCAACCCTGTGATCAGTGAAGAGGCTTGAAGAGATTTTAATCCAGAATGCTGGCCTCATTTATACCACAATATTATACAGCAGCCAACAATGTCTCAGAAGGGGAGTGAAGATTAAGAGCCTCTATGCAAGCCTACCTCTTGCATGGATGTATACAACACCAGGAGCCATCATCTTTTAGATTGGTTTTAGTTTTTCATTTAGCCAAGCTTTTGATTCACTTGATAAAGAGAAATAAATAGGCCAGATTTTATTTTCTGTGATTGAAAAGATTTATTTTATATTCTCCTTGCCTCAGCAAACACTAACCTACCCAGTTAAATTACCCAATTCTGGGCTGTCTAGGTCCTTGATTCTGCTTTCCTCTTCTCAGGCCTACTTGGTAGAGCTTTTACTTTTGGGGGAGTATAGGGTGTTTATGACAATGAATAGGATAAAGGTCAAAAAAAGAAACTTCAAATCATTTTGGGTCAACTTCTTTTATCTAATAGGTTCTGCTAATGGAATTGTTCAGCATGCCCAAGGTTGAATTTTCCTGATATACCCCCACAGACCTTGTCCTCCACTAGTTTTCTCCAACTCAGGGAAATGGCATGGTCATCCTTCCTGTTGCAGGTACCGGAAATTCGCAAATTATTTTTTATTCTTTCCTAGCTCTCACTCCTTTCCTTTAATCATGTATCCCAAATCTGTTCACTTCTTTCCATGTTCTCTACAGTCCTGGTTAAACTTTTAATATATGTGTGTGTTCCTCTGACTAGACTGTTAGCTCCACCTTGGCAGGGGTGTGTCTCACTCACCATTGCATTTTAATGCTTAGCACGTTAATGAGCTCAGTGCAGGCACTCATTATATACTTGTCGAATGAGTGAATTAACTTAAGCTAATTGTGAAATTAAGCTTGATTTATCTATGGACTTGATTTTCTCTGGGCTCTTGGATTACCTATTTAAGATTTTGTTTCAGATTCTATTTTTAGATTCTTTATATTTTCAACAAACAGTAAAGTACCTACTTTGCGAAGAACTGTATTCACTGTGAAGGATAACACAATAGAAAAGGCATGATCACACTTAAGAAGTTGAGTTTAGTCAAGAAGTGAAGTCCCCATATACAAAAATGTTGAGTAAACATGAAATAATATGATTACATGTCTCACATTGGTATAGTACAATTCAAATGCTATATTAGAGGGATATTGTCTAGGTCGGCTGAAGTTACAGCCTTGACACATCTTGGAGGGCTTGGAGTGGCACTTGACCTGGATTTCAAAGAATGTAAAATACAGAGGCCCGAGGGAAGGGGGAGTTTCTTCAAATGGGAATAATAGCATGAACAAAGATTTGGACTTGACACTGAATGTTTATGTGAGCGTTATATTGGAATCAACTTGATCTGAATGGAATTGTAAACAAGTCATGGGAGATAAGTGTGGTGTTTACAAGTGGAACAGAGTTGTTCTTTTGAAAGGCAACAGGCTATCATCGGAAAGGTACCATATTGGGAGTTGGCATGGAAATATGTGATGTTAATTAAGTCATTTATTTTCTCCAGATCTGTTTTCTTATCCAAAAAAAAAAAAAAAATAGTGTGGTAATGAGCATGCAATAATAAAGGGTTGCATTACATTAAATTTTAGCTCTTATATGCTCTCATTCTGTAAATGAGTTCAACTAGGCACCATTAGTGTATTTTTGTTTTAAACCCTTGCTCTATGAAATGGCCTAGTTTGTTCTTGAATCTCTACCCTGGGCTGAATGAGTGTTACTATTAACCAATAGGTCATGGAGAACCCTGAAGGCTAGATTAGTCATTTAACTTTACTCTGGAAGGTAATCATAAAAAACACTTGATGAAATGGTTATGATAAATGGTTATTTTAAGAAAGTTAATCTCATTATTACTATATGAGAGAATGGGGCAAGAGTAAATCAAGATGGGGAGGCAAGTCAGGCCTTTTTCAAATTCCCCAAATGTGAGGTGATGAGGGCCAGAATTTTGGTGGCCATTGGAATTGCAAGATAATTTTGAAGGACACTTCTTTAGGATCCAGTAATGTCCTCTGTAGAGCTAATATACGGGACAAAATGGTCAAAGCTGGCTTTTTGTTTGTTTGTTTGTTTGTTTTTTGAGATGGAGTCTCGCTCTGTCTCCAAGACTGGAGTGCAGTGGCGCGATCTCGGCTCACTGCAAGCTCCACCTCCCGAGTTCATGCCATTCTCATGCCTCAGCCTCCTGAGTAGCTGGGAACCATGCCCAGCTATTTTTTTTGTATTTTTAGTGGAGACGAGTTTTCACCGTGTTAGCCATGATGGTCTCGATCTCCTGACCTCGTGAACCACCCGTCTCAGCCTCCCAAAGTGCTGGGATTACAGGTGTGATGGCTTTTGGATTTTAAGATTGAAGGGATGATGATAGATTGGTGGAAACTGAGAAGTTGGAGTGGGAAGTTGCTTTTCACAGAAGCTGCATCAAATTCTAAACTGAGGGCTGGACATGTTAGTGAGGATGTCTTGTAGTGCCTACAGCTATGCAGTCTGGAACGTGGAATTACAGATTTAAAATTTGTCAGCATAGAGTGGATACAACTGTCAGTGGCCCAGTTGAGAAAAGCTGAGTTGTCTCAGGAGAAGAGTATCTAGAAAAAAGTGAGCTATGGACTGAGCCTTGAACATCAGCTATAGTTCCAGGGCAGGAGGAGCCACAGTATTCAGTGAAAGTCACAGGCCTGGTGGAGACAGGGAAGGAGGATTGTGGTGGTCAGCTGTATAGGTGCACATGTTATTAAAGCCAAAAGAAATAACCATTTTAAGAAAGGAAAGGGGTTCAGTAATGTCAAATGTGGTAGAGAGGGCAGGCATTTGTGGGCCGTACTTACCTTTTATTTCCTTTTCTTTGTGCACTTAACTGCTGTTAATCAGGGATTAATTTTCAGTTTTTAATTATTCTGTTCAGTTGCCTAATGTGTGATCATTTTATAAACAGCATAAGGAAGAAATTTAAGGGAAAGGGAAGACTCAAACAATTTTCCCCCTATTACGATGTGTAGGAAAATTTTGGTGGGGAAGAAACTTAACACTCACTATCGCCTACAATGAGATTTGGGGCCCTTGGCACATGATTAGATGCCAGGGGTCTCTCAACATCCTGGCCCGTATACTTGTTAGCTGAATGACCATGGCCAGGTCCCTAACCTCTCTGGGCTTGCTTCTTCATCTGTAAAAACGGAGGCAACACTAAAGGCTTTATACTGTTTTTGTGCTTGTTAAATTAGAATGTATACAAAGTGCTTAGCAGGGGGCCTGGAACAAAGAGAGTACCAAAATACAGTCAGTTTTTTTTTGGTTATTAGTATCTAACTTTGCTTGTTTTATTGGGCTATCCCTGCTCATATTGACATTAATTATTGATAATTGAATAAAACATTGTATTTGGAAAGTGTAATCATTAAAAATTGTATTTTCTTTTTCTCATTTTTTGAAGACGAACGGGTTTCTTCCATTATAGTTTTATAAGATATAAATCTATATGAAATCTGAGCAATTCCTTGTTCCTGAATTTTCCCTGCCAAGGGACCCCAGCCTGGGGATGGCACCTTTATGAGGAACAGTGAGGAAGTGGCCTGGGGATGCTTCGTGATAGGAGGAATGAAATTATCTGAGTTTCTCAGTCTGAAGTGTCTTACTGGTGTTGGAATGGGGAATCATCCTGAAATTAAAAAAAAAAAAAGGTGTATATTTCTCAGAGCAAAGATACATGTGCTGACAATTTAGATTTTTTGCCCAGAGATGCTGGCATTTTGTTTCTGGGGGCGGTTCTTATGTTTCCAACAGTGTTCCCACTGCATGCCATGTTCTCTCCTCCTCGCCCTTACCCTCCCACCCCCCTCCCCATATGGCTTCCTCTTTGTCTCGCCCACCCTACTCCTGCTTTCTTTCTGTCTCTCTCTTCTCCTGTAGTTATTTCCTTTCGGCAGCAAAATGAATCCTTCACAGAACAGAGTATGACTTTTCCTCAAACCCATTCTCCATCTCTTTCAGCTATTTCTTTTCTGGAAGTTCTCGAATGAGCAAGATATCTGGGAGACAGTCTTTCCTACATATTCTATTGCACTTCTCCAGTGATTCTCTTTCCTCTGGTGATTCATTTGGCTCCATTCTCTGCCTCCATCTTCCCCAAGCTTTCTCCCTAATGACTCTTCCCTCCACCCTCCTGCAAGACTGTCTCTCCATGAGCAGGCTACTCCCAGCCCAAGACTTATCTGGCCTTGAAAATCTTCATCATACAAAAGCTAAGACAGACAGAGAGCTACATAAAAACAGGAGAGATAGAAGGAAGAAAGGACTCTGAGAATGAGTTTGGACATGACTAAAGATGACCCAAACAGCTGGGTGCAGCTGTGGGAATGGCAGTGCATTATTTGTGATAAAGAGTTATGATTGATAGTGCAGTACACAAGGACTCATCCACATTAACCTCCTCCCCGCCACTCCCATGCTGGGAATAAATGTTAAGTTATTGTTAGCATATTTTGCTTTCTTTGTTTAAAGCACAGGATAGCTAGTGCTAAATAAGAAAAAAGCAGAAAAATAAAACATCCTTCTTAGACTTTAACTCTGTCTCTGACTTCATCTCTTACTCAGATGGAGACACAATACCCTAAGTGAGAATACCATTGTATTATGTTGTGTGATTTCTGTGAGAAGATACTTGTGTATGTAGAGAGTTTTACTGATGGGTGCTGAGGGAGGTAAGGGTTTCTTTTGAATAATTTAATAAAGAACAGAAAATACGTGAATATTAGTTCTGTGTGAAGAAGAGTCCAGAGGAAATTAATGAGTAAGAAAGTGATTATCAAACTGGTAGCTTATTTGGGCATTCTGACCAGAGTTAAACAACTTACAGCTGACTGTTGGTAATGCCGGCAATAGCAAATTATATTCCCTCTGTGCATCCATCCACCCACCAATCCTTCCACCCATCCATCTAATTTTTACTGAGCATTGGCTGTGTGTACAGCCAGTGATAGATGTTGTGGGAGATCTATCAAGTTTACACCTGGTTCTTGCCATTAAGGAATCTTTGATATTGAAGCACACACAAAGAGGGTGTGAATTGCCATCTCCCCTCTTTGGCCTTTGTCTCCATCCTTTCTGTCTTCCAGGCTTAAAAATCATCTCTGAAGCCCCAAACTACAGCTCTCTGTGTATCTCCTTAGGTATCGGATTGCCTACAAAACAAATTTCTTATTTTTAAAACATATATATGGAAAATATTCTGATGTATAGGGAGTTGTGGGCATCCTTTGGTGGCTGGATGATGAAATATTAAAGAACTACTCAACGGTGGTTCTCTAAAACTAGTTAAAAAAAATTTCTAGCCTTCAATATTCTTTTTCATTCTCCCTAAAAATTTATTGGTTCCCATACTCCAAAGTTAGTCCTACCCAACACACAACCCTGGGAGGACTACTCGGTGCATGAACCTGAGTCATGGGCTGCTGAATGAAAGCAAAGTGATTGCAATCCAAGGAGGTCGTAAAATCATGCATTCATTCATTATTCAACCACCATTTCCTGAGTGCTAACCATGTTACTGGCTTTGTAAATACAGAGATAAAAGACAAGGGTTTCTGCCCTTGAGGGGCCCACAATCTCCAACAATGGAGGTGGCTGGGAAAACAGCCAAAATACCAAATGTGATCAGTTTTACATAAGCTTTACTCACAATGCTACAGTAAAAGCTACAGCGAAAGGGTCAATGATGCATGCTATCCATGCCCAGGAGAAGGGGTGCATGCAGAGGTAGGTTTCCATGACTCACAGTTTCTCCTTTATTGACAGATTTACATTTTACCCCACAGAGCTATTATCCAGAGCTGTTAATAAGTAGGAACATGGTTTGCGAAAGTAGGAACATGGTTTGCATTTCCTAGCTTTTACTCACAGCCTTCCCTCTTCCCAGCAGCGATCCCAGCATCAGGTCCTCTCACCTTGAGAAACAATTACCATCTGAGTCTCTATCCCTGTCACCATTTCACAAACTGCAGAAATAATGGGTAAAACATTGTGCTTTTAACAGGACTAATCATGATCATTGTTGTAATAACAGGATTTATATATTTCTTACAATTTGCAGGTCTCCTCAGATATAACAATTAGATTTCCCAGAGAGTTAAAGAATGCGCTGTGTTACATCTAATAAGGGAAGAGCTAGCATTTGGATCACCCAATGCTAAAGCCCCAAATGACCAGGTGTAAATCCTTACAATCTCAAGTGCTTTTTCTATACAGCCTTGATAAAATGAAGATCCTTTGTGAAATTGTAAATCTACAGATCAATTCAAGAACTCATGGGGAACCACCAGAAAACAGACTAGAGGTGAGAACTGTTGTCTGGAACCAAGGCCGTGTTGTATAGCAACAAAAACATTAAACTGGAAATCAGAAGACCTGCATGGCAGTCCACACCCTACCTTGTCCTGGCATATGTTACTTAGTTTCTTTGTGTCTTACTCTCCTTATTTATAAAATGAAGGGAATGGGTTAGACAATCCCTAGGGTTAAGAGTGCAGAATTTGGAGCCTCTTACCGATTCAAATCCTGAGCTCTGCCACTTTCTGGTTGCTCTAGTTCTTTCCATTTCTTACACAACGTGATTAAATTACTAGTTATTTAATCTTGTTGAGCCTCAGTTTCCTCATCTGAAAAAATGGAGATAATAACTGTTCTGTGAAAGGATTGCTCTGATAATTAATTAGTTAATATTTTTACTCGGGAATGGAAAACCAAACGGTATGTTCTCATTTATAAGTAGGAGCTAAGCTATGAGGATGCAAAGGCATAAGAATGACACAATGGACTTTTGTGGACTTGGGGAAAGGGTGGGAGGGGGGTGAGGGATAAAAGACTACACATTGGGTATAGGGTACATCGCTCAAGTGATGGGTGCACCAAAATTTCAGAAGTCACTACTAAAGAACTTATTTATGTAACCAAATACCATGTGTTCCCCAAAAACCTATTGAAATAAAAAAAGTAAATTAAAAAAATACATAAAATTATACAAAAAGAAGAAAAAAATTAGTTAATGGAAATAGTATGTGGCTTGAGTAAATATTATATATACACACACATATATACATATGTATACGTATATACATATGGATACATATATACATATGGATACATATATACATATGGATACATAAATATGGATACATAGATATACATAGATATACATATATCTATGTATATATATAATTTTTTTTTTTTTTTTTTTTTTTTTTTTTTTTGAGACAGAGTCTCGCTCTGTCGCCCAGGCTGGAGTGCAGTGGTGTGATCTTGGCTCACTGTAACCTCCACCTCCTGAGTTCAAGTGATTCTCCTGCCTCAGCCTCCCGAGTAGCTGGGATTACAGGTGGCCACCACCACGCCTGGCTAATTTTTGTATTTTTAGTAGAGACAAGGTTTCACCATGTTGGCCAGGCTGGTCTCAAACTCCTGGCCTCAGGTGATCTGCCCGCCTTGGCCTCCCAAAGTGCTGGGATTACAGGCATGAACCAATGTGGCCGACAATTGTTTCTTTAATTAAAAAAAAAATTGGCCCCTTCACCTCTAGGCTATTATGAGTCTTTGAAGCTTTGATATTACTGAAAGTGGAGAAAGAATATAAAATTTACAAAGTAGCTAAAGAAAAATGCTGAAATAGCAAAGAGGTGTGACTACTTCAGCAGGAAACTCAAGAAAGGATACAGTGGAATAAGAAATTAGCAATTTCATGGGTGTAGGTAGAAATTCATGGGTAGAAATCTCAGTAGGGAAGCAGAGGGAAGTGATGTAATGCTCTGGACCTTCCAGAAATAAAGCAGAGCAGGTGAAGATCCGCAAGAAACTCCAATCTGGTGAAATCTCCAGGAGAGTCATTGTGAAGTTCATTTTGTAGTTAACCCAATGCGCTCACCTCTCTGCCCATCCCTGTGTCCTGCTCTGATTTCTGGGCTCCTTCATTCTGGCAGCGTCAGAACTTAGGGTTCAGTGAAGTTGGGGTTTCTCCTCACAGAACCCTGGGCCCTCTTCCCTGGAAATAGCTCCATATATACTTGTTTGGTTACCGTTTCTTGTTAAGCAGAGGAAAAATGAAAATATTCTAGTTGTCTGCATTCTATAATAGCTCTGTGATGTTTTTCCATAAATTGATATAAACAAATAAATACAAGCTATAAGAAGGCAGAAGTGTAAAGAGTCTGTGTATCCGATCTGCTTGGTTTCCCTCATTCTTGATCAAGTCCTGTGTCTTGCTCATGCTGTGGCCCAACCTGTAACTCCTCGCTGCTAATTTAGCTGAAGAATCAGTTGTTTAAAACAGGGACCAGATGCCTTGGCTTCCCCATCTGTATGACTAGGAGAACACCTTGCAAATGTATTGTGATGCTGAAATAAAATAAAATGTGTGAACTCAGCAAATACAGTCCTCCCACCCTACTGCCTGACTCCTCCTCTTCCCTCTTACCTGCACATCCTCCTCCACCCCTCCTCTTCCCCTTTCTTTCCTCTCATTCTTCTTTTCTTCCTTGTATTCAAAATGACACAATCTGGTGACTAATTCCTGATCTGCTCTTTGATTTCCCCAGAGGAAGAACTGATCCCTTCAGGGGACACTATTATCCTGAGGCTAGATAGTGACAACAGTGTGCTGAGAAATAAAGAGCAGAGATTTGCCCAAAGAAGGGTGGGTTCAGGAGGGTCTTTTGGTAGGCACAGAGCACAAGAGTTTGCAATTGCTATACAAGCATTATTGCTCTGTCTCAAGGAAGTGTTTGCCTTTCACTGACATCTGAATTTACTGTTTCAGATGAAGGGGGAAGAAAAGGAGGAGGAAATTATCATCTGTTGGGGACCTGCTATGTTTTAAACACCATAGTAGAATGCATCTGGCAATAATTTTTGGAGGTAGTGGTAGGGCCCTGTGCAGTCTCAGGATTATTTAGCTTGCCTAGAATTTCTACTTCTTAGAAGCAGCCTGTCTTAGCCTTTGTGCAAGGAGTTTATATGGGAAACAATCTTAGGGAGCAGAAATTAGGGAGTAGGAGTGTGAATGTGGAAGGGGGGAAAGCCAATGATAGGAGGAGACTTACTGAGCTGAAACCCTGTGAGTGACAGGTGCTGGATCCCACAAGGCCATCCTAGGAGAGCCTTCGGAAATGCATCTTAGGACAGTCAGGTAATCAATTTTCAGTCTTACATAATATTAATACTTCCATTTTAACATTCCCACCTTCTTAATCTTCTGATCTCTTTTTCAATATTTTGCCAAAGTCATCCCACCATTTATCACCTCATCTCCTAGGCCATCAACCCAGGAGTATATTAGGAATGCCTCTAGGCGTCTCTGCAAGGAGCTTGAATGTCATTTCACAAGAAAGTGTTGCTGTGCCAATAAATTCTCTATCCCACTCTACCTCCAGTTTAACTTCCTCAAAGTTCACTCCTACATGTGCTTCTTGATTCCTGCAGACCTGTAATTGGCCGGGCCTTTCTTCTGCAATTCCTTCAGTATGTAAACTATTTCCTCCTAGATATTCATCCTTTCTAGGAACTGTATTTTCCAGCTGTAGGTGTGCTATGACCTGGCTCTAGTTATTGGCCTGTAGGGACTACAGAGAGATGGGATCACATATTGAGGACAGGAGTCAGAATGAGAGGCACCTGCCTCAGGTGTGTTCTTTACAGATTTTTTAAAGGCAGATTATTTCCTTTGGCAAGAGGGGAGGAGCTTTCCTTGCCTTCTAAGAGGTTTCAGGAAAATCCTCTCTTACTGTCCTCCTAAGTGTACCATGTAGGTCTCAGGGTCTCATTCTTTTCCTATTGGAATTTCCTATCAGAATTTCCACAAAGGAGGAATTCCAAGGTTGTGCATTTAGTCTCTTTCGTAGCATTGTCACCATTAGTTTTTTTTCCTGGATCTGATTTTCAGCGGGATTTCCTGAGTTGATAGTCAGTTCATTTGATTCTTCCAGTTTGTTTTTTTAAGACTTGAAAATGTATTGACAAAGCCAGCCAACTGCTCATATATTTTTCAAATACCAGAGCCATCACATAACCCAATACATTACCCTCTACCTCTAGCTTATCCCAGTCCACCACAGGTAAGAGTGTTAGTATTTGTGATGCTAAAGAATGAACATACTAGGAATTAATACCACTTCACTACTTCACTCACCCGTAGCAGTGGGGTCTTCATTGAATTCCACAATCCCATCTTGAGGAGCTGATTTCTAAAGCCACTCCTAATGCCAGTTATCTTACCTGAGTTCCTTTGATGGCAGAGAATGAGGCACTAGCTTATATGCAAGTTTTTTTTTTTTTTTTCTTAAGTAATTCTAGGGAGCAGGGGTTAGGGACCAGAACAGTGAGACAGGGAAGGAGAGAAAATTCATACAAGGATACATTATCTGGTTGAGCATTGCTGACAGCAAGTGGTCGTTCATCCTACAAGAAATGCTCTAAGAAGCCTTAAGAAATGTGTCTTAGAACTGTATACTAAAAAACAAAAGGTGGGGGGCTAGGGGAGGGATAGCATTAGGAGAAATACCTAATGTAGATGATGGGTTGATGGGTGCAGCAAACCACCATGGCACATGTATACCTATGTAACAAACCTGCACGTTCTGCACATGTATCCCAGAACTTAAAGTATAATAATAAAAAACAAACAAAAAAACAAAAGGCGTAAGCATTTATTCAGAGGCTCCCTTTCACTCTCTTGTACCTCCGGGTTGCATATATGCACGTCTCCAGCAGTTCCTTCATTAGTGTCCTGCTTCCTGGACACTAGTAAAGGAGAAACCCCAGGGCAAGAAGCTATAGCTGGACAGTAGCTAGAGATGAAGTGCTCCACGAAGTTGGCTGAGGCCAGAGCAGAAGCGATCACCAAATCCATCCCTGGAAGAGCAGGTGTGGTGAGACGATTTGAAGTGGTGCACAGTGGTGCCTGATGAATAGCCTTAGTTAAACAAACTGCTCATTTCTTGCTTGTCTCGAAGCAATCAAGCAACTCTAGTTTCTTTTCTGAATTGGAAAAACACAACCATGATGATGAAGCCACGGATCTCAAATTGTCACTCGAGTCAGCCCAGCACTCCGGCTACGTTCCTTACTATGTTAACTTTCTCCCACTTCAAAATAACTTCGCACTCTCTTGTCACTCTGAACCTATTACATATCCTCTTTTCTATAAGTAGCATTCTTTGCTGCTAAGTCTGCCTCATAATTCATTGAGAAAATTGAATTATTCTGCCAGGAACTTTCTCATTTTTATACTACCAAAGTTACCAGCTTACCTGCATCGGTACCCATGCCGTCTGTCTTCATTCTGGCTACTGTGGATGAAGAATCCCTGCTTCTACTAGAGACCAATTCTTACAAATAGCAAAGTCCTTGAGAAAGCAAAAGATCTTGAATTTAGCTTTTTCAAACTCTTAAATTTTGGATCTCAGCCTTTTTCCTTTTCAAGGATTTTGCTATTTCTCCTTCTCCACTATATTATTTCAAGTACCCACAAGTAAGTTCTAGTACATTCTATATATAAAAAAAACCACCTCAAATCCTTGACCACACATCTGCTTTTGCCTATTTCCTTGTTTTTCTGTTCCCCTTAATAGCAAAACATCTTGAAAGAGTTGTTTCTGCTTTGTCTTTCTGCTTTCTCTACTTCCTCACCTCTTTCACCCTCCTTAACCCATTTCTTTCAGATGTCAATTCATACCGTGTTAATGGAATGGTTCTTGTGGCTCTTGCCAAAGTCACCAGTGGTCACTGTGTTACCAAATCCAATAGTCAGTCTACTATCATCTTGTCCCCTCTGCAGCATTCAATGAAATGACAGATTCCTTACTGAAAGATTTTCTTGATATTCATGAAGCTGCACTCTTGTGATTTTACTCTCATCTTATTGGACAGTTTTTCAATCTTCCTTGCTAGCTCTGTTCTTTTCTACCCACCACTAAATGTTCGCTGCCCAAAGGGCTCTGCTTGAGCTCCTTTATTTATTTATTTACTTATTTGTTGAATTTACATAACTTTCCTAGATTACTTCATCTGGTCTATGGCTTTTACATATCCTTTATATGTAAAGACTCTCAAATACACATCTACAACTTGGACCACTCCTCAGAACTCTAGACTAGACTATCTAGTTACCTACTAGACATTTCCACACAGTGTCTGTGAGGCACCTAAAACTTGGTGAAAATAGTAACTTTTTTCCCTTTTCAAATTGCTCCTTTTCTGTTCTTCCCCAACTCAGTAAATGGTGAACCAAGGTCACCAAGGCAGGTTTTCCTTACTTGTTTTTCTTACACCCATATCCGAAACATAAGCCCATGCTATTAAGCCTGTCTTTTCATCCTCTCATCTGCTCTCCTTTCTGCCAGTCACCTTAATCCTTTTCAAGGATTCCTGCAAGAGTCTCCCAGTTGCCCTCCCCACACAACAACCAGAATAAAATTTTTTTTAAGGAGATCAGATGATCACGTCAAAATTTTTCAACGGCCTCCTGTCACACTTAGAATAAAATCCAACACCTGCCCTGCCTTACTTTTTCTATTCCGCTTTTTCCTTGGCTGTTGTCTTCCGACTCCATCAGCTTCTTTCCTTGTCTTCAAATGTGCCAAGCTTCTTCCTGCCTCAGGATTCTTGAACATGCTTCCCTCTCTTCTTGGCGTGTTTTTCATATTGCCAGCTCACTCTTACCATTTAGGTCTCAGTTTAACTACTATTTGCTCAGAATGGCCTTTCCTGACTACCCAATACCAAGCAGCTGCTTGGTCACTATCTGTTGTATGGTACTAATTAATTCTCTAAATAGCTGCTACCATTAGTTAATATTTTTATTGCCTCAGTCTTGTGGTTGTAGTTTATTATCTGTCTCTCCCTTTAGACATGAGTATCATGAGTCCAAGATCTGTGTCTAATTTGTTCATATAAGTTTCTAAAGTGCTTATCCCAGTATATAGTAGGCAGTATATGTTAAAGGAACTAATTAATAAACACCGTACTTACCCTGCAAGAGCAGCTCCAAGATGTTTCCTTTAGTCTTGACCCTTACAACAGGTTTCTGCCTCACACCTCCACCCAGGCTCTTTCTATATAGAAATTCTGGAAGACCCTCCTATAAATAAGGTGTTTGTTTAGTACTTTACCAAACATGAAGAGGGCAATAGAGGGACTTTCAAGAGCAGTGATGGGATTGCCATAAGATTGAGGCTTACTCTAGACTTTTCTAGCCCTTTAGAAATCTGCTGGTAGAAGGAAGCCAATCAGGGACTTTAGTTCATGTTTTTCAACAGACTAGACTTTGCTTTTTGAACCTTAGCTGAATGCACTGTTGGTGAACAGTCACAAGGACATAAATCTGCCACTGAAATAAATGCTTTCCTTAAAGACCTTCAAGATGACATTTGACCCTAGCCAGTTTTATGTCTCAAGTACATTAATGCTACCCCCTTTCCATCACAGTAAGTCCTGTGCACTGGTGTAGACAATCTGACACAGTGCTAGAAAGGGCATGCCATTTTGTATTGGGGATGTAAGAAAAAGACCGCTTGGTTGAATATGCCAGAACTGAGGAGCCAGACACCCTATGACAGATGCCAGGCCACAGGTACCTGGGAAGTGACACAAGCCAGGGGATTATCCACATGAGAAGCTTATTTTTTAATTAGACAAAGCCAGGCTGACTCGACATTCCCTACGTCTCCATTAGTCCAGGGAACTGAGACTCTCGTTTGCCATTTTGTTTCTATCATGCTCCCCTCACCCTGTAAGTGCACCATGCCATCCCTGAGGCCAATCTTTTCCCAGCCTTGCACAGGTCCCATGGTTTGGGATAGTTGTTCCTTCTGTCTATTTAAAGGCTTACAAGGTAGTTGGACTGGAAGTTTTTCACAATCATGCAGTACTGTTGTGATAAACCAGTTTTGGTATTTGCAAGCAGAGGCTCCAGAATTTTAATGGACAAAAGCACCAAGTAATGAGAGTGATTGCCCTAAAAAATTGCCTTCCATTTCTCCGAAATAACGAAAGAATTGCCTCCTGACCCTGTGGCCTTAAGACAGCTATACTTTCAAAGGGACAAGTTAGCATAAGAATGGTTTTCTGAAACAGATGCAATGTAAAGATGCAAAAAGTAGCTATATGAATTTGATATCTACATTTTGGGCTTATCACAAGTTTCATGTTCAGTGAACAGAAATGTTGGCATGGCTTTACAAGAATCCCTGCACATTGTACTGTGATGGTCTCCTATTCAGGTACCACCATGTAGCTTCTCATGGTGATAAGGTGGTAATCAGTGTTACCACCATTTTGGTTGTTAAGATGGACTTCTCTTATTTGGAGTTTCATACCACAATAAATGTTTATTGAAATTTATTGGAGACTTTAGACTTTTTTTAAGTGATCGTGCTTTAGAATTTACAACAGAGTACAAGGGATGATTTATCTAATTAATAAATCTGATTAATGTGGATGAGTGAATTTAGGAGTAGGTTTACACTTGAGTGTTTATTCAACTGGGAAAAAGCCAACAAGAATGAATGACTGAATGCACTGTACATGTATTTATAGAGGGGACTGATTCCAGGAGCAAGTGGCTCACTGTGCAGGAGAGAAAGTAGTGGTGGTAAGCTTGCGGGAGTGGCAGTCTACTCTGTTGGATACCAGGTGTAGGTCAGCCCCTGGAAATGGAAGACAGTGAGTGGTGATGAGTTAACCGAGTGTGATTTCAGTGTATGAGGAGCTGTTGGGGAGAATTCTTGTGACAGCAGGCATGTGGGTGGGTAGATGATGGCCTCTGACCCACGCTGTGAGTGGTTGAGACTTAGCATATGTCTCTTAGCAAAGTAGGTTGGTCAGTGGTTTGGTATATTTTGGCATGAAGTGTTGGTCTACAAAGGGCATCTTTAGTCCCTGTGCAAGTGGTGAGTTGGAGAGAGGTTGCTCATTGATGCATATCTTCTCTGTGTTTCTACTTACAGCGTGAAGGGAGCCAGTCATTATACCCCCAAAGTCACACAACCAGTGATAGCCCTGTGGTGCATTGACTTTGTCATTTCTACTAAGTTCAACCTTACGTGACAGAGTTTGCCCACCAGGGATATCACGTGATTGTCTAGAGGGCTTCCAGATCCTCTTTAGAAGCTGCTGTGCAAGGCAACATTATAGTTTCTCTTATTTACATTTTTCTCACCTCCAGTCCCATAGGAATTTCCTAGAGAAGCTTTCCAACGCCATAAAAATGCTGTAGGGCAAAGCATGCAATTTACACTTGGGTGTAAGCCAGTAACAACTCCGGCTTCTCCTCACCCCACCCCTTCATCTTTGGAACTGCCTCGGTCCAGTCCGGGTCTTGGCTCTTTTTTGCCTTGGTACTTCCTCTCCAGCACTTGAAACTACGTGTGGACTCTCACAGCTATGAATCTCTCCTTAAATACTCCTGGTTAAGTTTCTTGACTGATCAGGCTGAGATGCTTTGTCTCCTCACCTTGAAGGAGGGAAAAGGAGGAAGAAGAGCAGCATGTATGTGGCATGCAGGCCACTGAGATGTTCTTGGAGCTGAAACTCACATGTTCTTCTGGAGAATTATATGGGAGCTGCAGCAGCCAAAGCATGCTCCTGGTTAGAGAAAAGTGAGTGAGTGTGTAGGGGAGGATGTTTCAGAATAGGAGACTAGGGTCACCATGTCAAGCATAATCATTGTCCGTGAGAAGCAAAGACTTCCCTTCCATAAGGAGAAGCAGGGAATGAATCATCATTATAGATCCAAGAGACAAAGGAGGTCATGGAGGAGAACGAAGAGGAAAGACATTAAAGAGAAAATGGGAGAAAATGGCTGACGGAGCATCCTCAGTGTATGACCTTAAGCCCCCATGTTTCTTTTGGGATTTGTTTTCCTTTTCTTCTTCTAAGGGTGGCTATAAGGGAAGCTACCTCAGTAGACAAACAGAAAAATATATTGTGATTTGCGGCAAAAGAATGAGTCCATTTTCCATTTTGGATCCCCCACACTGTGCCTCTACTTCCACCTCCAGTGTTTTGTATTTTTTTTACTTTTGATTTATGACAGTGAAAGTATAGGTAGTATGGTCTCTGGGGGTGGGGGAGGGATAGGTAATCCTTAAAAATAACACAACCATGTGTTACGATTTCGTGAGTTATTGTGGGTTCACACACGTCTACTGCATTATCATTCAACAAATATTTACTGAATGTCTACTGGGTACAGATTCTGTGCCAGGAACCCTATTGTGTAGGCTACTGGGTTAGGCACATTCGCAAAGATTATCATATCTAGTTCATACTACTGTGTTGTCGGGTAGTTCTTAGACCATTTAACAGAGAAGAAACTGCGGCTAATGGAAAGTAATTTGTTTAAGGGTTGATGATAGAGATAGTATTCCAAGCGGGGCTGGGTTTAATTCTAATGATCTTTTTTATTATTCTGCATTGCCTTGCTTTTATTTCAAGTCAGAATTGTTTTTTTATTACCCAGAATTGCCTGATTTCTGAGCTGCGGTATATTTTAGAGTCGGCCAGACCTAGTTACGAATCCCAAGTCTCCTGGGATTCATAACCACTTAGTAGCTATTTAACTTGTGTAAAACTGTCCATACCTCAGCTTTACCAATTGTAAAAAGGAGATATGAACTCCAAAATTTAAGGGTCTCTGTAATGATTGAGTGAATACACACACACACACACACACACACACACATGCACGCGTATGGCATGATACAATGCAAACATATTTATTACATAGGAAATGCTAGTACCCTTTCCCTCATTTCCCCTTCTGATGAAACTGACCATTCTTATTTTCTGGGTTTGCAGAAAATTTAGTGGTTTTCTATAGTTCTTGCATTGGGTTAAAGAACTAAGTCCTTGCATATTTTGTCACATCAGGGTAGTCACCTTAGGCAGAGGTGTGAATGAGAAGGACTTTCTCAGTCACAAAGACCAAAGTTTATGAAACTAACACTACTATATGTGGGCAGGACAGGAATGGAATGATAGGAATATTTGGCAGTGCTAAATGCTCTCTATTCTGTGTTTTCCTAAAGATCATCATATGACATTAACTCTCAGAGGACAGGTTAATGCTTCAACTGGAAATGTGGGAAAGAAGAATTTCTTTCATTGAAAGCATTTCTTTCCTTCTTTCTTTCTCACCTTCACTCCATATCCCTGTCTTCCATCCTTCTTGAAAAATTCAACATCAGTCTCATATTTCACTTGTCATCATCCACTGTAACAATGAAATGCACAGCCCATTTAGGTAGGGTTCTTCTCAACAGTAAGATATTCAAAGTCAGAAATACCCTGTATAAGGTGCCACTGTGAGATTGCTCCGCACCCTTAGAGCTTAGTGCTTTTTCATTTTAGATGCTTAGATTACTACTGGCTCATAGCACAGCCATTTATTTCAATATATTATTTAAGTCTGTCATCCTCCATGAAGTCTGTTCTGACTTCACCTCCCTACACTATACTCTCCTGTTTCTAAATTTGCACAGTATTTATTTCCTATTGCATCACCCTAGTCCTATTTCTGCATTTAATTAATGGACATTTATTAAGAGGCTGTTTTATGCAGAACTTACTATTAAGTTTGTTGTAGATACAGAGGTATTATAAATTGGGGATATTCTTATCCCCAAGGAGTTTTCAACCTGGTGACATTTAGGTCACCAACTATCCATTGAGACTTTCTTTGTAGGCTTTTAAAAAATCCTACAGAAAGGATTGTGTGGCTGTTAGCTCAGTGATTTTTGGACTCAGATCATGAAGGACATGAAAATGATTTGTAAATAGATATTATGGGAGATGTAAGCAAATGCTGGAAGAAACATACCTCCATCACCACATTCCATAGAGATAAAATTCTACTGCTACTACAGATCTTCTGGTTAAAATTCTGTGGAAATTGACATGAAAAAATTATAATGACCTAGAAAAGAACTTGCTCTTATGACATCATCATGACTAGTTTATTTTGTTTTATTATCAAGGGGTTATATTTTGCAGTAAGCTTCTGAAGCATATGTACAGTAATCTTAAAATACTCATTTGAAAGATCAGAGTTTAGGTTCTCTGAGATCATTCTTTCAGAGGATAAGCCCCAGATTTCTTACGATGTGATTTTTTACCTGCACAATCGGTAACTATTCTAAAAAGTAGAGAGATACAGTTCAATGAGCCATTTATTTGCTTACCCACTCTTTTGTGTATTTATCCATTTATTTATCCAATCATACATGCATTCATTCAAAATGTTACTAAGTGTTTATTGCATGTTACTTTTCCTAAGAGTTGGGAAGAGAGACAACTTTTTACCTTCAGTGCAAGACTATTCCTGAAAAGCCTTATATTGTTAAGAACTTTTATAGTTATCATTTTATTCTTGCCAGAAAGAAAAACATTTCTGTCTAATGGTGCAATAAGTTTAATTTGAATGTTACTAGCTAGACTCCTGGAATTCACTTTCTGCCATGTCTGCACTGTTCTAGGAGAAGTGAATATGATTTGGAGGATGATAACAAAGAGGCTTCAGAAAAGTGAATGAAGGAATACATACATAATAATTATTCCCAGAATAATTCACCCTGTCAGGTCATTTTTAAATTTGGCTTCATCTTGTTAGTGAACATCATTGTCTTCTTCATTACTTCATACATCATCATCATAACTATCACCACCACCACCATCCATCAATGTTTAGCACCGTAAGACCGATAATACTCCAACAATGCGCTAAGAACTACGAGAAGCAATCGTTTACTGAAAAGATTGGCCCACTCTCTTCAGGGGGTTGGCACCTAATTTTATCTGAATAATGAAGTGATAGTACATAAACACATATTTCCTAGAGTTTTGAAATTTCTTGAGAAACTCTTTACTTTGGTATATGACGAGAAAAGAGTTAATGGAGACAACATATGTTAGTCGGGTGACAGATACCCCAAAAGCCCTGACTTGACTGCTGCACAATCTGTGCATGTATCAAAACTGCACATGTACCCCATAAACTTGTACAAACAATAAAAAAAATTAGGTGCTTTGTGTTATAAAATACATTCTCAGAATATTTGACCTTCTCAGCCTTTCTTATCCTTTTTGGCGTAGGTGGAAGGCTGGGTAACCAACCAGAGTTCCCTCTTTGGGCTTAAGATTAAGAGGCAGCATCAATATAATTTATCAGAGTTCTGAACCCACAAAATGCTTAGGACTCAGCAAGATTCTGTGGGATGGGGGCATTTTACAGGGGAGATATGACTTTTTAAAAAGCTTGGAGTCTGGGTCAGCTTTAAATCATAAGCATAAAAATACAATATTTCTTAGAATCCTCGAATCCCTAGGGAAACTATTTCTCTCCAGCTTTGCTAAAGAAAGAACTGTTCTTTGTCTAAAAGTCTCCTCCATATCAAGCCTCTGTCATGGAGTATTTTTTCCCCGCCGTATCAGAGGAGGTATCTTACTGAATAGATCTGCTTTCCTCCTGTTTGCTGAGACTTATTAAAAGAGCTGACTGCAAACAGATTTTTACTGCCTCAATGTGGACTTACATCAGGTAGCACCCAATAAGACTTGACAAGCTGACATCTCCAATCCATCAGAGTGGTGGGTGGGGGAGGGAGGACAGGAAGGAGAGAATCTTATACGCTCCCACTTCCTGAGAGACAGACTTTGGGTGAGTGATGTAGGGTCCATTTTTAGAAATCTATTTAATTTCTGAATTGGAGTTTTAGGGATTTTGCTTTTAGAATATAGGGCTAGAAACAATACTCATCTTGTCTATGCTAAACAGAAACTGAAAATTACACACCCTTAAGGTCACAAAGGAACAAAGTCCTTAGGAGTAAGAAAAAAAAATCTTTACAAAACACTGGTAACAGAGCATTTTAAACACTCTGCATTGTTCTCCAGCCAGGCAGACTAAAAGCTCTAAGTGGTAGGTAATAATGGCAAGCTTTTGTCCAGAAGAAGGAAACTTCTTGTAGACACAGATTTCTAAATATGCAAGCTTTATTGTCCCAACTTTTGCCCCACTCTCTACATACTTTTCTTTCTTAAGCATTAGTGACCCTGATAGCAAGAAAAAAAAAAAAAAAAAACAGGCAAAAATAACAACCAGATTCTGAGTTGTTCCCTTATAGAATTTTTGTTCACATGTGGAATGACGTATTGGTTCATGTGACATCTTGTTCTATTAAGAATGTCTTACCAACACTGATGGCTCATTGCTAGGGAAGTATTTCATGGCTGCTCTTTTATTGGATGAATATAGGTACTGATTTCTGCTTAAATAATTTTCAGAATAGATTCTGTGATTCATTTGAAAAGAAGTTGGTGCCTCTTTAGAGGGAGTCATACTGCCTGTCTTCGTAAGATGGGGACCTCTTGAATATGGGAGGCTTAAGCCACTAAGGTCAGTGTTCTTTCACGATCACTTGCTAAAATTATTAGGGCTAATAGGAATGGAGATTTGGTGGAATGAAATCATCAGTGTCTGCTAATTATGTCTGCTAGGAGCATAAAAGGAGAACATCGAATGGACCGAGAGTAGGGGAAAAGAGTCATGTTGTTAACTTAAAATGGTTTCAACCAAGGATGTTAAAAGGAATACCTAACGCTTCTTAAATGTACTGTAAATGTTTCATATCTTGTTGATTGTGTATTACACTCTTTAAAATTACTTCTATCCTGCCTATATTTTAATTCTTTGGTATCTCATCTTATGCTTGGTGGTAAGCATATTGAAGGAGGGACTAAATGCTATCTATCTTGGATTTCTTGCATCACTTAGCACCTTGCCTTGCATATAGTTATGCTCGGTAATATTTATTGAAGTGAACTAATTGAGATCAAGAAACATTTTCACTGTCACATATTCTGAATATAAATTAACACCAAGAGAAGCTATCTCCAAGAACTGTTTGAAGATGTGGGGGTACCTAGAAACTTGGGAGAGTGATATTGACCATACTAACTTAGGGTTTAAAATTTTGAAATTAGAAAACATACACCCTATGCTTTATAGCAATGTATTTCAAAAGTTGATAGAAAAGATTGGCTTTCCCTGGTAGTCAGAGACTTTATAATATTCTCCAAAGATAAAATTCTAATGAAAACAAAGCACACTAGGTATTTCAACATTTATCTTAGGTGTCTATTCAGTGAGCTTTCACAAATGCCTTCACGAGTGTAACCCACACCGCTATCAGTATACAGAACATTTTTATCACCAGTTGTGTCTCATGCCCCTTCCCAGTCAATCCTTGTTCCCTCCCTGCTCCCAATACACATGTATACACAAAAGTGACCACTGTTTTGATTTCTTTCACCATAGATTAATTTTGCTTTTTTCTTTTATTAATGATATATTTTATTTTATTAAACGTTAAGTTTTAGGGTACATGTGCACAACGTGCAGGTTAGTTACATACGTATATACATGTGGCATGTTGGTGTGCTGCACCCATTAACTCGTCATTTAATATTAGGTATATCTCCTAATGCTATCCCTCCCTGCTCCCCCCACCCCACAACAGGCCCCGGTGTGTGATGTTCCCCTTCCTGTGTCCAGGTGTTCTCATTGTTCATTTCCCACCTATGAGTGAGAACATGTGGTGTTTGGTTTTTTGCCCTTGTGATAGTTTGCTGAGAATGATGGTTTCCAGCTTCATCCATGTCCCTACGAAGGACATGAACTCATCATTTTTTATGGCTGCATAGTATTCCATGGTATATATGTGCCACATTTTCTTAATCCAGTCTATCATTATTGGACATTTGGGTTGGTTCCAAGCCTTTGCTATTGTGAATAGTGCCGAAATAAACATACTTGTGCATGTGTCTTTATAGCAACGTGATTTATAATCCTTTGGGTATATACCCAGTAATGGGATTGCTGGGTCAAATGGCATTTCTAGTTCTAGATTCCTGAGGAATCGCCACACTGACTTCCACAATGGTTGAACTAGTTTACAGTCCCACCAACAGTGTAAAAGTGTTCCTATTTCTCCACATCCTCTCCAGCACCTGTTGTTTCCTGACTTTTTAATGATCGCCATTCTAACTGGTGTGAGATGATATCTCATTGTGGTTTTGATTTGCATTTCTCTGATGGCCAGTGATGATGAGCATTTTTTCATGTGTTTTTTGGCTGCATAAATGTCTTCTTTCGAGAAGTGTCTGTTCATACCCTTTGCCCACTTTTTGATGGGGTTATTTTTTTTTTGTAAATTTGTTTGAGTTCATTGTAGATTCTGGATATTAGCCCTTTGTCAGATGAGTAGATTGCAAAAATGTTCTCCCATTCTGTAGGTTGCCTGTTCACTCTGATGGTAGTTTCTTTTGCGTGCAGAAGCTCTTTAGTTTAATTAGATCCCATTTGTCAATTTTGGCTTTTGTTGCCATTGCTTTTGGTGTTTTAGACATGAAGTCCTTGCCCATGCCTATGTCCTGAATGGTATTGCCTAGGTTTTCTTCTAGGGTTTTTATGGTTTCAGGTCTAACATGTAAGTCTTTAATCCATCTTGAATTAATTTTTGTATAAGGTGTAAGGAAGGGATCCAGTTTCAGCTTTCTACATATGGCTAGCCAGTTTTCCCAGCACCATTTATTAAATAGGGAATCGTTTCCCCATTGCTTGTTTTTGTCAGGTTTGTCAAAGATCAGATGGTTGTAGATATGCGGCATTATTTCTGAGGGCTCTGTTCTGTTCCATTGGTCTACAATTCTGTTTTGGTACCAGTACCATGCTGTTTTGGTTACTGTAGCCTTGTAGTATAGTTTTAAGTCAGGTAGCTTGATGCCTCCAGCTTTGTTCTTTTGGCTTAGGATTGACTTGGCAATGCGGGCTCTGTTTTGGTTCCATATGAACTTTAAAGTAGTTTTTTTCCAATTATGTGAAGAAAGTCATTGGTAGCTTGATAGGGATGGCATTGAATCTATAAATTACCTTTGCCAGTATGGCCATTTTCATGATATTGATTCTTCCTACACGTGAGCATGGAATGTTCTTCCATTTGTTTGTGTCCTCTTTTATTTCATTGAGCAGTGGTTTGTAGTTCTCCTTGAAGAGGTCCTTCACGTCCCTTGTAAGTTGGATTCCTAGGTATTTTATTCTCTTTGAAGCAATTGTGAATGGGAGTTCACTCAAGATTTGGCTCTCTGTTTGTCTGTTATTGGTGTATAAGAATGCTTGTGATTTTTGCACATTGATTTTGTATCCTGAGACTTTGCTGAAGTTGCCTATCAGCTTAAGGAGATTTTGGGCTGAGACGATGGGGTTTTCTAGATATACGATCTTGTCATCTGCAAACAGGGACAATTTGACTTCCTCTTTTCCTAATTGAATACCATTTATTTCCTTCTCCTGCCTGATTGCCCTGGCCAGAACTTCCAACACTATGTGGAATAGGAGTGGTGAGAGAGGGTATCCCTGTCTTGTGCCAGTTTTCAAAGGGAATGCTTCCAGTTTTGCCCATTCAGTATGATATTGGCTGTGGGTTTGTCATAGATAGCTCTTCTTATTTTGAGATACGTCCCATCAATACCTAGAACTTCATATAAATTCAGTCACAAAATATATTTTACTGTATGTCTGGCTTCCTTTGCTCAATATAATGTTTTGAGATTCACTCATGTTGTTGCATTTATCAACAGTATGCTCCTTTTTAAAGCTGAGTAATATACCATTTTATGAATATAACAGAATTTATGTTTTCTGTTGATGAACATTTTGGCTGTTTCTAGTTTTTGGCTGTTGTGAATAAAAACGCTCTGAACATTTTTGTTTATATGCTTTTGTGGACGTATGTTTTTATTTCTCTTGGGTATATACCCAGGAGCTGAATAATTGGTTATAGGATAGGCATATGTTTAACCTTATCAGATATGGCCAACCATTTTTCAAAGCGGTAGTATCATTTTACATTTTCACCAGAAATATATGAATGTTTGTCAACAGTGGGAATGTAATATAGGAAATCAGACAGCTGGAAGAATGAAAAGGGAATACTGAGAAATAATACCTGCAGGGACTTAGTTTTAGAGCTGGGGTTGTTGTTATTAGAATTTAGAAGCTCAGAGGTAGTGACCCATGGATCTGGTGCAGTACTTAGAGCCTCAAGGAGAAGGTACTGCTCAGCTATACTTGTTACCTTTAAGTTCAGTGACTCTTTCCTCTATTACTAACATTTTGGTCACTGAGTTCCATCCAGCAGGTACTTTTTATATTAACCATTATATTGTTTCATTTCTAAAATTTCTGTTTGGTTCTTCTTTCTATCTTCTGTGTCTTTGCTGATGCTTTCGATTTTAACTTTTGTTTAAAGCATGTTCATGATTGCTTGTTTGAGTATTTTTATAATAGCTGCTTTAAAATCTTGGTCAGATAATTTGAATATTTGTGTCATCACAATGTTGGGGGCCTGTCAATTTTTTTTTCTTGTACAAGTTGACATGTTATGGTTCTTTGTATGCTGAGTAATTTTGGATTGTATTTTGGATATTTTAAATATTATGTTATGAGTTTCAGAGCCTTATTTAAAGCCACTCAGTTTGGTGACACTTTGAATTCTGGTGTTCTTCTCAATCTGCCTGTTGATATTTTATTCTTAGAGACCTTAGATAGGTGTGCCATGCATTTTGTCAAGGTTTTATAGTTGTGTTAAGTTGGAGAGAAAAATTGGCATGTGTTCACTCCATCTCATCTGGAACCAGAACCAGTAAGTTTGGATTTTGAAGGCATACTTCACAAGATGAAAGAAAAACCACTTCTTTATTTATGTAAACCTGGGTTTCTCATTTATTGTCTATTACCACCTTTAGAATTTAGGCTTTACAAGGGCAAGGATCTTTGTTCTATGTATCCCAGGTACTGGGAACAGAGTCTGGAACTAAATAAATATCGGAAGCACTCAATAAATATTTTCGAATGAATGAAAAAGCTAATAAAGAAAGCACTAGTGTACAATGAACAGTACTGCAAGATAGTTAGAATTACCAATACCTGTCACCTTGGACAAGTTGATTAACCTGTCTGTGTATGTACCAGTTTTTTTTTTTTTTGTATGTAATAGGAAAATATTTATTTTATGGGGAGAAATGATATACGTAAAGTATTTAGCATAAATAAGTGCTCAAAAACCCCACAAATTCAATGTCTTCTCTCCTCTTCAAATACCGAAATAATAAAGATAACTTTTAAAATGTGGAGCAAGAATAACCAAAGGATAGACTTATTTCATGGGGCCGTTGGTCTTATGTAAACAGATGATAAATGAAATCAGAAATAGTCCACCTCTATTTTAATTACATCTTCTCTATTAAGAAAAATGATCTTCATATGGAAAAAGGGAGTTCATACATAGGCTTTGATGTTAGAATGGCCTCACTGGTGACCTTTCTTAATCTCTCAGGTTGAACTCAATTCTCTCTGTAAAATGGAAATGACAATGCCTACTCCCACAAAGTTGTTTTAAGTGTGACAGAATAAAACTTACGGGAAGCATGGGGGAAGGAGAGGACATAGACTCTTCTCATTACCCAGCCTCAAAGAGAATCTTATAATTGCCAGCTCATTTCCAAAACCAATTCTATTGGGAAGTGGTAAATTGACAACCTTTATTAGTTTTGCTGCTGTTGACTTTTTGGTCTGGGATAGCTGGACTAAGTTCAACACAAGTCTGTACCTGCTGAGTCACAGCCAACTCTGCCTTATTGCCTGTAACTCCCCTGTTCCTTAAAGAACAAACTCTACATCTATGAGGCTTCTAGCCTTGCTTAGAACTTCACCTTTGGTCCAGAGCAGATCAGCTCTCTACCAGAGCTCTGTGGGAGACCTAGGAGCCTGTGCCTGTTTCTCTCACCATGATTGCCCAGTAACCTTGCTGCATATTTTACATGTTACAAATTCTCAAAGAAATTTGTTGCTTTCATTCCTTCTTTTCAGGCATTGAATAGAAATATTCCAATAGGATTTACAAAAATTTAAATTAAAATTTTTTCCAATTTTACTGTCCACAAAGCAGCTGTGTTTTGTATATCTGCACATTCTCTACCCATCTCAAGCCCTGCACCGAATAGGTGCTAAGTGAAAATTTCAGACTTTATAACTGCTGTGCACTGGTGCAAGAGATCTGATAAGTGTTAAAAAAAAAATGCATTGATTTCCCTGACTTAATTGTTTATTGATATAACACTGTTTAACTTTTCTTTAGATAACCACAACTTTCCAAAGACCCCAAGAAAATAATGTTAATGTTTTGGAAACTATATAAATGTATAGCATCTCTGTGAGCATCTAGCTCTGTTTATAATTCTTTGGCATTTAGCTATTGAATTCAGGAAGAAGATAGAGTGATTAATATCACTGAACAGGGATCAGAGGCTTCTTCTCCTGAGTCACAGGCCATCTTTCATAAAATGTCCGTTAAAGAGTTGCAGAAGACATACTTGTTTGGGCATTGTTCCCTGTGAGATCTTCTGAGATGCCACCTGATGCTGGTGTAAATCTACTGTTCCCCCTTGAATGAATTGCTGGAGTGAAAGAGAGATTACAAGGCCTTCATTAATAGAGTAAGAGCTGACAGAATTGACATTGGGTAGGCTCTTGATTCAGGAATAAAAGCAAAGTGAGATTTTCATTTTAATTACGATCTTGTGTTTTTTAACATTCATGCTCATAGATTAAGAATAAGACCTTTAAACAGAAAAGAGTTTACATGCTGACCCTCATGAGCAGCGAGAAGTGAAGGGTTGGAAAACCTCATTCCTACTCTATAGCCAGGCTTGGGCAAAGAGATTTTTACAAGGGATAATAGATGGGGTGGCTGTTCCTGAGACGAGGAGGAAGGAGACTGTGTCTGAGAGCCTTCATCAAAGGGAAAGAAGAGAACCATGGGAACTCTCTGGGCCTGGGAAGATGCCTTGGGACAAGGCAGGCCAAAATGTCTCCTACTCTGATTGACTTTGTGAGCGTTTTGTCCCTGTAGCTGTGTGGAGCTGAGGCAAACAGGACTCACACAGTTCTGACATTCCAGGTTAGGAGATTTGATAAATCTTCCTAGAGCAGGTGGCATCTGAGCTTGGGCTTTCAAGGTGGTTAGGGCTTTGATGGTCAGACATAGGGAGGTTGGGAATTCCATGTTCAGGCTAGAGGAGGAAATGTGTGAGATTAATTTGGGGACTACTGCTATCCATACAGCAATATGGCATGAAGCTATCTGGGGCTTTAGATCTGTGGGAGGCATGTCGGTGTCCTGGAAAATATGATTAAATAGTGAGTCTACTTTGACCTTTTTATTTTCTCTGCTGATTGAGTTCTCCTTAGGTTGCTGGAAGATACTTTATTTTATTTCTAACCATTTAGTCTCCCACTGGGAAAGTATGAGTTTATGCATTTTTCATTTGATCTTAACAGAGTTAGAATATGATCATATTGAAGAATGGCATTTGTTGTGTCTGTTCAGTGCTTAATTCTCCCACTAATCCCTGCTGTTTTCCAGCCTTATTGAGCCTCAGTGTTTTGCCAGTTCCAGTGTATTTCTGTGACCCATGAGACACCAATAAGCACTGTAAGAGACTCATCAAATCAAATAGGTGGAGGGAACCTCTAGAGGTCTTGGTGCCATAGCTAGATTATTACCAAAGCCTGCCAAGGTAGAGAATTGTTTACTACCTCCTTGAAGCACTCCAGAGATGAGGATGACAGCCTCTCTCAAGGACTTTATTCTACTAATTAATCAGCCGGGAGGTTCTTCCTTATGTCTAATTGAAATCTTTCCTGATGTGATTTAATTTGTTTGCTCTTGTGTTGTCCACTGTGGGCATGGATAGCAAATGATTACTACCTCACTAATAACAACCCTTCATGAATGTGAAGACAAACTCTTGTCACCTTTCTGCCCCTGCTGTCTAGACTAAGCAACTGCAGTTTCTTTCACTGTTCATCAAAGGATTTATTTTAATATCTTTAGCCATCTTGATTAAAGTTCTCTGAACTCTTGAGTATCTCCACATTATTTAAAAATAATTATTATAGTAAAGAGAAATTTAGACTAAATGCAAAATAACTGTTTTGGAGATCTCATCAATGACTTTCAATGTGGGGAAGCTTGTGGACTATTTTTGGTGAAAATAAAAATGGCTGGTGTTACAGCAGGTCGTTAGACAGGGCCATTGGTGATACAGTGCATTTTTGTTGTTCATTAATGTGTTAACAGACATAATCCCTTTGTGGTATACAAACACATTTTGGGAATCCTTATGAACATATATTTGTGTGCCTCCTGCCATGAAAGTTCAAAATATAGTATACTTTTAAATTATAAATCTAGAGAATACAAGACACTATGCCTTATATCATCCATGTCTTTCTAATCTGATCATCTGGGATTATTTCCTCTAGTGTCTCTTAGAGTGCCTTGTCCAAAGAATTTGAAATAATAGACATGATGATTGCTGCAAGTAACTGTGAGATTATATGGCATTTATTTCCTCATAAAATGGCTTTGTGGTTTATGGAGAAGTTAGGGAGATAATGGGTAATAGGGATAAGCTAAGGCAAGAGAACAGGGGAATCAAATTCAACATTCGTTAAATACCTCCTATGTGTAAAGCACCTGCTAGGGATGGTGGATATATGAAAATGAGTATGCACAGCAAATCACTATCGGGGGAAGAAAAAAAGAATGGATAGGATTGTCAAATCCAGGTATGCTTATATGATGACACAAAGGTACCTGGGAATTGGAGAAGGGGCTACCTAAGGACGTATCAGTTGTGAAGATATTCCACTGAAATCAGTCACGTGACATTAATATTTTAGGCAGAAAGAAACCGATTCCTCCAAATTAGGGCTCAGTAAAAAATGAGGAATAAAAGTATCAGTGACGTGTTTTATTTACAAATGAGAAATCATTGTAATAATGGTTAACATTTTTTGAGCTTTGACAATGCCTCAGGAAAAGGACTTAGAAGTCCTTTTACCTGTATTAATTAGTTTAGCTCTCACAACAGTGCTGTGAGGCAGACGCTGTTTTATCTCATTTAACATAGATGCAGCCATGGGGAGAAGAAATCTCATGGAATTACATGGAGTGCCGGGTCTAACGGCAAGGAAGGAGTTCACTTGGAGATGGTGCCAATAGGATTTGGGGGGCACTAGATTAGGTGGGTATGTGGGTGTCTCCTAGAGATTGGGATGGTACTGGGGGATGGTGGGGGATGGTGTGATGACCAAGAAGAACTGTAATGCTGTGGGTGTTATTTCAGCATATTCTGGAAATAGATGAATGCAGAGTTAGAGAAAGCTGTTGGTGTGTCAGGATTTGGTTTGAGTCATTAAAAGGTGCTGGGTAGAATGCGTGTTCAAGGATTGGCCATTCAAGCAGTGTGTTTCACTGGGATCAAATCCTTCTTCCTTTCATCAGCCCATGCCCTTCTCCTTCATCCTTTCCCTTTCTCATTGAGAGTTTTCCTGCAAGCCCTGGCATTGGCTCTGCATGGTGGTGGCGTAGCCCCCATCTGGCTAAGTCCTCCTCATGCATCGTACCCTTGAGCATCCATGTCACTGTCAGCCTCCCGGTCTCAGCATCAAACTTTTCCTAATTGATGACTTTGATACCTTCTTCTCATAAGTGGAGACGCCACTCTCATGACCACATTACTACTTTCTTATCTCTCTGACAAATCCCTGACTAATTTTCATTTCTCCCCAACCTTCAGAACTCCTCTGCTATTCTGTCCCTATCTTCATGCAGCCTTAGCCTTATCCTAGCCTCTTCCTCTCTTTTGATGACAGAGACAAGTGAATGTATGAGGAATCTGTGTACTGGGTGTATTTCTGTATGGGTAGAGTTTGAATCTGCATGTCATTGTGAGTGAAAGTGACTATGTGAGATTACATTTGCTGTACATATTTTTATGTTTCGCAAGTGGGAAGAGGCAGTTGGGAATAAATAGATTGAAATTAAAAGGAGCCCATGGTGGTCAACCTTACTTAAAATAAGGAAAAGGTTTATTGCACAAAGATATGCCTATGAGGGTGGTTATCCAGTTTTTGTGAATTGAAAACATCCTAAATTTTCATGAAGAGGGGGTTGATTAAATTTTGGTTAATAATTCAATGAAAGATTATGAATTTTCAAAAATATATTGCATATTTGTGTGTGTATGTGTAGAGACAGAGATTAAAGTATTGAATGAAAATAAAACATTACAGCAGTTATGTATAATTAATATATATTTCTGTTGTATTTGCGTATTGATGCCTAGATGTTTTCATCTGGGAAAGTTGCTAAAATAATAATGTGAGTTGTCTCTTCAAAGTGAAATTATTATTATTTTTCTTAACTGCATTTTTTCATTTGCTCTAATGAACATATAGCATGTGAGTGATAAAAAATATGAAGCTGTGAGCTGACAATAGTATTTCAGGAATAACACAAATATGAAGACTGGGCATCAGCAAGAGGTCTCTCATTATGCCCAAATAAGGGAGGGGTTTAAAGGCCTGTTATCTTTTCTTTCCCTCCTTCTCCAGCTGGCCTTACGGGAGTGAAATCACTTAAAGAAAAGCCCAACCATTGCATACAATCTCTTTCTAAAAACCCTACCCAATTAGAAATGTATTTGAGGTAATAAACAAGTATCCCTGGGAGCATAAAAATGTAGTGGTGAGTCACAAAACAGTTTAGCCCATATGGCACCTTTGCACAAAATTTTTAAAGTGTCCATTCCTCCAAACACTTCCCTGCCATGTGCTGGGAAATTGACATCATAAAAACGCTATGACCAATATTCATGTTATGATGACCCTCTTCTAAGTTTGTGCAGTGCCCTTTCTATACAAACTTGTAAGCAATGAGTTGATTTGGAATGCATTTATTTCTTCCTAGTCTGACTGAGACCTTAGCTCTAAGGAATGGGAGTTTGACAAGCACATAAACACATGGTATGACAGGAAGGGAGAGCAAATGATAAATTTGAAACACGTTGCTTAAGGTGTCTGCTAGAGCTCTGAATTTGGGAACTTTGGATAGGCAGAAACAACATGAGGGCATGAAACTAAGGAAAAAGAGGGGTTTTGGAAGCCAGAGAATGACAGAACAGAAGGGAAAGAAGTTAAGAATCCAAAAGCTGTACTTAAAATTTTTAATGCTGGACTGGGGTCTCCTGTTTGCATGAGAGCCCTGGAAAGCCACTCTTTAACTCTTCTGGAGTCCTTATTTATGGGGTATTTGGAAATGAGTTGAATCCCTGGTTATAATGAAGCTGGCTCTCAGGGATGGATAGACTTTCACTAATTGTGTATGGACTCCCATGGAGGGTGGATTAATGGAATCTATTCCTGTGTTCAAATCATAATGCTCATTTAACAGCTGTGTTTCTTGGTTTAGTTTATAGCCACTTATCACAGTTTCAATCCTAGATCTTTTCATTTATCACTGATACAGAGACATTCCCTAGTCTACTGAAGTCAAGAGCATAAGGCCAGACCAGAAAACCAATCAATCTCTGAGCAAACAGCTGCCATGTGCATGCTCTGACTGCTATGTTCTGTTATGAAGTCCTCCTTGGATCTAGGTAGCACATAAAGTTACCAAATAAAAATTAAATACCTTGAGATTCCCTCTTTAAGGGAAAGATCCTGGTGAACATATTTTTAATCAGTAAACTTATAAATATTTTAACAATTATAGTTCTGTTACTCTGGATGTGATGGTAGTAGCTTGGAAGGAATCAAGCTAAGGTCCTATGGGAAATACTTTCTGAGAATGATAATGGAAGACCAATTATGTACATGAAAGAGATCCATAAATTATAAAACACTTATACAAATCTTAATTAATGTGATGATTTGTCAGCAAATTGCTGAAGTTCTGTTATTGCCGAGATTTTTCAAATGTAAAAAGAAAAGACTTCTTGGAGTCTGAATTGACCAATACTGATTTGTATAGCAAAGACTCAACTTACTTGGTAGAGGAGTTGCATATGAATTTTTCAACAGGCCTTCAAGGATTCTTCTCACAGCTCTTCTGAACCTCTGCTTTGCTTTGTGTTTGTCTTTTATCTGAAGAACACTGAAGTAAGGCTGTGTTCAGGAGGATTGGTGGAGTTCTTGTCTGGATCTTTGAGTGCTATGCTTGAAGCAAGCCAAGCTGAACCGACAGCAGTTTAACACACATTTGTAATGCATAGTCCTGGGCTTCTTGTGCTAGTCATCCAGTCTTCATCATCAAAACAAAACCTTCCATTGTGATCTTGCCTGGATGGTGCAGTTGTAGTTAATTCAGTTAGAGCAGGCACTGCTTGTTGCAGTTGGAGGGGTGAACTTAGACATCTACTAGACCAAGAACACTGTGGTGGCAGGAACTGTCTGTATTTCTATTTTTTTTTTTTTTTTTTGCCACTGAATCCCTAGTGCTTCACACATAATAGTTGCTTGGTAAGTATTAGTTAAATGAATTTTTTGAATATGTTACAGAGGGAGACCAATATGGTACTTTAGGCAGAAGTCAAATAAGTATTGCTTTGACAGGATTATGATACCCCATGAATTTTTAGTCTTTCAATCTCAATTTCATAAGTTTCCTAGAGTTGGTCAGAATCAAGGCAATAACCAATCTGATATGGTTAGGCTTTGTGTCCCCACCCAAATCTCGCCTTGAATTGTAATCCCCATAATCGTCATAATCCTCATGGGTCAAGGGAGAGGCCAGGTGGAGGTAATTGAATCATTGGGGTTGATTCAATTGTGTGCCTCCTGCCATTCTGTTCTTGTGATAGTGAGTGAGTTCTCATGAGATCTTATGGTTTTATAAGTGTGTGTTAGTTCTCCCCATTCTGTTCTTGTGATAGTGAGTGAGTTCTCATGAGATCTTATGGTTTTATAAGTGTGTGTTAGTTCTTCCTGTGTGCGCTTCTTCCTCCTGCTGCCTTGTGAAGTAGGTGCCTCGTTTCCCCTTCACCTTCTGCTGTGGTTGTAAGTTTCCTGAGGCCTCCCCAACCATGCTGAACTGTGAGTCGATTAAACCTTTTTCCTTTATAAATTACCCAGTCTCAGGAAGTTCTTTATAGCAGTATGAAAACAGATTAATACACCTCACCAAATTCATCGAAGACCGAAATGTAAACCAGTTATCAGTTAGTTACACAGTTTCCATTATGGATTGTTCCACAGAAAATCACCTCCAAACTTATTGTGTTAACAACACTTATTTATCTGCTAACAATTTCACAGTTTAGGAAGGACCCAACAGGGACAGCTTATTTTAGCTCCAAGTGGCATTAGTTAGAGTGTTTGACCAGGGCTGGAGGATCCACTCCTAAGGTGGAGTACTCATATCCCTGGCAAACTGGTACTAGCTGTCACCTGGGAGTCACCAGGACTCAATTCTCTTCCATGTGGGCCTTTCCACTTAGCCACCTGGGATTCCTCAAACACTGTGACTAGTTCTGCCTGGCAAGTATCACTTCTTCTGTATTCTCTTGGTCAAAGCAGTTACAGCCCAATCCAGATTTAAGGGTAGTGGGGGTATGGGGGAAGATAGAAGTAGACTACCTCTTGATGGAGGAAGTGATAGAGAAATTGCAGTCGTTTCTAATGAACTCCAAACATTCACTGAAAAATATCTATTAAAAAGATTTGTCAATCACCTCAAGTTGGTTTTTCATTATGTTCTCATTCTAGTAGAAAAATTCCACAGTTAGCAAAATTACATAGGCCAAGAGGAGGGGGATGGTATTTGATCTCCTTAAAGTTGCCGTCAGTTCCTCTTTCAAATCCTGGAAAATAGGAATACAATGAGAATAAAACCAGTATACTTACTGTGCAGATGACGTCTCAAGAAAAGTCCCAGGGTACTGACATCTCCCACCCCACCTCCCCACAGACAGACAGCGTATGACTGCCCTTCAGTCCTCTTCTGTTGAAATTCTGGAGCTGCCTCTGCCCAGTTACAATAAAAAGATTCCCTAGTATGTTTAGAAACAGAAAAAGGAGTGAATTATGTGGTCTGAGGGTCTGGTGTCACAGAAGTTATAATCTTTCCATCTCAACTAGATTGTTATCTGCCAAAGGTATTTATTTAGACAAAAAAAAAAAAACAATTTAGGCTGGGCGCGGTGGCTCATGCCTGTAATCCCAGCACTTTGGGAGGCTGAGGTGGGTGGATCACAAGGTCAGGAGTTCAAGACCAGCCTGGCCAATATGGTGAAACCCCGTCTCTACTAAAAATACAAAAATTAGCTGGGCGTGGTGGCGGACACCTGTAGTCCCAGCTACTTGGGAGGCTGAGGCAGGAGAAATCACTTGAACCTGGGAGGCGGATGTTGCAGTGAGCTGAAATAATGCTACTTCACTCCAGCCTGGCAACAGAGCAAGACTCCATCTAAAAAAAAAAAAAATTATTTTTGTCCTTTCAGGTGGATTTCTCCTCTCCATGGTGCTAGAAAAGTCACTTTTTTATACATTAATTCTTTTTTTGTAGGTTCTCAACAGACAAGTTTCCTTTGCCAACCCTATCTTTTTTCAGAGATCCCTGTTAAGTGTTACATGTTAATTCTTATGATTCTTTTGCAGATTTCTTTTACTATTTGTAATACCTTGATAAAAGTTCCAAGCTTGCTTACTGTACTTCTATTTAGGAGACCCTAGTGGCCACCATTTATTAGTTATCTATTAGTTCCAGAAAGTGTATATGTCCTACTTTGTAGCACAACAATGCACTGCAGGTATTGGGGAGATGGGACCTCAGAGAAGCCAACTTTCCCAAGGCCTGTAATACATAGACAGCAGCAATATGAAAATCAGAATAGAAGAAAGTTCACTGATATTCCCACCATCCTAACATAAGTATTTTGATTTTACTGTAGCCTTTGACCTTATGCATGCTTACTTTTATATAGTTGTCATCATAGCATGTGCCTAATTTTTATTCTGCTTTTTTAGACAATGTTTCAATGGATGGTCACCTTCCCAAGTTTTTACATATTACAATAATAATTTTGATTTGGCCGGGCGCGGTGGCTCACGCCTGTAATCCCAGCACTTCGGGAGGCTGCGGCAGGTGGATCACCTGAGGTCAGGAGTTCAAGACCAGCCCGAGCAACATGGTGAAACCCTGTCGCTACTAAAAATACAAATTTAGCCTGGCATGGTGGTACGCGCCTGTAGTCCCAGCTTCTCGGGAGCCTGAGGCAGGATAGTTACTTGAACCCAGGAGGCAGAGGTTGCAGTGAGCCAGGATGGCGCCACTGCACTCCAGCCTGGGTGACAGAGAGAGACTCTGTCTCAAAAAAATAAAAATAAAAATAAAAATAAAAATAATTTTGATTTGTTATGCCGATGATCAAAGTAGATCTTCTTTGGTTTTTAAAATATATTTTTTCTGTATATAAGAGTAATACATGTATACACACTGTGGAAATATTTGAAACAGTTATATAATACACTGATTTTTATCACACACAAAGATGTGATACTGTTATATTTTTTGAATATTTTCCGCCAGGCTTGTCAAAATCTGTTATAAATATATTTTGTTTATTCAGACACACGTCATTTTATCGTATACAAAATTGAAATTATACTATCAAAGCAGCTTCAACTAATATTTACTTGTCTCCACAAAAGGAACATTTTGAGAAATTCCCTGCTGTCTTGCTTTTCTATAGGGGCTCTCCTTGTGGAGGGTTTCATTGTTTCAATAAGGCAGGGATTTGCTGGGATTTGGAGACATTCCTAAATGTAAAATTATTCCGCTCCTCACCCCACCCCCCCGCCCGCTCCACCACATGGTATTGCATCAGTACAGAACAGCATGCACGCGCATCCCTCAGCAGTGTGTGTTATCCACTCATTGCCTCATCAACCATGGAGCACGGCCTGATAATGATGTGGGGAGGTGACCTCCAGCTGAATGCCGAAGCTGGAAGAAATAGTGCTGTTCTGTGCAATGGTGGTTGCATCTGAATAATGTCCCAGCTTCTCATTTAAGAAATGCTATCCAGTGGAGAAGAGCAAGTGGGATCTATTTATCATCCTACATGTCAGATGCAAAAGTGATCTTATCTGTGACTTTGGTGCATGTTGCAGTGTCACATGTTGAATTGAGCAAAATGCACTCTCAGGATCAACATTCTCTGCTTAAATAGTGAAACAGTAGTGTTGGTGCAGGTTAACTGTGTTTTTGTGTTTTATACAGTGAAACATTTTTAATGTGAAATTCTTGAAATGCACACAAAAGTACAGAAAATACTAACTTGGATGCCATGTTTTCACTGCACAGATTTAATGGATGAGGTTATATTGCTTCTGATCTCTTTAAAAGGCTCTATTTCATTCGTAGGGATATTGTCCCTAAGTGCAACCTTGGACAAACTGTTTGGGATGAGGAACATGGAGTAGAGCCTCTTTGTTGAGGCTCCTTCCAGCACCCCCACTCTAGTTCCTGCTTTTGGAATGTCACTGTCAAATAAGGAGTCTCCTTCTAGTGACTGTAGCACCTACCTAAGAGAGAACAGGGATAAGAATTCAAGGGGAGATAAAATCAGGTGTTCCCAAAAGCTAGTAGGGTGACAAGGGAGAAATGGGGTAGGGATACGGACTCAGCCTGATGTTAATTGCACCATCTGTGAGTGTGTCAGAAGCCCTGATAGACTCAATAGCCTGTTCTGTGTTTTTTCTAATCACATTTAGAGACAAGCTGCTTCCTGAATTGGATGAATTTTAAGGTTATGGTTGCACATTTAAAAAGTGAAAATTGAGGCTTTTCCCATTCTTTGCCTCTCTCCTGAGTTGTGGGAGTAATTCATGGTAACTCAGAATTTACATCTTAGAGCAAACTTGCTGGGTGATTTGTCTTCATTGCATTTGGGGGGTGGGGGAATAAACCTCATCAAGCAGGGCATGATTTTCCAACAGCCCATCATTCAGGCACTTATTATCCACTTTGGGCAGTTTCTAGGTCTTTTGCTTTTCACCCTTTCCCCTCCTGCTGGGTTTTGGTCATTTTGCTGCTTGTTAGGACTTCCACCAGCTGATGTGGAGAAGCACAAAGAATGGCTAAAGCATTATTAAGTTCTGCTTCATGATAGGAGCTCTGCAAAGGGCTTGGTGGGGGAGAATTTTGAACCCTTTGCCTACAATAAGTTTTGGAGTTATCTGTTGATTTTGGTTAGGTATGCTCTCCCTGTCCTGCATTAGTACTGATAATGAAGAGCTCACTTACAGGAAAACAGGATGAAAGAGGATTGCAGAATACAGCTGAGAATCGCAGTGAGCCATGACTTAAACATGTTCCTGTAATATGATGCTGTAATGAGAGGGAGCCCAAGTCCATATGAGTTCATTGAAGTATCAGATTGGTGTGCAATCTTTCTTCTCATTCAGCATAGGTCAGGCACATATTAGAGTAGAAGTTTTTAGTGGGGGTGAGACTGCATGGTGCAGGTAGATTCTAGCAACTTTTTTTTTTCCTGGGGCAACTTTTTCAAATGATATGCACTGACATCTCTGAGATTTGAGAGGACATCAGGGTGTGGACTTTGGAATAATTACTGAAGCAATCATCTTATATCCCACTATGCAAAAGAGATGTTGGTGATTTTGAGAAGGCTGAACAAGAACAATGAAGATAGTTAAAGAACTCCAAGCTAGTATTCTCATGTCTGAATACACGAGGGCTCTCAAGGTAGTTGCACACCTTTTGTTACATATATAAAAGTTTACTTGTGGGATGCTGTCTCCCTCACATCATTCTGTGTACTCATACTAGCCCAGTCTTCCAATACGCAACATGATTATGCTGCACCCCTTCTTGGTCTTCATTAATGCTCCAGGCTTCCTTTCCTTCTTGACTCCCAAGCATTTCTTCTTCCTTTGCCAATTTTAATAAGAACCAGCCAGCTCACCTTTGACCTTGCAGTCCTAAGGAGGTTGTAGTTATAGTAAGAAAGATCATAAATACAAGGTGTCATACCTTGATAGTGACCTGCAGAGGTTGGAGCTATACTTATTCTCCCTGCAGCCACAGGGAGCAATTGATGCATTTAAATCCACTACATTTCACATGTCACATCCATCCATTCTTCACAGCAGTCTCAGATTATTCTCCAGCGTGCAATCACCATTTCCACTACTGGGGTTCAGATTTGCGTTGTTTCTCTTATCTACACGATGAGCCCCTTAACCTGTCTTTATGCCAACCATTATTTTTCTTAACAACAATGAAAAAAAGTAATTAGAAAAATTAATTGGATCACTTATCTGCCCTGTTTGAAAACTGTTCTTGGGTACTTATTTCTAGGAATACAGCAACCTGTTCAAAAGCTTCACAACTGGCCCTGTTTTCAGCCTTATTCCTTCCATTGCTTCTGCCCACCCTGACTCCGTTATTCTCTTTCCTCCCTCCTGTCCCGCAGCTATACCTTCATCATTCCCATACTCTTCTTTGTACCTGACACATTCTCTGGACTCTCCATTCTTCTCTTCTTTGCCAAGTAGACTACTCGCTCTTTCAGACCCAGCTAAAATAACTCCCCTGGTGAAGCCTGAAGCTTGCTCCCCACCAGCTTCTTATGTTCTTACTTCTTTATAAAACCAGCATAGTCTTTAAACCATTGTTTTCATGGGGTTTTCCTCTCCTCAGCTTTGCTGGCTTGACTCAGTTATTGCTGTGTCATACACCTGAGAGAGATGACAGTGGTAGGCCAGTATTTGGCAAGGTAGAAGGGAAGGAAGGGGATAGGTGAGCGAAAGATGTAGGCTTTATGCACTGGTTTCCTATCCTGTCTGTTTTCTATATGATGGTTAGGATACACCCCAAAATACAAATTCTTTTATTTTCTTGACAAAGCCTTCTTTCATGTCAGTTTTCTCTCTTTGTGAATTGAGTGGGACAATGTAGAAAGCTTAGGGATCCCTTTGCTGCTTTCCATAGAACAGCAAACTCCTTGTTCCTTGTCACTGACACCACTTTAAATCCTCTTAATTCTTCAGAGTCTGTCACTTCTAAAGTAGGAGCACATGTAGCGTCAAGTCTTATGAAGAGGGAAGAATGAAAGAAAAGGCAAATAAAGACCATAAAAACATTGTAATCCTTTACTTCATTCACAGAGACTTTTCTTCACTTTCCCCAGTCCTGGAAAAAGTAATATGAGTAGTGTCTCATCTCTTCTTAGAAGACACATTCTTTTTTTGTCTCATCATATTTCCATGTACCCTTGGTGCCTGTTTGAGGATTAAAATAGAGGAGAAGAGTGGATATGTGGTGACTAATATTTATTTATATATATATATATATATATGTATATGTATATATATATATATGACATTTTCTTACACAATAGACTGAGAAGGAGCTACTGTAGTGGACTTCATGAAGTATAATTTGGGAGTAAATCTCAATTTTAATTCCAGTCTGTCACTTACTAGCTGTCTGACTTCAACAAAATGAGTCACCTTCTGATCCTCAGTTTCCTCATCTGTAACATGGGATTATATTAGGTAACATACATAAGACACCTGTAACACAATCAGTGCTTGAGAAGAATGATGACTTTTCTTACTTATCTCCATGTTCACAGTGCCTGACACATCATAGGGTTCAATAAGCATTTGCTGCATAAACTTGACACTGCCTTTGTCAGATGCCTCACCTGGTGAATTTCACTTTTTATACAATTATTTGGTTTTGGAAGAACTTCTCCAAATGTACAGTTGTATAAATCTAAACCAGAAAATGATGGTGTTCTCAAACAGTACGAGAGCTGAGTGTTGAGCTATGTGATGTTCAAGGGCTCTTTTGACTTATCTTTAATTTTTCTGGCAAGGCTATGATGTAGGGAAGTACTTCTGTGCATGGACAAGAGAAAAAAGAGTGTGTTTATTTCTTATTCAAAATTTGGCTGTTTATTGCACCTTAAGACCTAACTACTCTCCCTTGCTGACTCGGTCCTCTGGTGGAACCTAGGTTCTCTTTCTTCCTAGTTCCTCTCTATCCCTTCTGCCCAGAATTTATAGGAGAGTGCATCTGAGAGCAAACTCCTCTAGATGGTAGTAGTTGGTGACCAGAACTGGTCTAACTCATTTTTCAGTGCAGAAGGACACTTTGCTGGCCTCATAAGTGCCCTGGGAACAGCTCTCTAACAGGTGTGATGACCTGCCGTTCTGGAGGCAAGGAAAGGGTTCCTCACCACTGCTTGGCAAGGCAGAGAGTAGGGGAGTCACGGGAGAAGGGGAAGGAGGGATGTATGCTTCCTCTGATGGTTTCCATGCCTGTCTACACAAGACAAACACCCAGGGAAATTTAAAATGCATACTATGAAGCAGGGATATTGAATCCCTGTCTTTCAAGTGTGGCCCAGGAATCCATGTTTTTAACAGGCTCTCCAGGCCAATGTCAGGGACCCAGCTCAGCTTCTGGATGTAAACCTGTGAGAAACAGCCCTGGGTTGCATGCTATCATGGGCTCTCCACGAGTGCTGCTGGAAGGCATAAAAATACTTGACAGCTTGCGGTTCTTATATGTGGTGACCTAAAGGTGTAGAGGAAGGGCTATAAGGTATATGCCATGCTTTATGGTTTTTCCTTCACATATATACATATTTTGATATTTAAATATAAAATATATAAATGTGTATTTACTTTAGTTTATATTTGCTGGGTAATTTTAAATGTCCCAAGAAACATGCAATAAGTCTTCACTTAACTTCATCAATAGGGTCTTGGAAACTGCAACCTTAAGCGAAATGATGTAGAATGAAACCAATTTGACCATCAGCTAATGGTATAAAGACTTAAGTTCCTGTAGTATCTCTCTGGTCACAAAAACATCATCAAACTTCTAAATAAAGACCTAACACACTTCTAATATTAAACATTAAGATAAATGTGAGCTATATGTATACTTAAGAAAGATTAGAGGCCGGGTGAAGTGGCTCACGCCTGTAATCCTAGCACTCTGGGAGGCCTAGGCAGGCAGATCACCTGAGGTTGGGAGTTTGGGACCAGCCTGACAAACATGGAGAAACCCCATCTCTACTAAAAATACAAAATTAGCCGGGTGTGGTGGCAGGTGCCTGTAATTCCAGCTACTCGGGAGGCTAAGGCAGGAGAATCACTTGCACCCAGGAGGTGGACGTTGCAGTGAGCCGAGATCGCGCCATTGCACCCCAGCCTGGGCAACAAGAGCAAAACTCTGCCTCAAAAAAAAAAGAAAAGAAAAGAAAAGAAAAATTAATGAAAATAAGTAATGATTACTACCCAACTATTCCAATTCAGAGTCTCGGGTAGCCAGAGACTACCCTAACAGCTGAGGGTCAAGGTGAACACTGAGCTAGGACAGGATGGCATCCCATCACAAGGCACACTCACACCCATACTTGTTCACGCTGGCACCATGTAGACATGGCAGTTCACCTAACGTGCACAGCTTTGAGATGTGGGAGGAAACCAGAGTAACTGGAGAAAACCCACACAGACGTGGGGAAAATGTGCAAACTCCACACAGACAGTGGCCCCGCCCAACCAGAAATCCGTTTTTTTCTCATCAATGTAAGGAAACAAGTTGAACAAAAATATGTCATTTGAGGACCTGCAGTATGTATTCTGAGCACCTATATTCTCTAGGGACATCTTAACTATATTTTTAATAGGATTCTCCCTGTGTTACAGGGATAGATTTCACCAATGGACCGCCTAGCTCCCTAATGTGTGAACTTGGTACCTATCTTTATAGTTTCCATTTTACCTGCCCAATAATGTTTTCATCAACTTTGTTACCCCTCCTGAAGCCACCTGGAAAATAAAAAAGTATATTCCTTCTGTGCAAATTGCTGAAAAAACTTGAGAAAGTGAGTTAATTGCTACAGGGAAATTATTTACCTCACTTATGATTTTTCTCTTGGCTTCAATCGGGGGCTTTTTAAGCCTCATTCATGTCATCCTGAGACCTTCCTGAATGATCTGGATTTGACAGCCTTGACACTTTAGACACATTCTCACTCAAACTAGAGCTTTGGGTGTGGTTAGAAAAACAAATGGGAAGAAGAGTTAAATTCACAAAGATAATTCATCTCCTCTAGGTGGTTTTTGTCCATTGCTGAGTGCTTGTCTTCTCTTTCCACCAACACCTACTTGCTTGGATCTTGACTTATTTTGGCAGTTCTCTGTACATGTAATGTGGTTGCCATGGAGACGTTATCCAGCATGCTGCATGCTGTTTCATCTCCTCTCCATCTCTTCATTTGTCTCTAGTGTGTGCTTGTTCTCTCACATTTCTATCTCTTCTACACTCACCCCAACCCCCTTTGTAATTGAAGACATCAAACACTGTATTTCTTCAAGCTATTTTGCTTCCTTTCCCCAATCATATCGAATGTGTTTTTAACTTAATATAATCAAAGCAACCTGAAAGTGACTGGAAAAGGGGGTAAAGAAATTGACTGAAATGCTAAATTCCTGTAGGTTATGCTAGGATGCCCAAGAATTTGAGGGAATTCAAGCAAGTGGTAATCAAATTAACTTCCTTTGCTTTCACAGGGATAAAGTCTTTACTGTGGTTCAGAGAGACTTATTAATAATACCTTTCTGATTTCCACCTGGACTACTTCATCATGTCCTGGTGTTATCTACAAACAAGAAATTTCTGAACTATCTTCAACTCTTAATTTCCCAACCATGGAATATTCACTTCGGGCATTATTTGCGTGGACCCACAGGGCCTCTCTGAAGATATTGACATCCTGGGTTATTAAGAGTTGGGCCAAATGTAGAGAAGATCTTAGTGTGAATATCAACTATTCACTCTCACCTTGCTGTGATGTGTGTAGGGAGTAAGGAGTGGAAAGGAGTGAGAACGGGATTTTGTAGTTATGTGCACCTAACCATGTGAAGATTGAGAAAAAGGTTATTCCTCTCCTTCACTGAGGATATTTTAATTTTTCTCAAAAATTGAAAAGTACTAGAAAAAAATGAATAAATGTCCCTTTTGTTTTTCTGGTTTCTCTTAAAAGACCTCCTCATCTCAATGTTATAAGTAAGATGAATTTGATTTCATTTCTTCCCAAACTGACAAAATGATTTATGTTAGTAAAGAATATTCAAATATTAATTTTAACATATATTTCAGATTCCCCCAATGCTTTGTGTTTCTAAACTAAAAAAAATCATAGCCAGCAACCGCAATATCAAGAAATTTTATTTTTCTTTCTTACAGAATAAAATATTTCAGAAACAAAGAGAAATCGCTTTTGATTTCTCTACTGATCATTAATTATGTTCACTTCTGTGTCAGCTCTCTCCAAGGGCACAATACCATGGAGAGAATAAGGATTTGGGTAGATTACATGATCCTCACAGGCAGATCTGTGTTTTTATGGACAGAGTAATGAGAAAAACATTAAAAGGGAGAAGTTTAAAAAGAGTCTGGGCAAGAATGAAGTCAATCCAAACTTTCATCTCATTTTTTAGAAAAGAAAGATTGTAGATTATATATATTCTTTAGAATTTATTCTTTTTTTAAATTAATAATTGGAGGAATTACTTTCTTCCACAGGGAACCAGTACTCAATGCCAGTTGCATCTGTGTGTGTGTGTGTGTGTGAGAGAGAGAGAGGGAGAGAGAGAAAGGCAAAAAAAGTATTTGTAAATAGATAGATTGCATGTGTGTGTGTGTGCGTGTGTGGTGTGACATAGAAGGGGTGTGGGTGGGAGTGAGAAGTGAGAAAGTAGCATGGGAGGATTTCAACACTAGTCTTTTTCAGGTGCAAAACAAATCAATAAGTATTATTGAATACTTACCACAAGCAAGACACTAGTTTGGGTTCTGCAAAGGATAACAGAAGGACGAGCTTTGATTTTTACCTTTAAATAGTATGTTGTCTATCATGGAAGACAAGATACAGACAAGTAAAAAGTTAAGTAATAAAAGGGAACAGAACAAGTCAGGTGAAATGTTGAAATGTGGACTGGAGGCAAAATAAGATGAGGAGAGAAGAGGGAAGAAGGCCTCAGATTGATAGGAAAGTGTAGAGAGAGGATAAGATTTGATCTGAGTCCATAAGCATGAGCAAGATTTGGATTATGCTCAATTGAGAGAAAATGGAAGAGGCAGAAAGTGTAAATACTGTTTGTCAGGGGACAGCAAAGATGGTTCTTGGCTTCAGCAAGAGTTCATGTAAAGAAGATGAGAGAATTCCAAACAGGTAGAAGGGACCAGGATATAGAGAACCTTTGCTGAGAGCAGACTTTGGCTCTAGGCAGCGTGGAGCCATTGGAGATGTTTGAGCAAGTAGTGATGTGGCACTAAGAAATCTCATGGTAAGATTAAATGGGGATAGTATTGGGGAGGGTGGCAATGATATCAGGCAAAGGGCCCAGGAGGAGGCTGTTGCAAGGATCTGGGTATCAGTGGATATATGCCTGGTCTAGGGTAAACATTTAGGGAGTAGAAAAGGGACAAATGTAAGAATCATTTTGTAAAGAAAGGGAAGTTTTGGAGGATGGATTGGGCATGGGAAATTAAAAGAAAAATGTTGGAGACAGCTGGAAGATTTCAAGACTAAAGGAATAAGACTAGTTAATATTTACTGAGTGCCTACTATGTGCCAGGCACCTTTCCAAGTGCTTCATAAGTTTTAACCCATTGAGAGAGAGGAAGAATTGAAAGTCAGCTATTTTGAGAGCAAAGATAAAGCCAATCAATTTCGGGCACTAAGAGTTTGTAATAGGGATAAATACAAGTGGGGATGACTGGCAAGGGATGGAAATGGGGAATAAGAGGTCAGACCTGGAGGAGAAAAATTGGACTAATCCACTTAGAAGAAGAGTTTGTGCCATGGGAATGGCTGATATCTGCATAAAATGAGAAATAAACAGCCTGTTTTGAATTTCCTTTAAAAAGTGAAATAAGAGAAAAGATAAAGGCATCCAGTAAAGAAGGAAAAATCATAGACGAAGGAGGATAACTAAGATAACATAGCATGGTAGTATCTAGACAGAAAGCAATTGCAAAGGAAGGAGCTATTCTACAGTGTAAATCTATGGAGAGATCAAACAGGGTAAGTACTGAGAGTAATTTATGTATTTGATTGTCCAGATCATAAGTGAAGATCAGCCTGTCCTATTGAGGGCAATTGAGAGTTCATTATAGCCCAAAATAAATACTTTAATATTGTATTTTTAAGTCCAGAGAGAATTTGGATATTCTGTGCCAAACCAGGATAAGTTTTTGTCACTCTTAACCAAACCAAATAAATATTCTAGCTCTTATTGTCTGCCTTTAACAAGAACTCTGAGAATTTAGTCTTAGACTTTCATAACTGACTTCCTTCCAGAGCACGATCTAAGAATTAATTCCTCTATAAGTCCAGTCAAGCTTACTGCTGTGTGGTTTTTCTCCTGTTTTCTTATAAGGCAAATTCATTCAATTTCTTCACTTTTTTGGGTTAGTGCTTGTGAAATATGACAGATTGACAGCCCTTAGAGACTGGGGTTCTCTGATTATCCTATGAACATAGCTCCTTACCAGTAATGTGCCTCTTGTCTCTCTTAGGGCTGTAAAAAGCCTGTGTGTTTAGTTGACTTTCCTGTAGACCTCTTTATGATGATGGCATCAGGGACAATTTAAAACAACTGATGGACTGCTGGTTGGTAGTATAAATCATAATCGAGAACCTAGGGCTTGGAGCCATTCAGATCTGGATTTGAATTTTAGTTCTACCGTCTTAGAAGTTTGTGGCTTTTTTCTTTTCTTCTCTACTGACCATTGCTTCTCTTGACAACATTGTTCTTAGTGTGGGGCAATGGAAGGAAAATGGGCTTTAGAATCATTCAGAAGTGGATGGATTCAACTCCCAGTGCTCCCAACCTTGGGTTTTCATTACAGTATTTACCTGCTGTTTTATATCATTGATGTGAGAATGTAAAATAATGTAAAGCACCCAAAACAAGGCTAGGCATGTGCTCAATAAATGGTAGCATTGTTGGATTTTTTAAAAAATTGAGCAGCCAGAGCAGAAATAAGACTTCCAAGCAACTTCACTTATAGATCATAAAGCTATGAGATTCATTTACCTTGTGGAGACAAAATTCTGAAACTATGTGCTGAAGAGGGGAAAAGTGTCAGTCAGCATATTTTGTACATGAAGCTAAACTACAGTTGACTTTTAATTGATTTGATTCATCCTGGGAATCCAGTGCCTAAGAGCAGCCAGCTAATTCTTCTTTTCATTCATGTGTTAAAGATGAAATTATAACAGAAAGAGAGAAGACAAAGCTGTAACAGTTTTAAAGCTGTAAGTGTGGTGGTCTCATTGTCTAAAGACATAGGGGAACCTGGCTTGGATTTGGTCATGTTAAGTTTGATCTGAGCATTCAAGTAGAACATTCCAATCAGAAATATTGAGCTGAAGGTCAGGGAACTGGTGGAACCTATGATAGGGATTTTGGAGACCTTGGCATGATTTTTGATGTTATGGCTGTGAATGCATCTCAGAGGGAGACAATATGGGCTCAAAATTGAATCTTGGTATACCCCCAAATTGGGGAGTTTCAAGTCAAAGTGGAGAAAAAATGGAGAGATGACTAGCCTGAGATGTATAAGGAGAACCAAGATATTATCCTACTTTAAATAATAAAGTACAAAAAGGGGACTTGCTAAAAAAAACTGGGAGTATCAACTGTTAGAGACTATAGAACACTTAGGAGAATGATGATAAAGCAAAGGCTACTGATTTTATTTTTGTTGACCTTTGTCTTAGTCTATTTTGTGTTGCTATAAAGAAAACTCAAGGCTGGTAATTTATAAAGGAAAAAGGTTTACTTTTTGATGATACTGATGGCTGGAAAGTTCAATATTGGGCATCTGCCTCTGATGGGGGCCTCAGGCTGCTTCTACTCATGGGGGAAGGTGAAAGGGACACTGTATGTTGAGAGATCACATGGCAAGAGAAGAAGCAAGGTCGAGGAGGGGTGTGCCAGACTCTTTTCAACAACTGGTTGTCATGGGACCTGATAAAAAAAGGAACTCATCCCCGAGGGAGGGCATTAATCTTTTTGTGACCCAAACAGCTTCCATTAAGCTCCACCTCCAATATTGGGGTTCAAATTTTAACATGAGGTTGGGAGGGGACACACATCCTTGCTTGGATGGACAGACAGCCAAATCATAGCAACCTTGTTTGATTATTGATGATTTTGCAGCAATAGTTTCAGTAGAAAAGAGAAGCAAAGGCCAAGATTAAAAGGGTTAAGGAGTGAAGTCTGGGGAGGAAACAGGATCATCAGATGCCAATTACTTTTTTTAAAAGTTCCCAGTAAGAAGAGATAGAAAATAAAATTACTTTTCATAGGGGTTGAAAAATCTCTTTGTGATTTTCCCTGGTCAAAAAAGAGTTAATGGTATAAATGCACAGTAATTTCAGAAGCATTAAAGAGCATGTTTCCATGGAAACATCAACCTACAGAGGGAGAGAAAGAGCTAGGATCCCCTGACAAAGAAGGAACAGCAGAGTTCTAGCCCCCACAGAGTACAGCAGGGACAGATGATAACACGTTTCTTTCAGCTTCCCAGTGAAGATGCAATTGGGGTTCATGGTGCTGTCCTCTTGAAGATGAGAAAAGTGGGAAATGGGGTTTGGTTTAAAGAAACTCTTGACCTCATCTTGCTTGAAATTCTGGCTCAAGGGCCAATCTCATTTTAGAATATTGGAAAAGATCAATGGATGTCTTTAGCTAAATAAATACATAAATTTGATCTTCCCCAACCTCTTTATTCTAACTTGGTCTAGAAACAGTGCCATAATGTACTGCGTTAGAGTGAAACTTAAAGAAACTCTAGCTGATAACTTTTGACCAGCACTTTTGCATTATGGTTTTTCTCATCTAGATGTATTTTCTTTGGTTATGTACACATTTGGCTTCACAGTTTTCAGATCCATAATATCCCTTTCACTGCCATCTAGTACAAATTTCCTGTACCCTTAAAACCAACCCTACTGTTAGAGATTGTTCATCTCACTGAACTGTAGCTCAGAAAGCTGTTCTCCAGAATGTGCTACGAGAACCACATTAACAAACTCCTTATTGTGAACAAATCTTCCTGTCAGTTCACTTTCTCCATTCCCAGATTATATTCCACTTTGCATGTCTTTCATTACTCTGGTCTTTCCTTGGGAGAAATTACTTCGTTCCCTATGTGAAAGGATTTTATCTGTATGGTAGGTGTGGTTTATGACTGGGTTTTCTGAAGTCAGAGATATGTTTTTGAATGAGTCAACAGCCTCCACCACTCTCTCTGTCTCACATGCATAGTATGACATGCCTGTTTCCCCTAAAGACATAATCTTCACCCAGGCATCTTGAGTCTTCTGTCTGTTGGAAACGTCCCCCTGACTCTGGAAGATCCTCCCTCCTTTGACCCTCTCCTCCTCCCAATTCAACATAATCACTTCTATAAATCTTCACTTGAAGAACTCTGCCAACCATTACTGGAAGACTAAATTATAACCTTCTTTTTCCATGAGTGACAATTCCTCATAACTTCCACTCTCCAGCCCTGTAAGTGAAGCCATCACCAACTCATCATATATTCATCTACCTTTTTTGTCCCCTTCAGTAGAGCTGTTAGAGGGAATTGTGAGGTCAAAAATATGGTAGCTACAGAGGGGGCAGGAATTGTGTGTATGGAGATATTTCCCATGTGTTGATTTTGTTGACCACCCAATGTGTAAGAGGAAGTAGAAAGAGGCTCTAGAAAGGACAAATTGAGGAAATGGAGAAAGATCAAAAGGGAGAGAAAAGCCTTCTTATTTTTTTCCCTTGATATCATACCTAGGTCACTCACTTTAGGTTCTTACCCAAGGGCTTCTTGAGTACATATGCTCAGGGTTTGTTTCAGTAGGCCTGAAAGTTCACGGGAAGGAAAGTCTTCCTGCCATAGTTGAATGTCCTAGAGAAATCTTGGCCAGTCATTGTTTACATAGCCCCTGAATAGTTTTGCCAGCCTGTGAGCTAAAATGGATGTCAGAAAGACAAGCCTTCACCTTAAAATTATTAATAATCACAAAATAGATAACAATGTAGTCAGTGATCAGCTAGCCTTTGACCTGCCTTGGTATTTTCTCTGGGAAGTTCTCACCACTTCGTTTTGATAGCCTACCTACTCTGGGCTGCATTCCATCATACTGAACACCTAATCTATGGAAGAAGAAAGGAATTTTATTCAGTGTTTTAAGAAAGTGATTTTGACTTATATACAGCATGGAAATATGAACTAAAAAGAAAAATAATCCAGTGACAGTAACATTATGCAGAAAAGCTACTTGGTTTCTTCTCACTGGGGATTTCTACCTTTCTAACTGTCCAATAAGTCTGGCTTTCCTGTAGCACCTTACCAGGTCTCACCTATAGTAGAGGTGACTAAGAGTTGTGAGCATGAACACAAGGAGGAATTTTATTTTTCATCACTGAGTTCTGTGCACTAAGCTAAATGAGAAGCAACTTTGGTATTCTGCACATTTGATTAATTGGCATCAAAAGGCAGCCTCACTAGTTCCCTAAGGAAGTATGGTACCTTCACACATAATCAAGAGTGTGTTCTCTCCAAAGGGATTTTAAAAAGAATTACGTAGTGTTCAAAGCAGGGATCTGGGAGGTCAGAAGGGGATCATTTGGGGAATCATTTATTCTAGACTAAAATTACGGAGGTATGAGCACATCTTTTGTCTTCCTTGGAAAGTGAACTTTATATTGAAGTGGTATGATTTAGTGACTGCCCACTGCAAAAAACCTCACAAGGGTAAGTAATCATAGTAAGAACAGACAAATATTCCCAAGCCTTAATAGTTTTGGATGTTATAGGAATGAGAGAGAATATACTGAACTGGTAGTATTATGGAAAAACAGAGATCCAGGAATTAGGAGACCCAGACTCAACTAAGTGGGCCAAAGCATGACATCATTTTCCCAAGCTTCAGAGTGTTCAGCTCTCAATGTGAACAGTTAGATTGTGATCCAAAAGTCCCTTCAAATGCTAACTCCCCTGACATCCAGGCAATGTAAAAAATAGGTAATAATAATAACAACAGTAACAGCAACTAATACATAATGCTTACTCTGTGATAGGGAGAATTTTAAGTCCTTTATATATGTTGAGAGCTTGTTTGGAGGTTCTAGAATGGAAGCCCAGCTACTCATATACCCTTGAACGAAGATCAGTCCTCCTTTATCGGGAATGGTCATCCTCTTCCACTGAGCCTGCAGCTTAGGGATGGATGCACATGGAGTAGTGAGGGAGGAAGGGGACACCTGCCTAGCCAGCCAGATCAGCCGAATCAACCCTGGTAATCGATGGGGTGACAGATGTCGCAGCCAGATCACCCTCACATCCCATTTATATATATTGAAACACAACAATCCTATGAGATAGGTAATATTATTCATATTTTCTATGGGGAAGAAAATGAGGAAAGAGAGGTTACATAACTTGCAACACCACACAACTTCAGAACTGGTGGGTGCAGGATTTGAATGGGGACTGTGACTACTACACTGTTTAAGAACTGTGCCCTTGTTCTTAAACACCTCACTACACTGCCTGTTGTAGTATGAGTGTGTACATGTGTTATATGCACTGTATTCTTTCCCTCTTTACTTATTGTTTCTCCCCTTTATTTTCTTTCTATTCACCTCTCACCACTAAGCATTTTGGGGCGTTTTCCAGATTTTTTTCATTCATTTGAATGAGAATGTCTTACTAATGAGAATGAGTTCCTCCATTTCATCCCAGATGGACCCGTAGGTAAGTCTAGAGAGCATTGTTCCCTAGCCATGGCCTGTCACATTGACCCTGCCTGGTGAAAGGTGGCATAGATAGGAGGTTATCACAGCTGGTGACAGAACTCCTTAAAATTCTCATTGCTTTGATAATTGGTCAAAGATAGCATCATTTTGGAGGGAGGTTAATGTTCTCTACCTTCTTATATCAGTCCTCCTCTGTTTTCTTTCATTGCAGATTAAACTAATTCATGGTATTCAGTTGTGAAACAGAATCCAGGTAATAGCTCTCTGAAATTTTTTATTGTTAGGCCAAGGGGGCTGAAAATAATTTTTCTTCATAATAGATGGTGAATTTACACATTGCCACTTACACCTCTAATGAATTCAATTCAGCCCAAACTACTAAGGGACTAAAGCACATTTCTCACCACCAGTAGGAGATAAGAGGTATATTAAATTTGTATCAATCACTATTCAAGATACTTTAATATCTCATTAACTTAACACCACTAATTTAGAATTTAAGATACTTTAATATCTCATTAATTTAACACCACTAATTTAGAATTTAAATAACTATGATATGAACTAGCCCAAACTTGAACATTTTATGATTTGTGAAGAATGGTTTGCAAAATAAATTAATGGTGTAAACACCATTTCAGAGAAAATGTGTAACCCACTGGAAGACAAACTATTTTTAACCCATCTCAAGTAATCATAAACTAATATTACAGTCTGCTCTTTAAATCAGTTATTCCTGAGTTTCCCTACAAGGTGTCATTTTGCCTAAATAAGAGAAAAGAACAGCTTAGGAAACTGGCATTTCTAATTATGTTGTCCAACCACAGAGTTTAATATTTTTATATATGACATATCTCAAAGGAATCATTTAAAACTTCTTCAAATCCTTCTTCCTTAAAAAGAGGACATTGTTGACCAGATTGTAATAATCTTGCCTGCCATGTTGACCACACTAAACTGGATTAATCATTTTGGATTTATTTTGATAATTATGAATTTCTTAGCTGGGAAAAATTCAGAAATTTCTATTTAGTCTATCTAAACCAGAACACTGAAAATCGAATTTTTAAATATCGTTGCCTCTTTTCTCCAATACCAGTCTGTAATTAGGTAGCTTTTAAAAGTTTTCAAGTCCACTATTTCTAATCCTTTGGGAAATTGTTTCTGCTATTTCTAGAGGTACTGTGTATAAATAATCATAATTTCTAAAAAGAAACTAGTCTTTCAAAAGAATTGTGTTTTTTCCATTCACATGGTAGAGAGTAATAACAGCAGCTAATAATAACAGAATTATAGCAACATTAATAAGAACAGTATTAATCAGATAAAATGTGAGGTGATAGATAAGTTAATTTGCTTCACTAGAGTAATCTTTTTTACTATCTATATGTATCCCATAAAATCATGTTGGATACCTTACATATACACAATACAAACTATTTTTAAAAAAGAAGAAAAGAAACGTAGAGAGAAACAGCAGGTCAAAGGATCCTCTCTGTAGCTTCTCACATCAGACAAGTAAGATGGTATGAACCACCTGTTTTATAGATGAGGAAGCTGAAGGCTTTAGAAGGTGACACACGAATGATACAAAGTTACAGAGTTACAGCTTTTCAGAGCCAGAAACTTGCAAAAAAGAGGGGGTCAAGAACTTGTCTCTTGCCTGGAACTGTGTTCCTTTATCACTTTACTTTTAATAGCTAGAGAATGAAAATGAGAGATATGAAAAACTGCCACTTTTTAAAAGCATGGTGGCACATGGAAAGAACACTGGACTATGGGTTAGGACACCTGGGTCCTATTCTCAGCCTTGTCATCTAATCACAAAAGCCCTGATGGACTTTGTCCGTTTCATCCGAAGATGAAAAGATTGGATGAAATGAGATGCTATCTCTTCTCTTATTGACACATTAGCAGATATTAATTTTTAAAAATCTAGTGCTTGTAAAGACATACAGGGTAAAGTAAGTATTATAGTTCTAGGGCTGTTGGTTGGCTGGGAAAATTCTGGTAGAGCTCCTTCGAGTGCCTCCCACTCAGGATGTGCTGCTAAATCATTGCTGTGGGTATCAGCGTGGTGCAGTAGATGAGCTTGGAGTGGCATGGCCAAAGTCAGAGAGGCAGAAGGGCTCTTTAACCTTAGCCTGATCCCATTAAGCTCACTGTGGTGTGACTTTGGTCGTATAAAGCAAATGTATTGGCTCTGAGCCCATCAGGATTCTGAGGCTCTTTCTCAGCAAGCAGGCAAGCAGGTAGATTAATCATCTAAGATAGATTTTGTTTTGTGCAGTCTGTATTAGGGATCTATATAGTCCAGGATGTGCCATGTGATGCAAGCATGCTAAAATGCACATCTGGAGCTCTGTGGAACTGATTTTACTTCACTTGGTGATCATGGAAAGACCCTGAGCTGAGAATCAGAAGACTTAAGCTCCAGTCCTGAACAGGCAGGTCACCTTGGGAAAGTTGTTTTGCATCTTGGGACCTATTTTCTCCTCTCTAAAATGAAGGTTCTCAATGGATAATTTCTAAGTTCTCTCCTAGTTTTAGCAATGTGAGATTCTGTGTAACATTAGAACTGTATGAGGCAGACCATCTGGTTTCTTAAGGTTCAAACTACATTCTAGAGACAAAGCAAGCAATTTAAAATACACACACACACACACACACACACACACACACACACACTCACACAACCTTGATGGGACTTCCAGGGGATTTGAGTCTCATGGACAGAACTACTGCATTTGGCTGCCACTTGAAGCAAAGCTTTTTGACTGTGTACTTGAGGATGACATGTTTGGAGAGAAATAGAATAGCTATGGCATCTCTCAATCTTAATTATAATTTAATCCTTTACCCAGGATTCACACATGAACGTTTTGAGCTTCTAATTAATATTAAAAATTGACAAAGTACAGCCAGATCCAAGGGTAGTTGGATATTTTCATGTCTTATGGAAAGTTAAATTGATTAATATAGCCATTTGATCTAGTTTAGCCTCCATATGTGGAAGCCATTCTCCATTTTTCAGATGTATTTCATTGATAATTGAGTCTTGTTAAAATGTAGTTATCACACTTATTCACTGAGGTTTAAAATCAAGCCACTTTCTCGACTTTAGACACTCAAATTATACTAATATATTCTTTTTCTGAATTTTTCCTATTAAATAACCTTATATTTGTATTATATTTTATATAGTTTTCCCATCCACTCTTTCATTTGATCATCACAACAGACTTCTCTGATAAGCTGGAAGTAAAATGATGTCTCCCTTTTAAAGAAGAATAACTGAGATTCAGGTGCCAAGATCACATGTCTAGAAGTGACCACACCCCCAATTATTTTTTCACACTCTTCATTACCAATGAATGGATGGGTTTGTTCTGCTATTCAAAGGGCATCTTGCTCAAGGCTGGTGTATATTTGTAAGCTCCTCACTAATGGCTAAATGTTCTCACACCACAAGAAATTAGTCATAAAAACACAGTGTGAATGATTAATCTATATGCTGCTGACAGATATGAATGATGGAAGGATACTTTGGAGAAGAATATTTTGTATATTGTCATAAAATTTTACTAATGTTTTTGATAAGTGTAAAATACGTGAGGAGTACTTAGGTAGATAAAATGAACTTAGAGCTGGAAGAGGGGGAGCGCCCCAGAAAGAGAACAATTTCTAAGGAAAATCAGAAGGTGCTGGAACAGGAATAGCCAGAAAAATTTACAGACCAGTTACATTGCTCATGAGTGTGATTTTCTGCAAGTTCAGATTTCTCAATTTGTAGACCTAATTCAATGCTGTCCCCTTCAAAGAAGTCGTCTTGAGAGGCTATATAGTTATTCCATTGATGTTGCTTATTAATTGAATTATTTTTGGAACTTCTTTTTTATAATTGCCTTCTGAAATAGATACTTTCCTTTAAATATTCTTAATGGTGTTTTAGATAAAGGCAGAATCATTCAGCACAATGTCTGATGAAAAGGTGGATGCTTAAACTAGATAATTTATTTCCCTCCTATCCTTCTTCTTCCTTACCCCTCTCCTCTATCTCTCTCTTCCTTCCTCCCACTTTTCCTCTCTTTCTTTCCTTCCTCTTTCCTTTTCTTCCTTTTTCCTTCTTTCCTTCCTCCTTTCAAAATAGATGAGACCAAATTGTTTTACATGTCTCATAAAGTTTATTTGAAGACTCCAGAAATTATTCAGGGTCTTTGTAGTAAGAATACATTTTCAAGTATATTACATTGGTGCTTACATTCTAGTTTGTTGGTTTAAAATATCCTGTCTTGCGATTTTGTAACTATATTCTCTGCAATGAATTCTTCAGGGCCTTTGGTTGGAGTGTTAGAGTCATTGCAAACTGTAGGAGACCTGAATATTACCTTTATACTAATGATAGGCTTGGGTGAGCAGCTCTGGGCTGAGAGCTGAGGAGCAGGGCAAGGAGTGGAGCAGATTGAGCACTGAGTTGTGCTGGGGATGCTGCATGTCACTGAGTGGAGGCGTCTGGAGAGAGCAGCCAAGGTGGGATGGTAGAGAACGTGAAGCCACGGTATATGAGGAATATGTAAAGGACTTAGGATGCTAAGCCTGATGTTGTATATGAGAATCAGGCTGGTGTCAGGAAAGGACATGGAACTGGAGATATTGCTTAAAATGTTACTTCTGCTCCCAATTAGCTGTGTAACTGTCATGCTGGACCCTTATTGACTCCAATAGCGATGGCACCATATCTGAAAGGCCTAAGAAGAGACCCAGAGATAATGAATGAGACATAGGATTTACTGGGGAAACTTACATACAAGGACAATCCAGTGGTGGTGGGCTGGACAGGAGAACTGATGCCATTTGTAAAATACATGTCGTTTATATAGCATTTTCACTTAGCAATGTTCACCTAAATGTTCATTTAATCCAAAACAAAGGGCTTTGATCCCCTGTATGGCCTGCATTCCAAGAGATGAACTGGGGGTTTAGATGCCCTTCATAGATAAAAAGTGAATTTCTGGGTTGGCTATTCCCAGATTTCTTAGCTTAGGGCTCCGAACATACATTTTTCTTAGACTGTAGGGTCATTCTCAGGGTATGCATAAGTTATTGCTGTCAGGTGCATCTGCCATGCAATAACATTGGACAAATAATTTAACCTCCTCGTGCTTGTTTTTTAATCCATCAAGTTAAAATTATAGAACTAAAAGAGTTTAACAGTTCTTTAAAGAGTAAAATTGATTTCATAAGGGATGTATGACAAATGTCTTTAAATACCTGAGAAACTCATGTAGAAGAAGGATTAGACTAAGACTGTAGAATCTCTAAAGAGGAAACAGGTATCAAAGGGTTGCAGGGGAGGAGGTTTCAGCTTTAAGTAAGAAAGAGCTAAGTAGCCAGCACCGAGATGGCTACCTTGAGCCTGGAAGGTGCCATTAAAAGTTCCCCATCAGTGAAAGAATTCAAGAAGAGCTGAGAAGACTAATTTTATGGTATAGAAGGGAAGCATAAACTGTAAGAAGTGGTAGGCTAGTTGATTGTGAAAATCTCTTTCAGTTCTAAGATTCTAGGAATCGCTACTCCTTTGGGATCTTCTGTGTTCTTGATTGCATTTGTGAGGCTACACAGGACCAGGGAATGACAGGCTTAAACATCCCAGGTAATTCTGGAAATGCGAAGTGATCCATGAGGGTTTGGCTCATGCTGCATCAGCATCATTAGAATCACCAGAAGAATATGCATCCTAGCAACCTTGTTGTTTAACCTAATGTTACCTGGAAGAATCAAAGAAGACCTCCCAGTTTCATTGAATGAGAGGAGTTAAAAAAAGAGTCTTTAAGCTGCCTCCTTTAGCATCCTCACTGCAATTACAAGATACCCCTTTTGCTTTCTAGCAGGGACATGTCTCACAAGCAACATTAAGCCCAAGGCTCCAGAGTAACATATCATGTGAACACAGAGCTAATCATTATTGATTCCTTGGGCCATTATGGTAAAAGGACATTAATTACCATCAGTGCAGTTGCACTAATGCAGTTGTAATGAGCATGCCTTTGGGAATTCCCAGTGAAGGGACTGCTCATCAGATGACAGCAGCCAGAAGGGAAAAGGGTGGGCTAAGGTGAAGGTGTCCAGGAGGAAGACAGTTTCATTGGTCTGACTCTAGTTACCTCCAGAGTTTCTGCTAATCTATGCACAAGTAACCAGAGCACTCTGTGAAATGCCTTTCCCACCTTTTCCCATTCCTTAGTATTTTCTGTTCCCTATACATAGTGTAATAGCCCTGGTTTCCAGATGCATCCTGTCATATCAGATCCCTGCTTACTGCACTTATCTCACAACTCTTAGAAGTATGGGCTTGGCAAGACCTTAGCAAGAGTTAAGGAGTATGTACATATCTCTGGGATAGAGGGAGACTCTAGGCTCCTACATGCCACCTTTCTTAGCAGAAAGTTGTCTTGGTACACTCCTACTTTCATTTCTTATCTCTACCACCTCCAGCTTTTAATCCACCTTTGTTTTTCAATAGCAATTGTTAGCACTTAATGAGACTCTACTATGCACCAAGCCGCATGGTAAGTGGTTAACCTAAGTTATCCTCTTTAAGCCTTACAAACCTAATGAAGTAGATCCCTTTATTACCCTAGGTTTTGCTGATAAGGAAAAACACAGAGGCTCAAAAAGGCTGAGTAATTTGCTCAAAGTCATACCTCTAGACTGAACTTAAACCAAACACCTTTTTAAAAATTTTTATTTTTAAGTTCTGGGGTACATGTGCAGGATTGCAGGTTCATTTTACAGGTAAACTTGTGCCATGGTGATTTGCTGTACCTATCAACCCATCACCTAAATATTAAGCCCAGCATGCATTTGCTGTTTTTCCTAATGCTCTCCCTCTCCCCACTTCCCTGCCTACAGGCCCCAGTGTGTCTTGTTCCCCTCCCTGTGTCTGTGTGTTCACATTGTTCAGCTCCCACTTGTAAGTGAGAACATGTGGTGACCAAACATCTTTTATTTCAAATTTTTATATTACTTTTTCATATGATTCCTACTATGCGAAAACTTGGATGACTCTATTGCATAATGAAATGGGAGTTCAAGGAGTACCAAATTTGATAATGGTATCCGTATTTCTATTTACTTGTCTGTCTCCAGCCAGCTTTCTCTCTATATACCTGACTGCCTTGTTCGTGGTATACCCTCTTCATACTTTTAATCTTCCTTTTATTTTATCTTTACAGGTATCTGATCAACGTCACTTTTGAGGGGAGGAATTTGTCCTTCAGTGAAGATGGTTACCAGATGCACCCGAAACTGGTGATAATTCTTCTGAACAAGGAGAGGAAGTGGGAAAGGGTAAGACATGTCTTTGACAATTCTTGAGCAAAGTAGAGTAGAGATGTGAAATTTTGCAACACAGTGAAGGAAAGTAGTCCTTCGGCTTTTGTCCCTACACCTGTGGGGCAAGGGATCAATACCTTGATACACAGGAGAAGCCATTTCTCAAACTTGCATGTTCATTTACTTGCTATTTTGGTTAATCAAGAGATTGTTTTCTTTATGTATTACCATTTATTGTTGATAATTGCATTGCTGTCTGAATCATGACTTTGTTTTCATGGAAGAGTATGTGTGTACAATATAACATAATTTGGTGAAGAAACTGAATTAGTGGTATAGTTCAGGAGTTGTGTCCCAGAGAGCGTCTGGGAAGCTTATAAAGATGAATTTATGAGAAGAAAGGTTTAGACTTACTGTGGTTGAAGGATTCCCATGCAAGGCTCTGCTCAGAATCTCTCCCACTGCCAGTTGATCACAGTGTTTGAAATTCTACCATCAGAAATTAATTTCTGTGGGGACCAGACTGTCTAGGTCCAATTCCCAGCTCTATGTAGGATCTTAGACAAATCTCTTCACTACTTTCAAGAAGTTTATCTCTGGCCTCATTTTCTGGTAACTCTCTCTAGAAATATACAGCTGGATTTCACTACTTGGTGTCTCAGTTTTCTCATCCATAGAAGGAAAATAATAATAATAGTACCAACGGGTATAAGGATTAAGTATATGTAAAGTATTTAGAAAGGTGCCTGGTGCATGGTAAGCACTCAATTAGTATTACAATCTTTATTATTCCAGATTCCCAGTTGAATACAAATATTCCTGAGAGTAACGTCATCACTGATTTTTCTCCAAATATGTTCTGCAGTGCTCTTGTCTCTCGAGACATTTTGCTGAAAAATAGTTTTACAGACACATAAGGTTGGGAGGTGCTACCTACTGTTTCTCACTCTAGGACAGTCTTAGAACATACTAACCCTTGGAAGTTCAGAGGTGTCTTATAGCAAAGAAACATCTTTAATTTTATTTAGAATGGAATTTCCCAAAATTATTCTACCTCAAGACCCCTTTGTTCATGATATTCATATTCCGTGAAAACATGTTGGGAAACTGATTTAAGACAACTTCCACAGATTCCATGGGCCAACTGGCTGGGAATGGGCTTCAAAATGTTAGCATAGTTCTGCCTAGAGTGGAAATCCAGCTGTATATTTCTAGAGAGAGTTACCAGAAAATGAGGTCAGAGATAAACTTCTTGAAATTCACAACCTCATCACAGAGAGCCCTGGACAGCTAGTTGTGTGAATGTGCGAATGCTCACCTGAGAAACTAGGCATGTGTGGCTCAGGCAGTAGAATCCAGGATCTAATTCTTCAAGTTGAAAGACCTCAATCTGTCATGCATTTTCTCTTATCAGATAGGGCACAATTATAAGGCTTAAATTATGCCAGCTTTTTATTTAATCTTATTATTTTGAGACAGGGTCTCACTCTGTCACTCAGACTAGAGTGCAGTGGTGCTGTCATAGCTCACTGCAACCTCAAAATCCTGGGCTCAACCTGTCCTTCCAGCTCAGCCTCCCAAGTAGCTGGAATTATAGGTGTGCACCACAATGCCTGGACAACTTTCAATTTTTTGGTAGAAATGAGGTCTCGCTATGTTGCCCAGGCTGGTCTTGAACTCCTGGCCTTAAGTGATCCTTCTGCCTCAGCCTCCCAAAGCACTGGAATTAGAGGTGTGTGCCACTGCACTTGGCCTGCCTGATGTTCTTGATTAAAGTTGCCCTCCCCCCACTGAGTTATCATTTGTTCAGAAATGGTTGTTCCCTGGGCTTGTGCTTTTCACTCCAATCAAGCTGCTTTCACTGCTGCTGTAGAGATGTCATAATTTAAGAAATGTTCTGGGCTTTTCATGTATAACAGGCACTTCTGTCTGTCTGCAGAAGAGGAGCTATTAATAACTGAGGCTTCATAGGTAGCTCATAAGATGTACAGAGGGGACAGCTTTTTTTGCAGTAGGCTCACAATTACTGTCTCAAGCAGGAGGAGGCATCTCACAACTGCCTTTTCTTAAAGAGACACCACTCACCATCAGGTCATATTGACTCCTCTTCTTGAGTCCAGCATCTGAGGCCTGCATCCCCCACCCGTTTCTAGAACTAGACCCTCCTTCCTAGGGTTTGGATCCCTTTCCTCACCAATTCTACTTTTATTCTAACTCTTGAATTTATTCTTTACTTTATATATGATCCAGGAACTATGTGATAATTTTTTAAATGGGCCTCCTTGTCCCTGGTACCTGCCTTTACTCCTTCAGATTAGTCCAAAATATGGCTGCCAGAATGAGCTTCCTGAAGCACACCTGTGACTGTGATGTTCTTTCTCTGCCCAAAGTCCACTTGAGCCTTCTGTGGTTTATGGACTGGGGCTAGACTTGATCTGTTCTTGCATTCAAGGCTCTGGTCTCCCTTCCAAGCCTTTCTTCTCCTCCTCATGATTTCCTGTCTCACAATTAAGCTACCCTGGGCTTCTTCTTGTTCTGAGAATGTGCCTTTGTAGGTCCCGTCCCCTGTACATGTCATGATGTTTCTTCCTAGAATGAACTATCCAGTTATATAATCATAACCATCCTTTGAAACCCAATTAAAATGTTGCAGCTTCCTTCCCTCATCTTTGACTGAGATAAAATCTCACACTCCCTTGTCCCCTATAGATTTTGTCCATATGTCTGAGGTAGCACCCATCACATCTGCCTCTTGTTAGAGTTGTCCATATGCAAGCTTCCAAAGGGCAGAGGCTGTGTCTTTAGCTCAATTGTGTCCTCACAGCAACCTGTAAGAGCGTTATTTCATAGAGCAGTTCAATAAATATTTGTAGCATGTATGAGAATCATTTACATAATAAAAGAATCCCAAAATCTACCATTAAGAATCCAAGTTTATGTTGTTGCCGTTGATATGGTAGGTGTTGTTTCGTGGGGAGGGGGAGGAGAAAATCTTTGTGTAAATTGAATTTTTGTAGATCATACTTTACATGTACTAAATGAAATTGCTATTTAAAGGAATTCCGTGGTTAATCTTTTTGTAAGGCATTTGGGAGGGGTTGAGATAATAGAATAGAACATTTTCATATCGACTCAATTAAACCAGGGAACACTTTGGAAAATAGATGTCTAGTGTTCATTGAGGTCATGGAGCCATGTAGCTCCCCAACTTGAAGGCTCCTATTAGGGCTCACCTGTGGGCAGGGAGGATGGCAGGAGCCAGGTGTGGCTCCAGGGAATGGCTGGGTTGTGGTGAGATTGCATCATGGAAAGTTATATTGGTCCTTCCACTGTTATCCTCGTCCCCAGGACATCATCCTCAAGATGCCTAATGCTGCTTCAGAAGGTCCCCTTGGTCCAGGGAGGACTTAGTGTCAGTGGACTCCAGGGAGGCAGGCACCAGGGTGAAGATTCTACAGGGAGGAGTTGAACACTGGACAGATAAGCAGGGGAGGAATGTGGGTTTGTGGAAGAAATATGGGCTACAGATAGGACTCTCAGCCACTGGTCAGGCCACTAACTAGCCATGGGACCTGCTTTTTTCACTTTTCTACATTTTTCTTTTCTCATCTCTAAAATGATAGCATGGGACTAAGAAGACTTCTTGGGTCCTTTCTAGTGCTAACTTCTCGGACTGCAAAATCTCCTGGTAAATAAATAGCAGATTGGAAAAGAAATTGGGTGAGGGATGGAACACACAGGAACCTGAGCTTGTTTTGAAGGGCGTAGCTCCTAGGGCATATTTGTCATTCCTGTCATTTAAGTAAATATTTCCCCAGAAAGGCCCTCCTAGTGACCCATGATGAGGTAGTCACCCAGTCACGCTGTCTAACAGTAGATTTTAATTTTCCTCAATACACTCATTATCTGGCGTTCTGCTTACTTGCTTGCTTGTTTGTTTATTGCCTGCCTCTTCACACCAGGATGGATGCTTCCTGGGGGCAAGGACCTCGCTCACCTCTGTAATTCTTACCCTTCAGAAGAGTGCTTGCCTTCAGTGTCTGGACCACTCAAAAGATAATTGCTAAATAAATGAAGAATCCGTATGCTTAGGAGAACTAGAATATTGACAAGCTGTTTCACTTCTACCCTGAAAATCTCCCATTTAGACACAGAAGTTTACTGGAGACAGCATGGGAATAGGTAACTTCCCCTCCTCTGGAGTGAGCACCCCAGTGCCAGGGAAGGACTTGGGGGGAATTGTCAGGGAGGCCCAACTCCCAGTGGAGTCGTACATGCATGACCAGCTTTTAACAAGGCATCTCGGGTCAAGGAAGATTAAGTTGTTGGTGTGAACCATGTGATAGGACTTCCCAATGTTCCTTTAGTTTCCTAAAAGTAGTCCCAATGCTACAGTCTTACGCATTTTGTTCCCTTGGGAAGACTTGAAGTCAACACAACATAGTCTATGGTTTTGGAAATCAGAACTGAATTCAGTTCTCCGTGTTGCCGTTTATCAGCTAGTAATGGATACTACCTGAGTTTGTAACATACGGTTTTACATAAGGCTGTTGTAAAGATTCAAAGAGGTTTTATAGTCAAACATCAGTGAATAGTCACTGAAACAGTCAGTCTCCAACAAATGTCAGTTGGTAGTCAATACCCTTCTTGTGTAATTTTTAAGGTAATATTTGCACATGGTAAAAAATCAAACGGCACAAAAGAGTACCCAGTAAAAAGAAAGTCCTCTTCTCATCTATGACCCTTTGCTTCCCTCTCCAGAGCAATGCTGTTCCCAGTCTCTGGAATCCTCCCCAGAGCAATTGTTGTTGCCAATTTCTTATGTACTCCTCTGAAAATACTCCAGACATTTACAGATTTGATACATTTACCCAACTACTTTAATAAAACAACGAACAGTATCTGCTCTTGTGAACCTTTAATGGGATCCTGTGTAAGGAACCTCTAGGAGGCTTAGGGGGCTAGAATAGCAAAGAGATCTCTGGATCAGAATTTGATTCACAGAAAGCCAAGAACATCTCTCTGGTATGTAGGAATGTGGAGAAGGACATTTAAAAAGAAATATTTTACACACACACACACATGCAGACATAGCATGGTGAGTTGGAAAGGGTAGAAATGGTGAAAAAAATCATCGTGTGCAGACTGGGCTCATTTGTAAGGCTTCTAAGTGGGGGACAGCTGCATAAACTTGCTTTAAAAATAGTCTGGCACAGAGATGCAGTTCCAACAAGCTTTAAGGCTTCTGTCTCTATCAGAGCCTCTCATGATTTGCTTCATTGCTACTGCTCTCTGCTTCCATTTAATCGTTCCTAAAATGGTGATAATAAAAATGAAATGCAGTGGGGGTGTGCTCCGAGTAATGACTTCAAGAAATGATGATGGTGCATTTTTAGGCTCTGAGATGTAAACAGACCTTAAAGGGACTGTCTGGGTCAGAATTAAAGGAGAGTATGTAAGATTTGCATCTCTGCTTATCTTTTTCAGAAAGAGACAAGAGAGTGTTTTATAAGCCCACTCCCTCTTACCTGCCTCCACCTACCAGAAAACTCCCTTCCTTGTGTAGATTAAAAACATTTTCAGTTTGTGTAGATCATTCTCTGGACTCCCCAAACCTGTTTCCATCTATGGCTTTCAACTCTGAGATGTCACGGCCACATCCACCAGTAAAGGAGAGACTAGAAATGAAAGTGCCTGGCACACAGTTTTGGACTCGTGATAGTACTCAGGAATTAATGGGTGGATCAACTGGAGGGAAGGAGTGCAACCAAACTGAGAAAAGGGAGACCCCCACAAGAGCTAAAGCAATGAAAATGTAGTAAGACAGAATGCTCTGCCAGTATCTGCAGCCTGGAATAAATAAGACAGGCTAAGGGACACTGTGTCTCTAGTGACCTCGTGTCCAGGAGGTAGCACCAAATCCAGGGTGTGGGGGCTCTGTGATCCTAGCCCCTAAGGACTACAGTGATCATAGTCCACAATGATCAAATCAGTGTTTATACAAATAGAGGTCAATCACTACCTCTATTGATATTACTTGAAAGCTTTTGACTTGCAAAATAAAACAGCTCCTCCATCCCCGCTCATGCACATTCACTCACTCAGCACAAACTGGCAGGAACCACATCTGTGTGCCTCTCCACTATACCTCTGTGCATAGCATGGTGTGAGACATCACTGAGCAGGCCAGTAAATGCAGTGTTGGTGACTGCCTGGGCACAGCTGGACAGAATTTGTTCCACCTCCCAGCCTCAGAGGAGAGGCCAGGGGATATTCATGCTCCTCCAGGCTCTACAGAGGGCATCTAGGGGGTGAAACAGAAGCTCCTCATGGCAAGGGTGTCTGTTCAGGATCTCCTGATACCACCGTTTGACAACATGCTATTTTTACTGACTTTGAACTGAGTACTAATACGCATCATTGGATTAAGGGATTAGAAGACAGGATCCATGGAGAACGGCTGTGGGAATTGGGGTTGTTAAGGGAAAGAAAAAAAAGGCAATGAGGTGATGACTTATTCTCTTTAAATGTATGAAGAATAATTGTACCAAGTGTGGAGATCAGCTGTTCACTTTCTCCTCTGAGACACAACCAGAGTGAGTGGGCTTAAGATCAAGCAGAGAGGGTTTATATTAGCTACAGGGAGAATTTCTTAATAGAGAGAAGTGTTGAGTACTGGAACTGTTAATAACACCAGGGGATGACTTTGAAAGTCCTCAAAATTGTATATGTCCTTGTCTGTCTGTAATGTACAGCCCTGTGCAAGCAACAATGCGTGAACTAAATGACTTATCCTCCCTATCTCCCCACCTCTCCTCCCTCCCCTCCCCTCCCCACCTCCCCTCCCTCTCCACCTCCCCTCCTTTCCTTTTTCCTTCCCCTTCTTTCTCTTTCCCTTTCCTTCTTCATTCCTTCTTTCCTTCTCACACATAATTATTAAGCACCTATCATGAGCCAAGGCTGCCCCCACAAATTTGTATCATAGCTTTCCTGGTGGCTGGGAAAAACAAAACAAGTACATTGCAATAAAAAAGGTGCTTGTTTTGACGTTTAACATTTCTATAAACTAAGGTGATTTTTAAGTCTTACTATTTGATACCGTCTAATATTGGGTTGATGTTCATTAGTAAAGACTCCACTAATGTGCATTTTACTTATGACAATGACATGGGGCCACTGGATTACATATTTTGTTGTGTTTTTCTGAGTTGTGATTAGTGCAGGCCCTCACATCCAGATGTTTCCTTGTTCACTGAGCTCCAAGAGCCCTGGCCCATCCTGTTTGACTACACCATTCTCCAGGGTTCCAGAAAGAGATTACAGGGGGCAGCCATGGAGGGGAGGAGGTAGAGGTGTGCTATTAATCCCTAAAGTCTCAACACTGCTGTAGGCTCAGTCCAAAATGTCAAGCTGCTACTCCCATGCATGTTTATGAAATAATTCAAAGAGAAGAGCAGGGTGTATTGGGGGAATAGACTTTGGAATATCGTTTAAGAAAGGCTGGTTGTCTTCCAGTGCTTGTCATCAGCCACTGAATGAAAAGGATAAAAGAACAAGATAACCTTGGTTGACTTTACTTTTGAAACCTGTATATGCTGATGGAGAGAGAAAGCAGAACTGAACTCAGAGGCTGAAGAAGTGCTGGCCTAACCTTGGTTTCAGGAAAAACAGTGAAAAGGAAGGTGTCCCCAAAGCCAAAAGATGGCTTTCATCCATCTCGTTTAAATGTTATTGAGATTTTTGTTTCATGACAGTTATCTGTGGTTGGTCCCTGAGTCCTCTAAACAATTTTTTCTAATTTTTATGTTATAATGCTTTTCTAGTACTGGTGTTGAAGAAGAAAGAGTGGTAGAGAGATGAGAAAATTTTATGTTTATATCCAGGATAAAAACAACATTTATGATTTTCTTATTATGTAGGTAATTAATGTTTATTAAAGACATTTGAGGGGATAAAATAAAATTTACCCATATCTGCACCTACAAAGAATTAGCAGTTACATTTTATTTTATTTTATTTTATTAATTTTATTATTATTATACTTTAAGTTTTAGGGTACATGTGCAAAACGTGCAGGTTTGTTACATATATATTTTAAAATTTCTTTCCAGTGTATTTTTTTCTGTGCAGTCTGTGTGTACACTCTAATACAATACAGAATAATACAATAGAATTGGGATCTTAATGTATGGATAATTTGCAATCTACTTTTTTCTCTTCCTAGGATATTGTGGACATGTTCCCTTTTTATTAAATGTTTTTCAAAAGCATGAAACTTAATGCCGAATATTACACTGTAAGAATATAACATGCTCAAACTGGTTCCCTATGATTAGACATTCATATGCATGTTAAATAGAAACTCTGGTTCTCATATGAAAATAATTTCAGAGTTGGTGGTCTAACTTTGATGCCATAAGTTTGCTTTTTAAGATGAGAAGATTTGGCCCCTTTGTTTCTTATCCAATGTCCTTAAATGTTAAAAATGAAAACCCTTAATTTGGGAATTGGTTCGTTTATGTCGATTCTGCAACATCCAGGGGGACACATATGCAGTCTGGTGGAAGGCTCTCCTTTGTTATTTCGGGTCTGCTAGGAGTCCCAGAGGGTTTTCTCTTTTTGATCTTCTCATACAGTGCACTGCCTTCTAACTTTGTTGAGATGTGTATTTCTTATCTTCAGTAGTTACACCACAGAGAATGGGGTTGTCCATGTGTTCCATGTCTGTCTGCATTTTTCATCATATTGGTTTCATTTTCTTGAAAGTTCAAGGTTTGTAAAATTCAGACTCATGTTCCCAAGGAGTCTGCTACTGACTACTGCTCAGTATGAGACCCTTTCCAGTGCTGTTCCTATTCTCTGGTTCATACATGACCCAGAAGGGAGAGAGCAATGCCCTTCTTTCACCAGTAGGGATAGAACATACCTGACTTGCTGTTATAGCAGTATACTATAAAAATACCTTTACATATTTTTCACCAAACAAGCTACTTTGTGCCTACATTAATAGCATATTGACTTTAGCTAAGACCTGAAGTTTGGCATTAAATCTATACTATCTGATTGTCCTTCACATGCAAGCATGCCTTTATTGATCTAGCACCTGAAGACCTTATGCATTGAGTTTTTCCTGCAGTGATGATGGATTTGTACCAGCCATGCACAGGCTCTATCTCCACAATACCTATTTATGAGAGCTGGCCAGAAAGAGGGTAGAAATAATTCGTGTATACAGGAAGAGAAGCTCTGACCTTGGCATGTTAACTCTGCCAAGCAGCCTGTGGTACAAACATTTTAAAGGAAGTAATAGCCAACAACAACAAAAAAATAAAATTTAAAAGTAATAAAAGCTATTAATAAAAACCATGAACATTTCCCACAGCAGCCATAACATTCAGATTATTCAGGGTGATTTTATAATTTTCTCTATTAGGGTGATTTCTGCTCATAATTTGGTGAACCTTTTAGTTTATTCTGACAGAGATGTCTTAAGGTGGCTTGCTTAGGAGCTTTTCCACTTTCCTTCCACCTTCCCTCTCTGTTCTGTGGCCAGGTGTCCTTCACTGTCATATAGGTGGCCCATTGCTGGTTTTACAGGCGTTCCAGGTCTTAGTTCTGTCATCTAACTGTTCTGAAGGTTTAAACTTAAAGCAAATCTGTGCCAGGGGAATGGTGAGAAAGAAAGTATGACCCTGGAAGGAGAAGAGTGCACATAGAAGGCAGTCACTGGGGAGGGAGTGATGGGCCTCGAGGGGAAAGAAGCCCGTGCTCCACTGCCCTATTCTGCAGGTGCACACCACATTCCTGCTCACACCAAACTTCTGGTGGATGCCTTTCCACATTTTTCTAGCTCAAGCATTTGTTGTCAGATGTCTTCTGAGGTCATCATCTTTGACTCTTCCTGAAATAATATGTACTCGTTTTTCTTCATCCATCCCATAGGAAAGGAAGTTTGCTGGCAAAGGAACAGAATATTCCCTTTGAGGTAAAATTCAGTGAATATTTAAGGCACCTCAGCATTCTCTTTATAGAAAAGTGAACACAAAATTCCATTTTCCCTACAGGATCTGAGAAAGACATATAAATGATCAGACAGTCTAACCTGGAATTAAGGGACATTAGGAAGATTTGGCCATGAATACATCTGATTTTATGTAACACTTTATTAGCAATGCTGTTAATGGACAAATTTAGCATATATGATCCCATTTTGATTCCTATTAAAATGTTGAGAAATACTCGTACATGTAAGTAAGTTGAGGATCAGAGAGGTCACATGATTTTCCCGAAGTCACATAGCTAAGGAGTGGCAGAGCTGGGTGTAGACATTTACATCCAGCTCCATTTGTGTCCAGTGTGCTTTCTGCCTCAACACATGGAGTATAAGAGTACAACTAGACTAATGGGATCCAAATGTAGCAATGTCAATGGAGATAAATTCATAGACAAGAGGACAAATCACACTATGGAAATATGCAGACCCTGCTACTTGAGTTTTAAAATTATGTGCTAAGAAATGGTCCAGCATCTGAGGTGGAGCTGGAGGTGTGGAGGCTGGTTAGCCCAGACTGTGACTGGCTATTTCAATGTAACATTTTTCTGTGATTAGCAAAAATGGAAGAAAGGAAGGAAATGAGAGAGAGAAAGAAAGATAAAGGGGGGAGAAAGCTTTCTTGTATCTTTCTACACTTATAATTCCTGTTCACACACACACACACACATACACACACACACACCCTCTCTTTTCGGTTAGGAACACAGAACCTATCTCCTCAAACTGTGAGGAAAGAACATGTTTCTTTGAATTACAAAGGCCACAACGACCTACAGAAACAGCTGTCTAGGTCCTCATTGCATGGAAGGGATTTTCGAGGAAATAGTCATCTTCTGAATTAAAAGCTCTTCTAAAATCAACCATCATGGCAGTGGCACTGTATCCCTGCAGCCCCATTGATCAGACATCTGTTGGAGGTGCAGAGAAATGTCAAAACACTGAGGGGAATTTAAAATAGCTGACCTACAAAAACAGCTCTTAAATCTTAGTAGGACAGTAACATGAAAATTTAACTGCTTTATTTGAAACACAAGCAACCAAATATTTTATGAACTCAACTAGCTAAGGGAGAGGAGTTTTGAGATCTTACATAAAATGGGATAAATTAAACTCAAGTTAAAAAATACAGGTATAAGAAAGAAAAAGTAGGAATAAAATTCAACAATAAGAACACTGATCTTCAAATTCATCATTGCTGCATCAGTGTTTCCTCACATGTGGCTGTGAATTTCAACTGTAGTATATGAGTTAATTCAGGAGGGATGAGTATTTTTTTGTGTAAATAATCATCTATTTTTATAGTTATCTTCTACTTTTGGCAAGTGGCACAACTTACATTTATAGTAATGATATGAATTTTTTGATACATATATTCTTAAAGATTATTTCAAAAATTAGTATAGGTGGTGTACAGATGTAACAAAATTGTCACAGTACTACTTGAATGAATGAAATTTGGAAAAATCATTTCCACAGCACAAATTGTTCTCCTCCCCCACCCCAGCCCCAAAATCATGGTGTTTGAGGTTGACCCACCTTCCCTTCCTTTTCCCTCCTCACCTCTCTGCATTCAGCCTCCATGCCCCATAATTGCAACTAACTATTCTCTAGCACCTCTTATGCTTTTATGCCTTAAGCCCTGGCTTATGCTTTTCTCTTGACCTTGGATTCTTGAACTTGTCTTTTGACACACAGTTTAAAAACCAAGAGGCACCATATTTTGGTCACCTCTGCCCAGTGCAGTGATTTATCCAAATAAATTTAAATAAATGTTTTTCCCCCTTTCTGTGCCTTTGTTTCTTCATCTGTAAAATGGGGATTATAATAGCACCTACCTCAAACTGTAAAGTTTTAATTTTGTTAAAACTGAAATTATAATTCATGTAAAATTCTTAGCACAATATCTGACATGTAGCAAGTGCTACTCTCGTGTTCACTATCATTTTGCTTGAACACGTTTTAAACAAATGATAATACGAATGAAATTAGATTCTAGAAAACAGGAAAATGGAAAAATTGACCATACTTAACTACACAAAGACACACACAAACTAGTTGGGTTTTGGCCTTAGTCACTAACAGGAAGAAACTAGAAAACAGTATATAGATTTTTGATGTGCCTAGTTATAAACTTGAAATGAGCAAGCTTTTTTCCTTCATTCTAAAATGCCTTTTTGCACAGGGATTTTTAAAAGGTGAGTCTTAATTAATAATAAAATACTGACAAAGTCTACAGCATAGCACAGCAGCCCATGCTGGGCCTATCACTCAGAAATCAGGCGATTAGAAACCCCTCAGTTTTGATTTAGCACATTGTGGGTTCTCAGTAACCATTAAATTACAACCAAAACACATTAAGCAATAATCACAGTTTATGAAACCTTGTAGTGTGTCCTTGTGCTATTTGATCTACTCGGGTGTTGTTTCACTGTAATAAACCACCATGTTGTGGTTGATCTTAAAGAATTGCCAATTTTCCCTTTATGTCTTCCTTATTCTGCAGCAGATAGATTAGCTCATAACCATTAAAAAAATGCCTTCTACAAGGGAAAGTGGTTTAATGTCAAAAGACATGCCCATAGTCATGGTTAGTCATAGTTGAACGTAAAGGGGATGGTGGTGAAATGGTAGGTGGGGGGAGTGGTGAATGGTCTTAACAATAGACAACTGAATAGTGTTTCACAGTTTACATCAGAGGTTCTCAAAGTGTGGCCCCTGGACCAACAGCATCAGCATCACTGGGGAACTTACTAGAAGTACAGATTCTCAGCTTCTACACCAGAAGCTCTAGGGATGAGGCCCAGTAATCTGAGTTTTGACCTATAAAACATAAGGGCCGCTGATCACAGACATTTCCTTTTCACAAGGAGAAGTATCTGCTGAATAGATATTTAAGGCTGCCACTCTGTCACTGTTCTCTGCTCTCATTTTATTTTCCAGCCATTAATTTTATAATAAAACTGAATCTTTATCCTTTCATAAAGTGGAGGACAGAGCCAGTAGCCCAGTAAGAAAAAGTTAAAGCCTGTCCTACTCACTCCAGAAGATTCTTAATTACCTGATATCTTCACGTAGTTGCTAAAGACATTCCCTGACATGAGGCCAATTGGGTTTATGCATTTGGCGAATATTTTCCCGAGCCCCTACTAAGGGCTGGGCACTATTCTAGGTGCTGGGGAAAGAGTATTGAACAAGACCAACAAGTTCCCTTCCTCAAGGAGCCCGTGTCTTGGTGAGTGGTGCCAGACAACAAACATATAAACAAATCAATACATATGATCACTTCAGATGGTGCCGTATACCCTTAAGGTGGTAAGACAGGGTTCAATGGCTCTCAGACACTTAAGGCCAGTCTCAAAGGGGCTTTTGATAGATTTATCATTTTAAATAAGTTGCTAGTTAAATTTCTTCAGAGTATGTTCAGCAGCTGTCATAAGAAATTTCACTAGCAACTTATTTAAAGTAAGAACTTTCCAAATTATGTCCACAAGTCCTCTGCGCAAATTGTATACAGATTCTGTGTTGAGGCTACAGGCCCACTTTGAGGCCACAGGAGAAATGTGAGTAGTATTTTATCTTCCATTTTTTTCTCGCTGCTAGATTTTAGAGAATGGGTATGGATTTTTATAATCTGTCACATCAGGCTATGAACGTTACAATACTTATGCTTGATTTTTCCAAAAAATCAAGAAGCATTAACCTTCATTGTTTAGTAAGAACTGCATTTAGTGAGTTACCTACTCTAGCCTACTGTTCTAAGTGAGCATGGCATCTTTTGGCTTTCTTTCACAGCTATTAGGGAAATTATTTCACTTCATTGTCTCCAGTTGACCCTGTAGCATCGAATGTGACACAACATGGGACCTGGTGAGGGTGTATAGGAAAGGTCATAAACTGGCAGTCAACAGACTACTTTTGGGCCATCGACATGTTCTATACGGCCTAAAAAGTATATTTAAAGATTAAATTGGTTTCTAAAATTTAAAAATTCAGATTCCCATAGAACTCCAGATTCTGGATTTCCTGAAAAATCAGAAGATGGGCAGCACTGGGTTCACATTCTGCTGGGCCGCCTTCGGATGGAATACACGCTGTCCAGTTCATCTCAGCCCCCTGCAAGTGTCCCACCTCTTTCATTAATTATCTACCTAGCCCCTGCAGACACTGGAGTTTGCAACTCCCAGAACACGGATGAGTTTGAAAAAGAGTGATTCCCTGCCTAAAATCTAAAATGGATACCTTAGAAATGGGTAGATTTAGGATTAAGGGATTGGGCATTTATGGAGCTGACACAGTCTTTTGATTGCTCCTGCAGTTTACCTTGGAGTCTCTAGGGGGCAGCTGCGAATTCTGAGCACTGCGTTGGAAATGCACGCACACGGAGCAATTCCAGTTCTCTGTTACACGGAATCTCCAGATGTACCCCGGAAGTGTAGAAGGCAAAAGGCACTACTTGTCTGAAGGGGGTTTTCTGTTTGTCAGACAATGAAATACAGAAATATCGACTTTTAATGCATTAAAAGGTTTTCGGCACATGAGCAGTGTGCATTTTTCTTTTTTCTTGGCAGAGTAACAAATAATCCTAACTGAAGGAATACCCGGAATGGCTTCATAGGCATGAGCTTTACAGGGAATTTGAGTGATCCAAGGGCATTTACCTAGCAAAGAAAGGAAGGCTTCAACAGAGGAAAAGCTCAGCTAGAGGACTAGGAGAATGAAGGAAAGGGGCCGGGTAAATGAAACAGATGTGAATATAGGAAAAACTGAAACTAGAAATGAAGGCAGGGCCAGAATGTTGCATCTTAAATGTAAGAATGGAAAACTGACAGCAATTAAAAACAGTGACATAGTCTAAGTGTAGAGAGAAAGCATGATGATTTTAAGTCATGCTATACTGATTAAACTATGGAGAGAGAGAGAGGAGGAAAAGCAGAGTCAAGAAAAGATGAGGTTGAAGTTGTCAAGGCAGAAAAGCCATACTCATGAGGCTTTGAACAGTCTGGCTAGAAGCGAAGGGAAGTTAATAATGACAATAATTACACATGTATCTTTATATTGTACAAGAGCTAAATAAGGATGTAAAGGAAGTGCTTAGTCTCTTTTTGCCCTGAACACATGGTATTTTCGATTTTAGATCCCTTCACCCCACCCCAGAAGTTAGAAACACTTCGTCTCAGAATGGAATTTCCTAATATTCATAGAACAACGTTGACCATATAGCATTTTTCTACTCCACAAAGCTCTAGTGAACCTTTTCTTCTCTGATCCCCAGTGGTGTTTCTGCTTTTCACATGAAAGCAGATTCTCAAAGTCCACAAGAAGGAGGCATTGCTTTTGCTGCCTGTATCCAGAGTTAGCACTTTTATCAATCAATTAGCTTCAGTTCAATTCAACAAACCTAAACTGAAGGGCTTCTCTACGAAGGACTCTGTGCTGGGTGCTAAGAGGAAAATATAAAGGTAAATAGACACACTGTTCTCAAGAAATGTACCCTTTTAACAGAGGGGATAAGAAAATTACACAGGTATGATGCAGGGAAGAATGTGATGTGGTAGGCAGCCGCTAAGATGACCCCCAAAGATTGTACTTCATGTTATTCATGCCTGTGTGTGGTCCTCTCCCCCAGTTATGGACTAAATTTAGCAACTTGACTATTAGGAATAGAATAGTGAAGTGATGAGATGTCAGTTTTGAGATGTGCACATGAAAGGACTAGCTTCTGTATTGGGGCCTTCTCTCTTGCATCCCTTGCTCTAAAGGAAGCTAGCCACCTCGCTGTGAGCAACCCTGCCCAAGTGGCAAGGAACTGATGTCCCTGAGTAGCAACAGATGAGGATTGGGGCCTGCCCACTGCCATACAGCCTTGTATAAAGCCCTGAGCCACAGGACCCAGCTAAAGCGTGTCTGGATTCCTGACACACAGAAACTGTGGGATAATCAGTATTTGTGCTTTATACCACTAAGTTTTATGATAACTTTTTACACAGCAATAGATAACTAATAAATGATAAGACAAAGGGGCTTCTAAAAAGAAAGTACATATCTGGTTAAGGGAATCAGGAAGGGTTTTGAGAAGAACATGATTTTATTGATAGGCTTTAAATAATAGGGAAGGTTTTAGAGATGAGTAATATTGGAACTGGGGATGATATTTCAGGCAGAGGGAGTAACAGATGAAGTATAATATTTGTTTATTGAATAATAGTTTTTTAAAAAAAATTTGTCCAGGTGATAGGTATAAATAAGGGGGTAGAGAGACATCTTTAAGGAAAGATTGAGCTTAAAGAGCATTAGAAGCAAAGATGGTTTGAATTAACTCAAGAAGCAATCAGAAGCCATGAAATGTTTGTGAGTGGGAGAGTGATGTGATTATGACTTCTCTTCAAAAAATTCATCCAGCAGCTGTGATGGGGTGTAGGAACTTAGGTGCCTGCCGGAATGCCACAGTCATCTTGGGCCTGAATGAATGTGGACAATCATGGAGCAGAGGTGGCTGCGAGAGTGATGGCAGAGGTGGAATAAATCTGTAACCTACTGGGAAAGATGAGACAATGACCACTGAAGAATTGAACTTCAAGAAATGGGACATTTATGGGACACTGGGACATCATACAAGGAACAAAATTAGTGATGGGGAAGCAGTTTCATGGGTTCAATTTTAGGATTTCTAATTCTGAGTTACTGTTGAGTCAGGAGGGAAGTAGAAATGTCAATTTGTGGTTCTGGTGTGAAGATACCACTAAGAATGCAGACTGAGGGATGTTCTCCATGGAGGGGATAATTGAAGACTAGTGAGAAGATGAGTTTCTAACGAGAGCAGAAGGAGAGGGAAGAGGACCAAGGACATGGGCTACAGGACATGCCTCTGGGTGGGTGCAGGGTAAGAGGAGAGAGTGGAATCAGCAAAGGAAAGGGAGAAGTAGTCATCACACAAGAGGTTGGTAGAGCCAGCAGAGCATGACAGCAAGGTGAGGGCTGGCAACTTTAAGGAGGAGAGGAGGGGATGAAGACTGACTTCTCAGTGGTTCTCATTTATGCATCATTGGGAAGAAATGCTTCACAAGACCCCACCCCATCAAAAAGAGACCACGCCAGGCAGTCACAGAACAATGTAGCTCTGTTCTTTTACTCATTGTTTAAAACCCAGGCATTACGTTTTTCTTGACAATTTAAGGAATAGATGGACACAAATATTTTTACCCAAATATAAATTCTTGTTGTTCTTCAGTGATGGACCTCTGCTCTTCAAAATCTATGTTTTTATTCTCCAGCTGAATTATTGGCCGCCTAAAAGACTCTTCTTAAGTGTGAGATCCTAAAGAAGGAAAATACTTTAAACCGTGGTCTTAAATGTATTCCATCTAATTATGAGGATCTCTTTTTCAGAACCTGAGGAATCCTGTTTCGTTTTCATTTCTCTTTTATGTAACAATATTTTGTTATTTGTGTCTGATGTCAAAAGTATAGCAATCGTTCATTAAGGAAAAGTTAGAGAAAAGCATGAAGAAAATAAAATCCACCCCAAATTCAACCACCCAGAGATAATTTGTTTATATTTTGATTTGTTTATATTTTGATTTATATCATTTTAGTCCTTTTACCTTTATATTATAAATGTGTGGGTTGGTTTTTTGGGTTTTTTTTTTTTTTTTTTTTTTTTTTTTTTTTTTTTTTTTAGATGGAGTTTTGCTCTTGTTGCCCAGGCTGGAATGCAATGGCACAATCTTGGCTCACCACAACCTCAGCCTCCTGGGTTCAAGCGATTCTCCTGCCTCAGCCTCCCGAGTAGCTGGGGGATTACAGGCATGTACCATCATGCCCAGCTAATTTTGTATTTTTAGTAGAGACAGGGTGTCTCCATGTTGGTCAGGCTGGTCTCAAGCTCCCTACCTCAGGTGATCCGACTGCCTTGGCCTCCCAAAGGGCTAGGATTACAGGCGTAAGCCACTATGCCCAGCCTATAAATGTGTTTTATAAAAACGTGGGAATATTTTTATAAAATTGAGATAGTTATATATCTTGTTTTATAATCTATAATCACAATATGCTGTGAATGATGTCATAAATATATTAAATCGTATAAACTAACCATTTATCTACTATTAAAATATAAGAAATATCTAATCTCTGTCCATTATCTATTTAGATTCATGTATTTATCACATGATTTTTAAATTTCTGCCCCTCTGTACTCCCCTCTTCCCTGCCCCCCAACACAAGGGGCAAATCTTGGTCATGGCTTTTTGGTCTGAATGTGTTGTATTGATAGTAGGAGCATCTGGCATTTGTTGGCTTTGCCTTCTGCATCACTCACTTTTCAGTGAACTACTGAAGAGCACACCAACAGGTGTCAGGGAGCACCAAACACCTTCCTGTGTTGGCTCTTCCCATATCGCTAACATGAGCTCTGCTCCTTCTCTGAGCAAGCACTGCCCTCCTGGGACTGCTGTTGCAGCTGCAAATCTGTCTCCTGGTGCTTTCTCTTAAATGCCTTTTTAAACATGCTTAATAATAGATGAGCACCTGGGCCCTTCTTCATGAAGCGGAGCTCTAGCAGCTTTTAGAACACGGAAAAGCTATTTGGCCCTTAAAAGCTGATTCTTGGAGCATCCCCAATTCCCCAGGACACCATTCAGTAACCACGTGCTCCAAGACAGGAAGTGGTTTTCCTAGTGGGTTTTGTTGCTCCACTTCCTCTTCACCTTACTTTTTCAATCCTGGACACAACTTTTACTGATTCTTTGCAGCCAGTCAGCTGACTGGCAGCAAAGCAACTCCCAGGCCCCTCTCCTGCTCTCCTTCTCTACTCTGGCAATCCCCTGCTGTGTGACTCAAGCAGGACATCTATACTTGACTTGGTGTGAGTGATCCGTTTTCTGAGTCCTAGTATCCCAGAAAGAAGTGAGTCCCTTCCCCTTGGATTATCATGTCTTGGCTTTGCCATCCATCTAGTGGGTGACCTTGGACAAGTCACAAAATGTCCCTGGGCTTCAGTTTCCATCCATATCTGTAAAACAAGAGGGTCGGATTAAATTCTTATGGTCCATCTAGTTCAAACAATCTGTAGTTTTAAGTACAGGTTTAGATTTTCCAGTGTTCTGACTATGGCGTATTTTCAGTGACATCTATTTATTCATTAGTTATAAGAATAGCTTATTTTTAGAACTTCATTTCTTAGATGGGGAAACTCAGTCACTTGGTTCCATGGTCTTTGTTAACAGCTACCTTCCTGGGAAGGATGCTTGGAAGGGAGGTTGAATTTTTCCACTGTCCTCTTTCTTCTGCCTTTTTAGTAAAATTTAGTAAAATTCTCAGTAATAACAATCTAGAGCAGACTTCTTCAGAACCTTGCGACCAGCGATCAGAGAAAGACCTTTGACTCTCTTTGTCTTGTGCAGTTGACTTATTTGTGTCTCCTTCCTAAAAGAAACTGGTGATTTGAGTCGGGCCAAACTGCCTGCACATTGGTGTGTCATGGCTGCGTGCACAAAGAACACCACCAGTGTTCCCTACTCTGCTGCAAAACAGTCTCTTTTTGTTTGTTTGTTTTATTCTGTGATACTAGATACTGTTTTACGTGTGACCATTTGTCTCTTTCTCTGTAATCTTTTCCTTAAAAATTGGAAACAATTTATAGGGCATAGTGATGTTTTTTTTCCTTTTTATATTTTGAAATTATTATTATATTCAGGAACTGAATCATATGTTCATGCTTTGGTTGATCATTCATTCAACAAATCTTTAATACGTTCCTACAGTGTACTAGATTCTGTTCTCCAAGGAAGGAGATTGAGGAAGATGAGTGGAGGGAACTGACAGGTAGAGAAGCAAGAGAACGGAGAGGGAAAGGTAAAGAAAAACACTACAGGAGAAGCTAGAAGGGAGTGGAGGTGGAGTTTTCTCAAAAGAGGTAAGGAACAGCACAGACTCCATCTAGGGCAGAAGGCAGAGGAAATGAAAGTAAGGAATCGGAAAATTTAGGGAGTGCCAGCCAATCCTTCTTGTAAAGACGATTCTCTCAAGCAATTGGAGCCCTGATTGACAGATAACAAAGTGTTAGTAATAGCTAACACTATAATATGTCTACAGCATGTCAGTATTTATAGGTCAGGCACTGTTCTAAGCAGATCACTTACATTAACTCATACAAATCCTCACAACATTGCTATGGAGTCAATATTTAATATGACAAAAACAAATACAGGCCAACAACATGAGGCCCAGAGAGGTTTAGTGACTTTCTGAAGGACACAGCTAGTCAGTGGAACAGCCAGGCGTTGGACCATGCAGTCGAATTCCAGAGACTATGCTGACCTCCCATGCACCACTGAATGTAACACAGAGAAAGATCTGGTCCCATTCTCATTCTATTGAGGATGCAGTGGGGATTAATCTGCAGTAGCTTCCAAGCGTCCTAATGCCCATTTTCCTTCTCAGTCAATTCTTACCGCTGTAAAATTCAAGCCTCCTGCTCGATGCTTGCTGACAGCAAGAATCTGGCCAGCATTTTTGCTTTAGCCTTAGGCATGGCTTGAGTATCATCGTGACTGGTTGGGCTGGGTGGTTCTATTCTGGGATGAGGTAGGTTAGGAGAACAAGCTTGAAAAGATGTGGCTTTTGACTCACTGGTTTGCTTGTACATGGAAAGAAGTATAAGAATTTTGCGGCTTTTGAATACCTTTGGGTAATCTTATGCTTGGTGGGTTTTTTGGTTGAATGTTGATTCTCTCCAAATGATATGCAACTACTACCCTACTAAGTCTTAACTTCTCTGAATTTCTCAAAAGTGTTACACTGGCCCGACTCAGGGAATTACTAATTCACTTCTTTTACTCATAGGGAGAAGGCTGTGGAAGACTGACATTTTTCAATACCATTTCTTCTGTTGAAATATTGTTTTTTGTTCTCCTGGGTTCCTAGCCTCTCTAACAGGTGTAAGCCTGTTTCTCCTGCTTGTAAAACCTTCAGTGAAGTAGCCAGAACCTGAGACAGAATATTATCCTCACCCTGAGAGCTGTTCTGAAACCTTAGAATGGGCTTTGCAGAACTGGAGGCAAATCTAGCTTTTCCTCTTTGTAATTGCCATTGTAATAGGTGAACAGAGATGCCAGGACCTGAGTTATCTGGACAATACCACCTGCGAAGAGCAAAACACACCAGCAGGATGGCCAGAACTGGATTTTGGGGCTTTTAGCAGTTTCATCTATGAAAGAAAAACAGAGTCAGCCCTTGTTGTATACAGGAACTCAGTGAAAGTAAACTGTTGGAAACAGAACCATTTGACGCATTGGCAGCCAGCAGTTTGGGGGAGCCAGTCCTAAGAATGTTCTGTATATCATTGCATTGGCATTAACCTGTAAGCAGAGACCATCAGAGTCAGCAATGGGTTTCTTAAAAGATGTGCTTCATGTCAAGATTTTCACTTTGGTTTTTCATATACAAACAAGCAAACAGAATTAGTTAACCATTGTTGGGGTCTTTCATTCTTCCATTTCCTGCCTACTTCTCAACATGCACACATTTTCAAATATTTTCCTAGAGCTTCTTTGCAAAGATCCCAGGGAAGCTTTTCTTTCCCTTGCAACCTCCTCCCTTTTCTTCCTATCTGGCCCTGCAGTGAGCTTCTCATTACACCTTTTACCATAATAATTCCAGAAATAACATCTACCTTTTCTGTCATGCCTTTCATCGGAGGATTCCCATTGAGCCACTCTAGCAGTGAGGGCTATTCAGCAGCCCACCCCTGGCACAGTATTCCTCTGCTTTTGGGTCACAGACAGAAAATACTGGAAGCATAGGTATAGCCTTTTTGGTTTTTGAGAGTCAGAGGGGAGTGCAGAAAGGAGGTAGCAGAGTTGCATAATCTTTTTTTGTGATTTTTGACAAAAATCAGATACTTAGTCCTATGACTGGCTCAACAAATAGAAATTTTAGTGTGAACCATAGGTCTGTAGTGCAGAAAAGAGGAAAGATGGACAATTAATGTTACCAATTAGTGGTTATAGATGAAACATGCCTATTGAAAATGGGTGGAGACATACTTATTTGAAATAGTGGATGTAAAACCGTGGTGTTAGGTGAGCTCCCACCATATACACTTGAAGAGAATGAAAGTGGCCTCCTGAGTTAATATTGTACTGTGTGCTTCCATTGTAATTGCCCTTCCTAATGCCATTTGTGATTTCTTATATGTCAATTTGTTAACTTACTGACATCTCTCTGACATTTGATACTGGGGACCCCTCTCTTCTTCTCGCAACTCCTTCTTTTTTCTGTTTAAGTCTCTCCTTTCTCTGCTGGCTTTTTTTCTCACTCCCCCTCCCCTTACCTTCCATCTTTACTCCCACTCTGCCTTCCCTTATTTATTGATATACTCCAGGGTACCGTTTTTGATCTTCTCATCTTCTCAGAGACCTATCTACACAGACTTTATGAACAATGCCTGTCTAAAAACAATGACTTTCAAATCTGCATAGCCAGATTTTTCTCCTGAACCCAACTTAGATGTCCAACCCCCTTCTTTTAAGCCTTAACTTTTATGTCTCGCAGAGACCCCAAGCTCACCAAACTCAAAAGTTAACGCCCCATTTTCTCCCCTCTCTTTCCAACATGCTTCTCCTCTTGTATCGATGTTGGCATCACAATCTACCTAACCGTCCAAGGTAGAAAGCTGGGACTTGCGAAGTGATTCCTCTTCCTCATCTATCCATCTCTTTGATCTACCATCTCTTCTTTATTTTCTCTTTTATTGCCTTTGTCATTGATTGCATGAATTACTGCAATTTCCTTCTTTCCTTGACTCTAATCTAGCCCTTTTCTAATCTATCCCTCACACAGTGTCAGATGGATCCTCCTAAAACATAAAATTATTCATGTCAGTTCCCTGACTAAAACTCTGTAATAGTGCTCCAGGGACATCAAGATGAAAACTCAAAGCCCCGCTAAGGAGCTTCCATTTCTATTTTGTTAACAGCTACCTTCCTGGGAAGGATGCTTGGAAAGGAAGTTGAATTTTTCCACTGTCTTCTTTCTTCAGCCATTTTAGTAATTCTCAGTAATAACAATCTAGAGCAGCTTTCTTCAGAACCTTACTACTGAGTGATCAGAGAAAGACCTTTGACTCTCTTTGCCTTATGCAGTTGAACCATTTGTGTCTCCTTTCTGAAAGAGACATTGGTGATTGGAGTTAGGCCACCTGCACATTGGTGTGTCTTGCTTGCCTCTTCCTTCTCTTTTTCCATAATTTCTTTCTTAACTTATAACCATGCATAAGAAATTGATTATGGTTCTTTGAATCTACCATACCTTCCTCACCTCCTTGCACTGCACATGGTTTCCGCTTTGTCTAGAAGGGCCAATATTCCTCCTCCTACATCAGACTGTTAGCACTTGGCTAACTCTTCACAATTCTTGAAGGCTCAGTTCAAATGTTGCCTTCTCTGATAAGCTTTTCCTGACCTCTCTGCGGCCTCCATTAGAAACAGATTAGGTGTTTCCAAACTAACCAACACACTTCCTCCATACATTTATTGCACCGTATTGCACTTGCTCACGTTTACTTGTATCTCTTCTCCAGAGGATACAGAGAGCCTCTTCACAGAGGCTGCAGAGAGGTCAGGAAAAGCTTGCCAGAGAAGGAAACATTTGAAGTGAACTTTCAAGAGTAATGAAGAGTTAGCCAAGTGCTAAAGTCTGAGGTAGGAGGAGGAAAAGTGGCCCCTCTAGACAAAGCAGAAACCATGTGTAGTGCAAGGAGGTGAAGAGGGTATGATAGATTCAGAGAACCATAATAAATTTCTTAAGGATGAGTATAAGTTCCCTAGAGTGGGAACTGACTCTTTAGTCTCTAGATTCCTAGTGCACGATGTAGCCTAGAACATAGTAAGTGCTCAATAAATGTTAAATGGATGAACAGATCAAATCCTGTTCTCATTTAATTCTCATAACATCTTACTGGATAGATATTATCCCAGTTTTATAGATGAGGAAACCAAGATCTGGAGAGGTTAGATAACTTTTTCAGGATTACACAATATCAAGTCATAGAGAAATGTGGATCTGTTCAAACCAAATGGACATTTTGCATAGACCACTGGACTAATTTCTGTTTACTGGCACTAGAAAACAACTTCTGATATAGGCTGTTTTCTAGCTTAGTTATGAGACAGGTAGAGAAGAGTTCATATTAAGGAGTTAGGGTTAGAGTTACACTGAGTGGGAAAAATCAGCAATGGATTCTAAGCCCAGTAAAATGGATGGACATTATACTTGCCACTATTTCAGTTCCAGAATTTCTACAAATGCCTATAAAATCAACACCAGCCAATCAATCAGCTAACATTCATTGAGCCACCATTTTATGCTGAATATAAAGGTAGTGGTGCTATTTTTTGACAAAGTTTACACTGAGATATTTTTCTTTCCCCTCTCATCTCTGTTTCTTTTCCCAAAATAATTAAACTTCTTTATAGATTCTTGTCCCCGCTGGGTTGGGGACAGATGTTGGAGGCCCCCCTGTCTACACATGGTTGCTGACTAATTTTATTGATCACATGCCTGGTTTTAATGCAGGACAGACTCCACTATCAAAGACCATTCCTGGGCCCACATCACCCTTGTCATTTCCTCTCTTTTCTACCATAGGCCATCCCTGCCTGAGGTACTAGATCTTGGGAAGATATAAGCCATCTTAGGCCTTGGCTTTTGAGACAATCAGATGTATTCTTGCTATCTCTCTTGCCCCTTTGCTTCTAGCACTGGCAGGTATGCTTCAAACTGGACTTCCATCTCATTTAGTGGAAAGATCCCAGCACAGATTTGCAAGGTAGAAGAGCAGAGAGTAAGAGTCCATATGAAGTCCTTTAGGTTAAATGGTATTCTCTAACTCAGCTTTGACCAGAGAGTTCTGCATTCATTTATTTACTTAAGAAAGATTTGTTCAGCACCTACTGTGCACCAGGCACTAATCTACTACTCAGGCACCAGGGTTCAGTAACAAAAAAGACCAAAATATATGCCTTCATGGAACAGTCATTCTAGCAGGAAAGATAGAAAATGTTGGGACTAAGTAAATTATACAATATAATTATACATCATACAATTTGTTAGGCAGAGATAAGTGTTGAAGAGATAAAGCAAGGGAGGAGGTCTGAAATGTTGCGGGGAGTGTGTTGACATTTTAGGTAAGGCAGACCTCATTGAGAAGATGGATTAAGAGTTACTGAACTGAATGAGGTGGGACTTTTTTCCCCCATTTGCCAATTGATGTTTATGGGATATAATTTCTTGTTTAAGAACTCCAGCAGAAAGAAGGGGTGGCTGGTGGACCTGAATCTCTACCTTTTAAGATTTCATGGGAAAGGTAAATCAACACACATGTAAAGGGGATTTTCTATCATCCTAGTGAAAAGGCACACACTATGGTCTGCTGAATTGTAAGTGAGTGAGAGAAGGTCCCTACTATGAGGATAGGGCAGACTTCCTGTGATCTGCACGGTGTCCTGAAAGAAGAAGGGAATTTACATTGACAGAGGGGAGGAAGGGGACAGGTTGCAGGTAAGATAATGCTGTGAAGGAAGGAGGGAAGCACATGACTGGGCATGTAGAGAAGGCATGTGGAATACTTTCATATGAAGAGAGTGTCCACATGGAGGAGAGGAAGGAGTGAAAACCCAAGGTTGGCATAGTTATTGGGAGATGAAGAATATCAAATGTGTAGACTCTGGAGGGCCTTGACTACCAAGCCAAAGAGATTTCTTTCTCTTTCTGCTTTGTTCGTAAGGCAAACTCTTCCAGGAACCATCAATCGAAGGAGCCTGGGCAGTGCAGGGCATCTACCACACAGCATGGTGCAGAGTGGCTGCTCAGTGAACATCTCCAAAGCTTCTGTTGAAGTGAATTGCTGGTTCTCTAGAAGGAACATAGTGATGTGTATAGTTTTCAAATTCTTAATCGTGTAGTTTATGCTCACATAGAAATGTTAAACTGTTAGCGCTAGAAGGGTACTTAGAATATGTATCTTCATCCTTTTATTTTACACATGAGAAAACCAGAGGGCCAGAGGTTTGAATGATTTAGTGCAAGGTCATACCACTTAGTTATGCAGAAGACGGGGCTCATCTTCCAGATTATTTTCCCAGCAGCTTCTTCTGGGGACTTTTTTCCAAACAGTGTGGTGTCCACTGGTATGATATCTTGATATAAATATCAACTTGTATTCAATGGACCCTAACCCCATGTGATCTACAATGATAAACTGGTTTCTATCAAGTTAACTTGGGAAATGCTGTCTATTATATTATCTTGAAGAGATAAAATGCACATTAAAAAATGTAGGCTGTAATATTCCTATAGTAAAAAAAATTGCTTAATTTCACTGTAGCATTTATCCAAACATATTTTACTATGATTTAATTTTTTTCCTAAATACCTGTAATCTTGTGGAACTGCTCATAGGAACCAATTGCAAGCTGTTCTCAGCACCAGTTGACCTCTTGCTAAACGGAAAGAAGAAGGTATATATCAGAGAAGCTTCAGGGGAAAGCCTAAAACACTCAAGGAAATTAAGGCAGTAGAGGAAGAGCGAGTCCCTCCCACTTCTATCTTCTGTCTGCTCTCCCTGCCTGCGTTTGTTCCTTCCTTTGATAAATTACTTTTGAGCATCCACTAGATGCAAATCCTCATGCTACCGGCTTCACATACATTATCTTGCTTATTCCTAACAACCCCCTGGCAAGGTCAGCAATATCCCCTCCAAATGAGGAAGCTGAGCTCAGAGGTAGCAGGGAATTGCTCAAGGTTGCACAATTACACTAGTGGCAGGGCCCAGATTCAAACCAGTGTGTGACTAAAGCCAGTATTTTTGTCTATTGTGCTATTTTTTCCCAGGCTATTTCTTCTTATCCCTCTTTCTTCTCCTTCTCTCCCTTGTGATGTCAACCACGCATAGCACATATGTTAAAACCAATATCCTAATAAGTTAAAGAAGATACTGGACCCTCAAGGAGATGTAACAGTAAGGCTCCTACAGCTCCTATGCCTCTTAGGTATTTAATTTAGCATGTAATTTAGTTTTCCTTAACTAGATCACAAGATCCTCCAGGGCAGAGATTTGTTATACCTATTCGAAAGTCCTCACTCCACACTTCCTGTGAATGCCTTCTGCTTGGAAGGTGGAGATGATAAAATCCAGAAATGTTCATTGAACTCATGGTCCTTTCAACTGGACCCTGCCTATTGTCAAAGGAGCTAACTGCAATAAGGTCTTTCATCAAAGGAGAAACTGCTTTCTCTGTGGCAGTGGGAGGAAATTTTAAATCCTAGGACTTCTTATAGCAAGTGACACCTTGCCCCTTAAGCCTTTCACACCTGCCACCTGGTCTTCCAAGTGACGTAGTGTCACCTACTTGGCTGTGTTAAAGCCAGTGCCAGCTGTGCCCTTCACCATTGCTTGCTCCAAAGAGGCTAATTCCAAATGTCTGTAAGGTTGTTTAGTTATTAATGTTTATACTTCTCTATCCTACTGGATTAGAGACTCTAGAAGGGTGAGAGCTATGTCTAACTCACCCTGTGTTTCCCTCACAGCACTCAGCCCTGGGTCTGGCATGGAATAAGCTCTCAACTGTCTGTTGAGCTTTTTCTGAAACTGTGCTTTAGAAATTCAGCAATATGATAGACTAGATAAAGCTAGGGTTTATACTACTCCGTATGTGCTCTCATGTAATTTGGCATGTCAATATTTTGATACACCTAGTTTATTACTGTTCTAGTGATTTAACTGTGGCCCATATAAAATTCAGTCCAATTTGGTCCAATAGCAGACAGGCCCAGCCAAGCCTCACCAATGAATTTTCTGCCTTTATAATCCACTTCAAACAGACAGCCTCTAAGATATCTGAACCAATGCTCTCTGACTCATCAAGCTCAAAGTCATCCCACTGCCAGCGTCCTTTCATCCAGCCGAAACCAATAGTATTGAAGAGAAGCTGTGGGATTCATTAACACAGAGCATGGAACCTTATTCATAGGCCCTAGGCTTCTGCCTCTGGGGTATTCCTGGTGAGAGTCTCATTATTTGTGATCCTCAGAGCTTTTTCCTAGGTGGAGCAATTCTCTTTTGGAAGACATTCACTGAATTCCCCTTTTGAGTGGGTGTGGACCTCTCTTCAATGCTAGTCAGGCTACCCCTCTATTCTATTCAGCCCCTTTCCTCTCCTCCTCTCTGCTCTTTCAGGGGTAAGAGGTGGGCAGCATTCCTTAACACGATGGCCAGGGAGGAGGGCATGGAGAGAGGAACAGACTACTTTAGTTATTTTTAACTTCAAGACCATATACATTATGGGTTCAAAATCACCAGAAGTCATATTGTAATCCATACATAGTTATATTAAGTCAACAGTGGCAGTTAATGAGAAGCGAATTGTGGAAAAGCAATATGGTAGATTGGACAGCATTTAACCTTTGGGCTTCAGGAGGACTCAAGTTTAAGTATGAGTCCTGTTGCTTTATGCGTTGTGTGACCTTGAACGAACTTACTTAAATTATCAAAAGCTCACATACTTAAGTTCTCCAAAGCTTGATTTCCTCTTCTATTAAAAAGAGATAACAATTGTATTAATTTTCTATTGCGGCATAATAAATTTCCATCAACCCAATGGCTTAAACAGCACATACTTCTTATACCACAGTTTCTGGGGATCAAGACTCCAGGCACGTCTTTAACTGGATCTTCTACTCAGGGTCTTACAAGATGCAACCAAAGTGTCAGCCCTGCTATGTTCTCATCTGGAGGCTTGAGTGAGGAAGATGCTACTTCTAAGTGTCTGCTGCTCATTGGCAGAATTCATTTGCTTATGGCTATTTGGCTGAGGTTCTTACTGGGTATTGACTGGAGACAACCCTCAGCTTTTAGAAACCACTCACAGCTCACAGCTCCTGGCCATGCGACCCTCTTCATAAGTAAACAAATGGCTGTTTACTTCCTCAAGGCCAAGAGGAGAATCTCTGCCTCAAGTGTGGTAAGAAGAAATTTTGTGGCTGGGTGCAGTGGCTCACACCTGTAATCCCAGCACTTTGGGAGCTGAGGCAGGAGGATAGTGTGAGCCCAGGAGTTTGAGACCAGCCTGGATGACATGGTGAAAACCTGTCTCTAAAAAAATGAAAATAAATACAGAAATAAGAGAAGAAGAAGAAGAAGGAGGAGGAGAAGGAGAAGAAGGAGGAGGAAGAGGAGGAGGAAGAAGAGGAGGAGGAAGAAAAGGAAGAAGAGGAGGAAGAAGAAGAAGAAAGCAAAAGCTTATATAACATGACATAATCATGGGAGTGACATTATATCACCTTTGCCATTAAAACATAACCTAATTAAGGGAGTGACATTGTATCACTTTTCCATATTCTATTGTTTAAAAGAAAGTCACAGGGAGGGGATTACACAGGGCAGTAACCCAGTGTGGTCCCCTTCGGGTGTATCCACAATAATATCTACCACTTTTTATTACAGTGAGGATTTAAACAACTGATGTATGTAAAACATAAAAGGAGTGTCAGTGCCTTTATTCCTGTATTTGGGAGACACACTGAGGCAGGTATTCTTAAAGAAGAGGAGTCAAAGACAGTAGATAGAGTTGGAGGAAGAGAAATGGGTAATAAAAGAAAGAACTTAGCAAGGAGAGGGCAGATGCTTCTATTCCAAAGCTTGTCATTAGAAACGTTGCATATATGTCTTTGAATTACTTTTTGTAAATCAGGGAGAGAAACTTCCTATCACTACCTCTCATATCTGCTGCTGTATCCAGCTCTTCGTTTTTGTTCCAGGTAGCAGCTGTTGTAGACTACTTCCTTACCAGTGAACACTGTCTGGGGAGTTAAGAAAGAAAAACTTTCAGTGTCCAAGATGACTGACTGGAAGAATATAAATTTCTGTGGTGAAATGATGCCTTTGAGTTTCTTCTAATCATTCCTCTCAAATTTACCTCTTTCTATTTACTCTTCCCCAGATTCCACAACTAGGTCTTTAGAGTCACCCCCTTCTCTTTCTGTTATTTAAACATTTATTTATGTAGAACTTGCCTTGAGGGAAAATGCAAGTGAATCAGAGAAATCAGTGAATTGGACAGGAGAAATGCTGAAGGAGCTCAGGGAAGGGAGCTGTTGACATCATTCCTTCTACCTAGAGGCCTAATCCCATATCAAGTGGGAAAGAAAATGAAAAACTAGGGTTTGGAGAGAAAAAAGGAAGAGGAAGAGGAGAAAGAAATTGTTTATTTCTCTGAAGAAATTAGCACAGGCACACCTGGTTTTATTGTGCTTCACTTTGTTGCACCTCACAGACACTGTGTTTTTTACAAATTGAGCATTTGTGGCAGTCCTGGGTAGAGCAAGTCTACAGCTATCATTTTCCCAACAGCATGTGCTCACTTCATGTCTCTGTGTCACATCTTGGTAATTCTCACAATATTTCAAACTTTTTCATTATTATTATTATATCTGTTACGGTGATCAGTGATCTTTGATGTTACTACTGTAATTGTTTTGGGGTGCCACCAACCACACCCAGATAAGACAGCAAACTTAATTGATAAACATCTTATGTGCTCTGACTGCTCCAGCAACTGGCCTTTCTCCCATCTCTCTTCCTCTCCTTGGATCTCCTTATTCCCTAAGACACCACAACATTGAAATTAGTCCAGTTAATAACCCTACGATGGCCTCTAAGTGTTCAAGTAAAAAGAAGATTTGCACATTCTATCATTTAAAATCAGAAGCTAGAAATGATTAAGCTTAGTGAGGAAGCCTCATGGAAAACCTAGAAAGGCTGAAAGCTAGGTCTCTTGTACAAAACAATTAGCCAAGTTGTGAATGAAAAGGGAAGGTTATTGAAGGAAGCCAAAAGTGCTACTCCAGTGAACACACATATGATAAGAAAGCAAAGCAGCCTGATTGCTGACATGAAGAAAGTTTTAGTGGTCTAGATAGAAGATCAAATCAGCCACAGCATTCCTTTAAGCTAAAGCCTAATTCAGAGGAAGGCCCTAATTCTCTCCAATTCTTTGAAGGCTGAGAGAGGTGAGGAGGCTATAGAAGAAAAGTTAGAAGCTAGCAGAGATTGCTTCATGAAGTTTAAGGAAAGAAGCCATGTTCATAACATAAAAGTACAAGGTGAAGCAGCAAGTGCTGATGGAGAAGCTGCAGCAAGTTATCCATAAGATCTAGCTAAGATCATTGATGAAGTGGCTACACTAAACAACAGATTTTCAATATAGATAAAACAGCCTTCTATTGGAAAAAGATGCCATCTAGGGCCTTCATAGCTAGAGAAGAGAAGTCAATGCCTGGCTTTAAAGCTAGGCCGACTCTCCTGTTAGGGACTAATGTAGCTGATGATTTTAAGTTGAAGCCAGTGCTCACTGACCTATTCCAAAAATCCTAGGGCCTGTCAGAATTTGGCTTAATTTACTCTATCCATGCTCTATCAATGGAAAAACATGGCCTGGATGACAGCACATCTGTTTACAACATGATTTACTGAATATTTTAAGCCCAGTATTGAGACCTACTGTTCAAAAAAGGAGATTCCTTTCAAAATATCACTGCTCATTGACAATAAATACATCTAGTCATTCAAGACCTCTAATGGGGATGTACAAGGACACTAATGTTTTTTCATGCCAGTGAACACAATATTCATTCAACAGCCTATGGATCAAGGAAAAACTGTAACTTTCAAGTCTTACTATTTAAAAAATACATTTCTTTAGGCGATAGCTGCCATATATAATGATTCCTCTGATGGATGTAGGCAAAGTAAATTGAAACCTTCTGGAAAGAATTTGCCATTCTAGGTAGCAGTAGCAGGGTTTGAGAGGATTGCCTCCAATTTTGAAGGAAGTTCTGTTGTGGGTAAAATGCTATCAAATAACGTAGCATGCTACACAGAAATCTTTCATGAAAGGAAGTGTCAATTGTTGTGGCAAACTTCATCGTTATTTTAAGAAATCACCATAGTCACCCCATTCTTCAGCAACTACTACCCTGATCATTTAGCAGCCATCAACATGGAGGCAAGATCCTCCTCCAGCAAAAAGATCACAACTCACCGGAGGCTCAGATGATCCTTAGCATTTTCTAGCAACGAAGTATTTTTAAATTAAGGTATATGCATTGTGATTTTAGACATAATGCTGTCGCACACTTGACAGACTACAGTATAGTATAAATATAACTTTTATATGCACTTGGAAACAAAAATTTTTGTGACGTTTTTATCATAATATTTGCTTTATTGTGGTGGTCTAGAACCAAACCTGTAATATCTCCTAGGTACACCTGGTACTAAGAATTTGACTTTTTCAAAGTTATTCTTTCTCAGACTCAGAATCAAGTATCTTTTAGAAAATAGCCTTTATATATTTCCTAAAGAAAATTATTTATACATTTCCAGTGTAAGAAATTTTAGAATAACTTTTGTCTTCACAGACTAAGTTGATGGTCATTCATCATTGAAAAAGAGACAGTTCTCTATTGTGTGGTGAGGCCTTTAATTGGTTGCTGCTATAACTGATGGTATATTCTTTTGTGGCATATACTGAGTTTGAAGAATAAACTAGGTGGCCATGCAATCATAGCATAATGGAAAGATTTCAGAACTCTATGTCCCAAAACCCAAAGTCAAGCCCCAACTCTGCCAAAGCCAGCTCCATGGCCCTGAGCAGTCGCTAAACCAGTCTGGGCTTCAGTTTCCTCATTTTTCAAGTGAGAATTCTGAAATATCGTATAGGTAGATGGGGACCTCATGAGAAAATAACAGTTATCAGAGTATCTCACACATAACCAGCATTCAAATATTTGAGCATGCACAGAGAAGGAATGCATAAGCAAATAAACATGCATTTTTGGCAAATGAATTCTAGACAATATGCAAAGCTAGTCTAACTTTTATTTCTTAAATGTGTTTGAAATTGTAATCTTTTATGTAAGTGTCATGGGAATGCTTATAATCGAAGTATACATGTAATAATTAGCCCCTGAGAATAATTAGCCCTTAAGAGAGAGTCATAGCTTCTTGGATCTGGAAGGCACATTTGATGAAGATAAGGTCTGGGCTGAGAAAGGTTTGGTGACTCACCCAAGATCATACGCTGAATAGCAGAGATGGAACTAGAAGCCAGCACCTTGCCTCCTACTCAGTGCTCCTTCAGCAAGGCAGAGTGTGCCCACAAGTGATTCTCTGGGAAGAATGGTGAAAATAGGTACTGACTTTCATAATCAAAATAATGAATTGGGTTTTTTTTTAAGTTACACTTTAGTTTAGTTAGCTAGTTTGTTTGTTTGTTTATTTATTTTGAGACAGAGTCTCACTCTTGTCACCCAGGCTAGAGTGCAGTGGCGTGATCTTGGCTCACTGCAACACCTGCTTCTGGATTAAAGTGATTCTTGTGCCTCAGCCTCCCAAGTAGCTGAAATTACAGGTGTGTGCTACCATGCCCAGCTAACTTTTTGTATTTTTAATAGAGACAGGGTTTCATCACATTGGCCAGGCTGGTCTTGAACTCCTAACCTCAGGTGATCCACCTGCCTTTGCCTCCCAAAGTTCTGGGATTACAGGCGTGAGCCATCACGCCTGACCTTAAGGTTACATTTTGAGAATGACTTTGATTAATTAAATTTCACTTGTATAGAAATACAGACTTGAATTGCCAAAAATGTTAAAAATTCTAGCCAAGTAATTCCAGATGCTGAAGAAGGAGGCCTATATTTTCTAAACTGAACTTCATTAAAGCACCTGCCTATACATTTCCTCTGATGAGTAAACACTAAAAATGGTGCTGCACAGGGCTCAGTCCTGGATTCATTTCTAGCTAAGATGATCATCCATGACTTTGTTACCGAAACAGCATACTCATTAAGTTCATAGATGAGACTGAATTTAAAGTGTAGGCTAAAGCCTTGGGGGATGCAATTAGAATTGAAAATGACCTCAACAAATTGGACAAGTAATCAGAAACTAACAGGATGAAGTTCAATAAAGACAAGGGCAAAAGGAAGTCAAGAACTCAAGAGAAAATAAAGACAGAGAAGTATAAAACATGGAAATGGCAAGTCAGGCTGAGAGCTACCCAAAGATACGTGGGTTACCATGAACCTCAAATTAACATGATGCAAGGCTGGGCCCAGTGGCTCACACCTGTAATCCCAGCACTGTGGGAGGCTGAGATGGGAGGATCACTTGAGGTCAGGAGTTCAAAACCAGCCTGGCCAACATGGTGAAACCCCCGTCTCTACTAAAAATACAAAAATTAGCTAGATGTGGTGGCAGGCACCTGTAACCTCGGCTACTTAGGAGGCTGAAGCAGGAGAATCACTTGAACCCAGGAGACGGAGGTTGCAGTGAGTGGAGATTGTGCCACTGTCTGGGTGACAGAGCAAGACTCCATCTAATAATAATAATAAACATGATACAATTAAGTAGCAGGGTTTAGCTTATATTCAGTTCTATGTTTTCTGGAAAGGAAAACTAGGATTCCAAAGTTTTTATGGAAGGTTTACACCCTAAATCATTCTTCTCACAACAGAGTTGTGTCCACCAATAAGTAACCTGGTGTAACAACTAGTGGTTACTATTGCTCACAAATTTTTAAAAACTTCAAATTTTTTTTAAACCTCTTAATCTTCTGGTTACTGGGTAGGTAAGAGTGCTGTCCTTACCTACTCGACCTAGGCTCCATCTCAATCACACATTTGGTTCCTGGAGGTAGAGGGAAATTTGGCTATTCCTTGGCCCTAAGCTTCTCATTCATAACAGATAGTTCAGAATGGTTCAAAGTATTTAATAGTGTTGTTATTACATTTTTTAGAATCAGCCATCATTGTGATGCTTGAACGTTTTGTCAACATGCAACATTCTGTAATGTCTAGTTATTTCTACTTAAAGCCAGATTCGGAATAAAGGAGCATAGGACATGAGGAGAATCCAGTCAAAGACAAACTATAAAATAGAGAGGGGGAATGAATTGGATGCTGAGCCGGGACCAAAGACAACAGCTATGGGGAATAACAGACAGAAGGCAAAATCAACGTCTGAGGCAAGATAGGCAGCGCAAGGGGCAGTATGGAAGCAGGGGTTTTGCCTTTCACTTATGAATGTCCTACCTCCAAATAAAGTCCTAAACCGAATCTACACAGGTTATCTCATTTAATATTCAGATCTACATATAAATATAGTTAATATCTACATTTTTTTCTTTTTGGTTTTTTAGAGACAGGGTCTTGCTCTGTCATCCAGGCTGGAATACAGTGGCATGACCATAGCTCACTGCAGCCTCAAACTCCTGGGCTCAAGCAATCCTCCCACCTCGGCCTCCCAAGTAGCTGGGACTACAATCATGCACCACCATGCCTGGCCTGGTGTCTACATTTTACATCTACCAGGGCCTGGTATCCCTCTTCCTCAAGGAAGGGCAGAATAGTTATTTTTCCAAGGATACCATAAGTGGAAAAACTAGCATTTGAACCAGGTTTATGTGACTTCAACATCTCAATTTTTTAACTCAACTGATTTGCCTCTAAAAGTGTAAAAGAAGAAGAGAAGGTGAAGAGTAAGAGGTGGAGGAAGTGAAAGAGAAGAATATGGGAAATTTAATAAGGGAAAGGTATGGAGAGAGAAAAAGATGAAAAAAGAGAATGAGTAGAGGAAGGAGAGAAGAAAAGACAAAAGAAGCAACAATAGGATAAACAGGTAAGAAAGAGAGGAAATAAAGGCTGCAGTGAAATGAAAGAAAAGAAGTGTGGAACCCCAGCAGAGGATGCAGTATGCTTCTGATAAGAGCATTCTGAGTGCCAATCAGGTCGTCTCTCTTCTGGGGCACATTGTGATTTTCCAATCTTCCTTGAGTACTGGGTCCTGTTGAGAACTGCAGAATTTTCAGGAGATAAAAAGAACCTGTGAATGTCTATTGGAAATTAAGAGAATGATTATAAGGGCATTAAGTGGAACACGTGTGGGAACGTAAAAGGAGATGGGACACTGAACGTTGAGAAGTGACCTATTAATGGTCTTCGGGTATGAAAAAGCTATTAACACAGGGACTGCTGAAAACTGCAGGATTTATCTGGCATTAGAACTGACCTCTTCAGTGTCTATGAACACTGTGACTGCTTTTACTGCCTCTACCACTGCAGAATCTTTGTATTTTTATGACCCATCCAAGCGCTATCTGGCACTAGGGTCTGCTGCTGACTGGTTGCCACAGTCTATGAATCAAGGAGCATTGCTCCTGAAATTCTGCTGGGATCTTTAGTAGAATGGGCATGATCTAAACCAGACTACCTTGCCTGGAAAGAATATGGCTTTGGCAGAGACAATTGGGTTTGATGTTTTGACACTGCAACTCATTAGCCCAATGACCTTGGGCAACTCAACTTTTCTCCCTCCTCAGTGAAATGGAGAAAACTTAACTTAGCTCATTGTGTATGTAGGCCTTCCTCAGGGCTTGAGAGATAGGAAGCATTCCATAAATGCTATTTTTCATTTCCTTTTTCCTTCCTCTGAGGTACAACAAAGGTGCAGAGAGGGGCTCATCTTCACCATGGGTTGTCATTATTAGGGAACCAGGAGTAGGGTAATTGGGGTAAGAAATGGGGTAATGTTCAGAAAATTCAGACACTTCTATTTCCATAGATGGAGTAGGATGGAATTTGCCATGCTGAGGTCACCAGGAATACACAGTTCTCTGGGTAACAGGACTTCTCGGAAGCTTCCACCAACCTTATTTTCCAAGCAGTTTTTTAGTGTCAAGGGCTGACATCTGTGCCCTAATACTTACATTTTTAAGACAGAACCATTTTGAAATGAGAGTTCAAATAGAGATGGACTCATATACCTCCAGAGGTACATTGAATTTGCAAGTGAAAAAGATCCTTTCTTGTGTTTTGAGTACCAGATCGAAAACTGAAGCCCAGCTCTTGCCTGTCTTTGGAAAGCATGACTTTTCCCTAGTGATACTTTCTACAGTCCATGGTCAGTGCTCAAGGGCTGCCTCTGCCAATAACCCCCTTCTGCTTGCATGGACATTTCCATTCACATTCATTCAATAGGTACTTATGCATTCACATGGACATATCTTGGTTTTGGTTTACTTCTTGCAAAAACAAAAATCACTGAGCTCAAAATCCTTTAACTATATATGATTGTTATTTCCAGGTATTGTAAGGACTAGTCTCTTGTACGACTTTTCTTTCAGTAACCTTGTGAACAACAGTGTGAAAAACAGGGTCAAGGGAGGTGCCCTTGTCTGAGAAGTTGTCTCTTGCGTACTTAAAGCCATTGGAAATGAGCTTTTGCCCAGTTTCTTTGAGCAGACCTTGTTTGTCTGTTTGTTTTCTCTTCCGTGGTCTTTGGCTCAGGTCAAGGAGTACATAACTCTCACCATCTGGGACAGCAGAAAGATGACAGCAGGTCTTTCTGAAAAGTAGAAACCTTCCTTTCCACTTGAGTGAGAAATCTAATCTCGTTTCTTTTAAATCCCCTTTGCCACCCAGACACATAACACTTATTTGCAGGTCAGTAACAGCATTTTGGCCTAGACTCTTAACCAAGCTCTGTTTGAGTTGGTGAAAAGATTTACTGATTGTTAGTAAATAAGTAAAGCCTGGGCCTTAGTTATTTGGTACACAAAGTAGACAGTAAAGGGAGAAGAATGCTGAAATAGTAGGTGGATGATTTGAACAAGTTTCTTAATAGATGCAGTTTCTCTATATATTCTAAGGGTGTAGTGTCCTAAATAGAGAAGAAAACTAGTAAATCTTTTCATCAGGGTCCTGCTTACTATTAGGTTATGAATGATAATAATTTGTTAGCTTAGGTAAGGCCCTGTGTCGTGATTATCGTTATCATCTTGAGAAAATTCTGACTACTCCATGGACTATTTTTTGCTGCAAGTGCAAACTGTATGGAAATTGTGACATTTCCATTCCCTGGTTGGTGCCAAAACCTTTACTGGTGATGGAATATCTCACTTAAGAAGACAACTGATATTTTTCTTGAGGAAATGTACACAGGTGCATAATTAATTTTCACATTGTCCTTTTCTATACTCACATTTTTTAACCTACTCAACATGGGCCATGAGTGTTATGATTAAAAACATACAAAGGGGAACAGTGAGCATAATACCAATGGAGGTTCATCCTTCAGGTTTCCACTTAAACATCAGTTACCTACATCTAGATTAATTCCTCTTCTTGCATACTACCCTGCAACTCTGCCTATTTTCTTTTTAGCTCAAAACTCATATAATTTCTCATCTATTGCCTGAATTTGGCCAATGAGTGCAAGATTATAAAATCCAGTCTTTCAACTTGCAAAATATTCTAAATGTCAATGTCTCTCAAATTTGTATCATCAGTTTTGAAGCCCAGACTCTTATGCCCACCTGCTCATTAATATTTCTACTGAGCTATAATGATAGGAATCTCAAACTTACCTTGTCCCAATACAAACTCTTGATTTTCTCTGTGAGTCTGTTTCACACCCTCCATGTTCCTCATTTTAGGCAATATTTATTGAGAGTTTCCTTTACTCTAGATGCTGCTCTATGTGCTTTACAGGTATTAACTTGTTTAATCTTCATAGCAACCCTATGATTTAGGTATTATTAATATCTCCATTTCACAGAGGATGAAGCTGAGATGCAGAGAGAGAGAGATACAGAGGTCATACAGTTCATCACTAGAAGACCTGGGCTTTGATTCGAAGCTGTCTGGTATCAATAACTGTATTGGCCACAGCCTCATCACTATTCTGCCCAGGATCTGTCTCAGTAAATGGCACCACCATTCACCCAGTGGCTTGGGCCCAAAACCTCAGAGTTATCTTCGATTTTTCTCTTTCTCTCCACCCAATATCAAATTCATTAGCAAATCCTCTTATCTCCACCTTTCAAACATATCCAGAAAGTGGCCACTTCACAATCCCTCTATTGCCATCATCACAGTCATGTCCCCATCACCTGTTCCCTTGTCTTTTGCATCCACTCTTGCTCCCCTTAGTCAATTCCTATGTAGCAACCAAAGTGCTTCTTTCAAAATGTAATAGTTTGTGTCTGCTATTTGCTCAAAACCCTGCCGTGGCTTTCCACCACATACAGAATATCCAAAGCCTTACCACGGCTGCAGGCCCAGCGTGATCTGTGTCCTCCCTATCTCATCAGACTTATTTTCTGCCACTCTTCCCTTAGTTCCCCCAAGGTTCTCCAGCTATGCTAGCCAACTTGCTGTTCCTTAGACACTCCAAGCAAAGTCCCATCAAAAGATCTTTGCCCTTGCAGAGTCTTCTGCCTGAAATCCTCCTTCTTCAGATAGTCATATGACACTCACTTTATTCAAGCCTCTGCTCAGATGTCACCTCTTTAGAAGACTTTTCTGAACATCCTGTCTAACTCCCATCACACACCATCCTCTTTCCCACCTTTAATTATCTCAATAGCTCTCTCTAGCTGATATTTCGCTATATATTTGTTTATTGTCCTTCTCCCTCACTAGAATGTTCTGGAGGGCAGGGACTAGTTTATCATCACTGTCCTCAGCATCTAGAAAATTCCTGACTCCTGATTGTTGTGAAACAATACCTGCTGAACAAACGAAAGAAGAACTTATATTCTAATTACACGTGTGAATACAGGCAACTTCTGCCTGAGCTTATGTCTCCATCATAAAATCTGCAAGGTATAAAATACCTTTCCCAGCATAATGTAGAGGAAACTCCCATACACATTCATTTCTTCACTGCCACTAAATGCCTAAATGAAACAGAATGCCTTGCTTAAAACAAGCAAATGGCTAGATTCAGGGAATCAAGTTAGAGAGCCCAGGTTCACATACATGCTAATCCTTCTGTGCTTGTACTCTACCTTTTGATTGCTTCTTATAGAAAATTGTCTTCATTGCAAAGCAGCAGGGGGTTGTAGTCCAGAAGTGTGCGGCATTTCCATCTTCCTCTGCTCCTCGCAGGACCCTAAACTAGTAACATGGTGTCTGAGAAAGTGATGGAAGAGTAGTGAGAGGGAGAAATGAGATAGGTATCCATTCTTCACCCAGAGGAGCGTTTAAAGGTGTCTATTGATTTCCCTTCCTGTAGAAAACAGGAAAACATCAAAAGGCCCCCTCTCCATTTCCAGCTGACTTGGTTTCACCATCTCCCTTTCTCAGTATGAAGAGGTTTCCCCCCATTTTCCTCCACAGTCTACGTTTCTCAGCCTCCTCTCAGCAGTAATATTCCATCAGACCCCAGAATGAACACTCCGAGTAAAGCAGTTTCTGTCCTGCCTTACTGGACCCTCTGTTGGCCCAGGCACCTGAATGAAATCTATCACTATCTGGGCAGTGCCAGCACGAAAGTGATTTCCATGGATTGGCACTAAGCAGTGAAGTATTGACTAAAAAGAAGAACACAAAGACGTTAAAGATGCATCATTTGAAGATTGTTACCCCTCTCTTGCTGAATTTTTTCATAGCCTCCCAATAATGCTCATCCTTGGAATGGGCTATACTGCCCAGTCTTCCTTAAAACTCTAGGAAAAATCAGGAAAGTAGCAGCGAGTTCAGGTAACAGGATCCTAACTATAGCAGGATCTTCAGAAGTTACTGTGATAGTGAGAAACAATGAAACAACACATGTGTAAATAAATAAAACTGTCCCCCAGCCTCACACACCTCCCCCAACCATGCCCAGTATGGCAGAAACTGTTGGGTATTTAACAAAATGTGTTTGTTCACCTTTCTGGATATACAGATGGACTCCGTTTCCCATTTATGGTGAGGTGTGGCCATGTGATGGACCCATAGCCAACACAATGTGGGCAGAAGTGATGGGTGTCACTTCCAAGCTTAGCCCATAAAACCCTCCCCTGAAAGCTCAACTACGCTCCTTTTGTCTCTCGCTAGTTGGAATGCAGACACCTCCTAGGGACTTTGGAAGCCTCCTGTTGAAGATGACAGTCTCCATTGGATTGGGTTCCCAAATCACTGCTTAGAGAAGGCGCCCTGCCAACCTCAATGTGGTTACATGAGCTAGAAATGAAATTCTATTGTGTTGGAATTATAATACATTTCACAGACTAGACTATTTGTTACGGCAGTTATCCTACCATAGTTAATACACTGGATGTTATAACTGCTTTCTCAATAAGTGTATTTCTCTTTCCTCAGTTTCATTACAAGCTCCCTGAAAGCAGAATCTGTGTATCCCCTACTGTATCCCCTGCAGGATCTCATACAGAGACTGGCACAGGACACATAATTAGTAAATACGTTGGTCAGAGAGATTATGTCTACCTTTTATTCTGGAACATGAGTAGGAACATGACCAAATCATGTGGGTTTTTCATTTTGCTTTGAAATCCATCTTAGGTATGAAGGATCTTTTATGTATGTATAGCAGCTCAGGACTGGCATGGTCAACGAAGTGTGACACACATTTTTTATTATCCATAAATGGATTATCTGCTGTGACCCAGCTCTTCCATCATTCCAGCACATTCCTCCTGTCAGCAGCTGTGTCGTAGGCGCTGAGAGGGACCTTGAGCCAAGGGAGAATCAGAAACAGGTGGGGTGGGTTTGGGGGTGGGTGCTGGTGTTACTGACTGGGTATGAGTTGTGAATACATCTGCAAGTCAAATAAAATGTTGATTATCTTTTCACTATTATATGCATCTTCTTATTAACTATTATGAGACATAATCAAGAGTTGACAATAGAAAGATATAAGTTAAGACCAGGTAGGAGCAAATGAAACTTTTTCAAGTTGGGAATGTATTAGTTTGGATGGGATCTCTTTGAGGAAACGAGAGATATTTTATTTCTACCAGCTGGCTGCAGGTCAGGCAGGCAATACCTGGTAAATATTAAAATCCTTGTTGTAGAAGGGGATGAGTTTTACCCTGCATCCTTGATTACTCCAAAGTAAACTGCCAGCCTTTATCCTCAGTGGCAGAGGCCAGTGTCCTCATGAACACCCCTACCACCATTACCTCCTACTTTTCTCCCTGTCTCCAAAGACTCATTTTTGGAAAATGGCTGTGTAAACCAGCAGTTCTCAAACATTAGCATGTGTGAGACTTTGTTAAAACCAGATTGCTGGATTCTGCCCACAGTTGCCAATTCAGTAGTTCTGGAGAGATGCCTGAGAATGTGCATGTCAAATGATGCCCATGCTACCGATCTTGGGGCCACACTTTGACCTTCACTGGTCTAAACCCCTCAACCTCATTGTACATCAGTGAAGGAATCTGCAAACATGCACAAGTGCAACAGCCTTACAAGGTGAAGGATCCCAGCACCTGGGAGTGACTTTATGTGATTTCCCTTTCCCATGAAGGCAGATTGAGGCTGTGAAGGAGGAGTGGAGTTCTCAGGGCAGCTCAGTGAAATGTCACCTGACACCAGGGACCTACACAGTCTCTCTTTTGCTTCTCCAAATGTGTTCCCTCATTTTCCCACTAGAAAAATGAATAGGTTGCCACAGATGTGTGGGTCTCAATTCTGGTGCCCATTAGAATCACCTGGGGGAGATTTTAAATACTATTATTGTATATCCTGCTTAGCGATTCCAATATAATTGGTCTGAGATAGGTCCTAGGAATCAGCATTTTAATCACATTACAGGTGATTCTAATATACACCCTGGTTGAAAACCACTGACGTTTTCTAGGTCACTTCCAGATCTACCAGTCTACCTGCATGCCCTCCCTCCCCATGGAATCCCACCTTGTCTACCTTTGCTCAGCCCTCAATCCTCAAGCCTAGCTGAACTCTTTGCCCTTACCTCTCTCCACGTACATTATATTTCATTCACCCTGGGACACAAAGTTGCTTCAAACCTCATTAACTTCCCTGCTTAGGCAGAGGATGAGTCCCAAACAATTGCAGAAATTCACTGATAAAAATATAGACAACAAAATAGGAGCACTTCTAGAACCCCTGTGAAAAGTTAACTGTGGAAGCAGTGGGGAAACCCATTCCTGGAAAGTAACTTTTACTCATAAAGTCACACCAGAGCCTGAAGAGTACACATTACACTTAATATTGGCTCCATATTATCTATTCTCCTGGGCTGGCCCAACCCCATTTTGTGGTGATTCCTGCAGATTGACATGTACTTTCTATTTACAGGTGACTCATGTGATAACATTTCTGCAAAGGTGGTGGCTTTTGCCTGATAGGAATTCAAGTGCTACCTTAATTTTTTGTTTTACTTATCTTGGTACAGATGTGAACTTACCCACTGTTAGCCGAACTTACTTTCATTTCATTCTCTCCTGTAAACTGAACTGGAAGCACTGGAACCTTCTTTTCTGAACTTCACTTGAAGCTTTGGTTGGTGGAGATTTTCCAGTTGAGTTGTCATTTTTAATAAGGTTATTGTTTGGGGTTTTGTTTTCTTTCAAATGGCTTAAGTTGGAGGAAAAGTCTAGTAATTTAATTCTACCATGTGGTCTGGCCATGACCCCAAGGCCTGAGGACTGGTGCCTTTCTGCTAATTAATTCTCGATGTCAGACATCTGGAAACCCGCCTTTTCTGCCTCATCTGAGTTGACTAATTAATTAAGCTATGTTTGTAAACAGGCGTTTTCTCCCCAGCACTTCTTTCATCATCTGTTTCTTTAGCCACAAGCTGGCGACCCCATTTAATGGTAAACTACCTGGCCAATAATTCTGTTCTTGCACAGGCTGTGGAGGTTCCTTTAGGAGGCCGCTTAGCACTGTGCAAGAAGCCCAGGCTTTGGAGTGAGGCAAATCAGGATTTGAATCCAGTTGAGCCATTTATTAATTATGTGACCACAGGCAAATTACCTGGCATCTTAACATGTCAGTTTCCCCATTTTCTCCCTGCAAAACCTACCACTTAGCCCAGTGTCTGGCACATCACTTGGTACTCTCTAAACACTGAGTATTTTTCTTTTTTTTTCTTTTATTTTTGGCTGGATGGGAGCATTCTTGCCACATTGCTTGCCTTTGTCCAGGGAGTAGCTAGTTTCAAGGCACTTCCAGAAATATTTTCACCTTTGTTTCTCTCAAACTTATATGAGGGAATTTTGGCAAATGTTTTTACCCTCATATTTTACAGTTAGAGAATCGGTCTCTGCAAGTTTATGTGCCAACGTCCCATGGGCAGTCACAGACAGGGCCTGGCCAGGTCTTCATGCTCTTGGCTAAAAGCTCTTGCTTTGACACCAGATATCCCCCTGCCCTTCAGTGGAGGATGTGAGACTAGATTACAAACACTGGGAGGAAAAAGTTACACAAGATATACTGAGAGCACCTGATATGGTTTGGCTCTGCGTTGCCAACCAAATCTCATCTCAAATTGTAATCCCTATGTGTTGGGGAGGGACCTGGTGGGAGGTGATTGGATCATGGGGGTGGCTTCCCATGCTGTTCTCATGATAGTGAGGGAGTTCTCATGAGATCTGGTGGTAAAAGTGTTTGACAGTTTCCCCCTCCTGATCTCTCTCTCCTGCTGCCACGTAAGACGTGCCTTACTTCCCCTTCGCTTTCCACCATGATTTTGAGTTTCCTGGGGCCTCCTCAGCCATGCAGAATTATGAATCAATTAAACCTCCTTTCTTTATAAATTACCCAGTGTAAGGTAGTACTTTTTAGCAGTGTGAGAACGGACTAATACAGTACCTTATAAATCAAAGTGATGAGATAACACTGATACTTAAGGTGTTGAAATGCCTAGTAGAGAAACATTATCTGATACATGGAATATGCCAACAGTCTAACTGCTGGATTTCCCATTCTATAGCATAGAATATATAGATTCCCTCATTGTCCTACCAGTTCTGGTTGGTTTGTGGGTCAGCTGTTAGTCATTGTTGTGTCCCAAAGTTATTAACCAATTTCAATAACATTAATACTTACATGCAGGTGATTTGATGTATGTTCGAGTCCCCCACCAGCCCTGTGAGATTGGAAGTAGAATACACACACACGCACACACACACACACGCACACACACACACTACACATATATATATTCCTGCTTTGTTCATAAAGGACTTAGAATCCAAGAGTTCAAATGACTTGTCACATTCATGGGGCTTATCAGTGGTAGGGCCAGGCCAGAGATCTAGGACTTCCAACTGTGCGTTTGGTACTATTTCAACAATGCTACCATTAAGAAGGACTTACATCAGCACTGTACTTATCTATATTAAAGCACTCTAAAGAACGTTGTGCTGGTTCGCCTTTCATTTCTATCCATGCTTGTCTTTCTTCTTGCTTATTGTATTCCTTGATTTTGCCTGATATATATATATATCTTTTTCCCAAGGTAGATAATATTGCAGTTAACCTTTGCTGTATAACAACCACCTCGAAACTTAGTGGCCTGAAACAGCCATCATTTTATTACTCAGCCTTCTTTGGGTCGGCAGTTTGAATTAGAATAAGTTTGAATTAGTGGTTTTTGGGTTGGTCTCCAGGGGGTCACTTATCTGATGAGTCTACCAAGGCTGAACCATCCAAAATGGCCTAATTCATGGGTCTAGTGTTGGTACTGGTGATCGGATGAGCCTCATTCTACGTTTGCGTGTCCTCAAGGAGGCTGGCCCAAGTTTTTTCAGTATTGTCAGCAACATTCCAAGAGGACTAGACCCACTGACTATCGCTTATCCAAGTCTCTACATGTGTCACATTTTTCGATATCCTATTGGGCAAAGCAAGTCACAAAGCTAAACTCAGAGTCAGTGTGAGAAACGATTGCACAAGGGCATGAATACTGGGATATCTGATTCGTTTAGTTACCACTAATATAATAATCTACCATAAATGGATATAAAAGTAATATCTACCTTATAAGACTATTCTGAAAATTAAATTTCATACTGCACGTGTTTTGCTCAGCATCACCTCTGACATACTAAATGCTCAATAAATATTAGCTAGTAGTATTGGTAGAATCATCATTATCTATTATTAGCTGCCAGGAGCATGTTCCCCTTTTGAAATCTTGTTGTTATGTGTTTAGCTAACATTTATTTAGTGCTTACTGTGGTAATCTTCCCTATGCTAGGTATTGGGGATACAAGAAAATGATAATATTCAGTCCCTGCCATTGAGGAACTCATAATCTACTGGAGGAGACCAGACACATAAGCAGTTAGATATAAGATATCATGGCAAGTTGTGAGGCTGAGATATGCACACGGTATTTTGGCAGTACAGAGGAAGGATACCTAACCCCTTAGTCCAGCCAAGGGGTGTGGTAAGGAAACACTTCTTGGCATAGATGCTACTGAGCCGAATCCTAAGGGAAGAGCTGTGTCATTCAGAAGACCAGGGGTTTAAAATAGAGGATTTTGGCATGAGTAAAGACATTCAGGTAAGAAAGATCATTCTATGTTATCAAATGAAATTAAAAGGCTAGGAATCCTGAAGAGATAAGCCAAAAAAGAAACAAAGGCAGGGAGGCAAGAGAGAGAGAGGAAAAGAGAGAGGGAGAGAAAGGTAAAGAAAGAGGAGAAGGAGGAGCAAGAGGAGGGAAGGAGGGAAAGAGGAAGGGGAAAGAGAAAGGGTGAAATGTGGGGAATAAATGTGTACTTTTCCAAAGTTAGATATTATTCTATAGGTGAATTAGGAGGCCCTGACAGGCTTTGAGAAGGGTAAGGATGCAGTCAGTTGTGCATTTAGAGCGATCACTCTGGGGGCCAAGTGGAGCATGAATGGAGGTGGGGAAACCATTAGGAGTAGTGCAGAAATCCAGGCAAGAGGCAGAGTATCTGTGAATGGAAGTCAAGGTAGGATCCTTTCTATTTCTACCCTACACAGCTGAAGAAAAACATTTCCGTGAGAGATGCAATGACCTTGGATATCCTAGTTTGGGAGCCTATAGTCTAGAATATCTGACAAAAAACTATTTTCTTCATTCTTTACCGATATTCTTATCTACCAAATTGACCTTTATTGTCTAGGAAGAGTGGTCGACCCTGGGCAATCTTAGAGTGAGTGTTATTGTTAAGTATTTAGTCTTGTTTTGGATGGCCCTGGTGAGGTGTGAGGAAACTGTTCTATGAATTTGACAGGTCACCTTAGAGAGAACAGTAAGTACATTCTTAGACAAGATCCTTCAAGCCTTTTTTTTTCTTTGTGGTCTAGGCTTCTAAAATTATAATGTATTTTAAATGACTTTGACCTCTTCCATTTGTGCTCCCTCATTGCCTCAGTAATTCTTATGTGTCTCTTTAATGTTTATGCCTTGTTTCTTTTCATATGTATTCACAACCTTATGTCTTGGATTTCCTGGATGATCACACTTTCAACTACATTGCTTCATTGTCCCAGAAAGCACATTGATAATTATCAGTGTTTACATTCAGATTTGTGGTCTGGAAAATATTGTCATTATACTTATGCAATATGTCCCTTTTCCAGAATGCTTCTCATTACTTTCTTTCTGATACTTGTGTATGGGCACTCTGCAGTGATAAAAGCAGCTCTCTGCAGTCTCATCTGATGAGGTCCTGCTCCAGTCCAGCTACATGTTCTAGCACCAAAAAAATTTGCTTGAGAACCAATTTTGCTTGTTTGATTGGTTTACTATGTGCAATGATTTGCATCACTTTTCATTTGTGTCTTGACCTATATCTGAGAGGGGTTAGTTTAGTATGTTTAAGATCTATCAGTAGATTCCTGCATATTTTCAAGTAAACTTTTCTTTAAACATATTGAAAACATTTGAAATTCAGAGAAAGATCATGAAGAAGGTGTGGTGAGACTGATCAGGAGGCAAAGGGTAGAGCAAGCTGGGTACCAGTCCAGTAAGCCTCGTTTGAAGAGCAGTATAATCATTTCTGACTCCCAGGGGTCTTCTGCAACAACCTGGTGCCTTCTGCATGGTGGCACTGTTTCCACTCAGTGCCTTTCATCCTCCTGCTTCTCTGGGCCCCTAGACCATCTAATGCTATGGCACGCCCAAGGCACACAGAACTGCCAAGGAGAATAGGACAGGCAGGTATTCTAGATCAGCATCATTTATTAGACATTATTATGACATGCCTGATACTGTTCTCTGCATTTTATGTGCCTTGTGGCACATACTATTAATACTTGTAGCATAGAGGAGTGGTAAAAAACAAAGGCTTTGGTGTCAGACTGCCTATGTTCAAATCCTGTTTCTGCCACTTACTTGGTTTGGGGAACCCCTAAGTAGGCGGTCTTAAAGGACCCTTCTGGTTATGAGCTCTTAATCCTGGGAAGGGACTTGTAGAAGGAATGCATAGGGAGTAGAAGGGGAGACGGAAAGCATGCAAATGACTGCACCTGGCAGCAGGGTCTGGCACATGGGCCAGGTGGTAACAGATGCCAAGTGACCTGCTGAGTGCATTTGGCTGTGACTGTAGACTCTGTGGCTGTCCAAGCACCCCCACAAGGCCTGAGGGCCAGGAAGAGAACGCAGCCACAGGTCACTATCCAAACAACAGGAGCTCTAGCCGATTGGCTCTGCCTAAACCCAAGACTCAAGGAGCTTGGGTGGAGGCCCCCTGCTGCTTCTTCCTTTGGAGAGACACTTGTTTGGGAATGGCTGAGGAATCTGCCTGTCACTTGCAACCCAACTTACTTCTTGGCTCCTGAGATGTTGACAGAAATTGGCAACGATAAATGTCACTACTGCCACCACAACCACTGTCATTTACTCAGGGCTCACCATGCTCCAGGAACTTTGCAAAGCACTTTATGTACATTATTTTATTTAATTTTCATCAGAACCCCACAAAGATAGTTATATTGCCATTTATGAATGAAATACACAGTACGTTATGAGAACTGTTTTGATTATAAAGAATAGACACCCAACTTGAACCAGCTTAAGCAAAAGACAACTGTATTATAGGATACTGGATCATCTCAACAGAACTCACAATGGGAATGTGGTTGAGCCCCCAGAATAGCCATAAACAGGGATTCTGATGCTGTCATATATCTTGCTCATACTCTAACTTGTATTTACTTTTCAGTAGCTTGTGCCTTCATTCTTCTCTCCTTCCATAGGTCAGTTTCTCCATAGGCTACAAAACATGGCTGCCCAGGGCTTCTGAATTTTACATATTATAGCTTATGCCACTAGAATGAGACTGACTTAACATTCTCCTGGGTCCTACCAAAAATCCCAAGGATTTGACCCAGCCAGTCAGGTGCCCCACCCTTCAACCTCTGAGCTGTGGCTGGGTCAGTGGGTAGACCAGGAGGTGGAATAAAATGGCAACCTCCACAGGACCACATGGTTGGAGTTGAGGAAGGGGCAGTTCACAAGAAGAGGAGATACAGAGCTATGGTGAGGGGCGAGAAGGGAGAGTGAGTCAGAAAGTGAGGCAGGGATGGCTGGTTGGTAGCTCAACAGTAGCCATGCACAACACAGGGTTAAAAAGATTAAGGAACTCATCCAGAATCACATGCAACGAATGATGGAAAAGCAAGGATTCAGATTGGGCATTTCTGACTTCAAAGTCTATGTTCCTTACTAATGTGACAAATTAGAATAAAGTAGGGTGAATGAATGAGTTGACATACACATACATACATATTTGCCTAAGTACTAATGAAGACCTTGCCAAGTCGGTGCTCAAATCCAGAGAGTCACAGTTCAGAATCATCCAACATTACACACTTTTGATCTACCCTCACAACTGTCATTTGAGAATAAAGGTAGAGAGTAATGACAAGGTAACCTGATGACAAGCAGTGTCAGTGATTGCAGCCTGTGGCCCAGTTCCCAAAAGCAGATTATAACAGCATCCCTAGAACCCGCCCATCATTTATCAGTCAGCAGATCAGCATTGCTGCTGAGCTGTGTTCTGGAGCAAGCCAAGGCCTTGGGCATGGTGCACGCATGTCCAGGAGGAAGTTGATTTAGAGGGAGTGGTCTGTTTGAGTGGTTCCTCACTGTGTCCTGCATGTCCCAGAAGATGGTTTGGGACCCAGTTTTGTTGTTCCAGAAGACAGGTCTTCATTGGAAGAAGGCACATCAAAGGAGAAGGTAGAGCTCCGTTCTCACTAATTGAGCTCCTATAAGTCTAAGAATAGGACTCTGAGGATTATGGCTTCCCAAGGATGGAGAGCTGTGGCTTGGGAGTTTCTGAGCCCAGAGGCATTAGATACTTCAGGAAATCATGTGGAATCTTTCCACCTATTCGAGCCTGTTTAGCAAACTGTTTACAAAATCATCTGACCTAAAAGAATTAATGCTCTTTTCTAAAATGGCATCTTGTCCCAGGGAAGGGTTTATGACGAGGCACCACCTCGCTCAGTGGTACTCTTTGGATTCAAGACCTTTGGTAAATTCAGAAAGGTACTGGCATTTTTATTCCTGTGATTTCTGTTTTTATCTGCATGTGAATGAAAATAGTGAATGAAACCAAAAGGACCTCATAGAGTTTGCCCTGATGTTTGGAAAAAATTGAGTTAAAAGCTTGGGAAGTAGAATTTGTTCAGTATTTCCCCCTTGACAATTGCAAGCCACTTGCACAAAAAATTATGTTTCTGGGAAGAAGTCACATTAAGGAGCTGCACTGATGTTTTCAATTGTAGTAGTAATAGTTATAATGAGAAGGAAGAGAAAAAATAGCAAATACTTGCAGAAAACTAATGAGCCCGGCACAGAGAGATTAAATAACTCATGCAAGGTCACACAGCTTGTCAGTGCCCTGCCTCCCACTGCCACCTGCCACCATTCTGCCTATCTGATCCCCATTATGAACTTCAGTTGCCACTTGCCATGAATCCTTTAGACACAACCATCAGGGATCTTGGGAGACTAGGGTGAGCTGAAACACACTCTTCTACTCTCTTAGATCACAGTAAGTTTGCAAGGAATATAGAGATCATAAATATCCTCTTGGTAACATAGCACGGTGAAAAAAAATATGAGCTGCTAGAGTCAAATCAGAGATAAAATTCTGGTCCCTCAGTGAGCCTTGGGTTTTTTGGTCTATATTGTAGGCAATTAATAATATCCACCTTTTTTAGTGGCAATGAATTGATAGACCTCTGCAAGAAGTGCCTGGCTCTCGGCCTGGTCCCTAATGGCTCTAATTACTCTAATATGATCACATCTCCATCCGTAGTGTTATCTGAAATGACCATAACAGCTCTCTGGTGCTGAGGGAATCAACAAATTCTATTCCTGCCAGGTGAGTCTGCTCTACCTCCCCCATTTTCCCATTCCTTCACTCTCCAGAGTATGAAAGATGGAAGGAGGGATAAGCAGAGAACAAGAGTCACTCAGAGGGCAGTGCCCAGCAGCAACAATGGGTACACACAGCGCTGAGGGGGCCTGGGCTCTCTTGGAGAGGCAGGGCTCAGCCAGGGATAGCATCTGAGGCCTGAGATGGCAATGGATGTCTCAGTGTCCCTGGGAGAGCCACACAGGTGCCAGACAGAATTGGCTGGATGGGCTTCCCTTTAGCATGCGTACCCAGAGCCATCGGTCCCCAGCTTAGTAAATGACGAGGCAGTCATAGGCCAAAGGCAGTCATGGATCAAATTTAAATACGGAAATTATTTTCAGGCACACTTTTCAAAAACTGGATTTCTAAACCTAGATGTCACTGAATATGCAAATAATTAGGAGAAGAAGCATCAAAGCCATGCCAGTGGCCTTTTTAGATACTCACTGCAGCAGATTGTGCCGTTGCACTTAGAGCAATTCACGTAGAACTGAGTCTGTCCAGGGTAAATTTATAATCAGAAAGGCTGAAGAGAAACAGAATGAAGCACACTTTATATCTTACATCCTTTTCATGGAAGAAAGAACACTGGAGGGAGATCTAGTGGAGGCTTTGTGAAGGGTGTGCAGTGACATCAGTCAATAATTTACCGAGAACATAGTTGTTATTCATGCCAGTACAAGGGACAAAAAGAGGCAATCTAATATAGTACCTGCCCTCGAAGGGCTTAAGGACCAATTCAGAGACATGAATTTTGAAATACAGCTAACATTTTAATATGATAGCCAAAGGGAGAGGTTGACCCACAAAATTATTACAGGACATCAAATAAGAAAGCTCTTTCTCTGGGCTGGGGTGATTAGGGACAGTATCATGGCAGAGGAGAGGTCTGAGAAGGGCCAAGGAGAATGCAGAACATTCCTGAAACATGGAAAGGGGACAGACCTGCAGGCAGGGGAAGGCCACGTGCAACAACAGAAAGCAAAACGGCATCTCTGTCACATGTATAGGAAAAGCTACATGCAAAAGTATACTAAGACCAAAGAAGAACACTTTGGGAGTGGGGTAGATTGTTTTACAAGTCAGATAGGAAACCAAACCCTCCATTTAAAAAGACATATTACGTTTTACCGCAAAAGAAAAACAGTAAAATTTTGTGCACAGAAAAAAGACCAGTCAGAAGACAAATCTCAGGGTGGGAACAATATTTCAAGCATACCTCACAGATGATGGGTTACTATCATACTACACCAGGAGCTCTTCTCTATGAATAGATAAGAAAGACAAACAACTCAATAGAAAATGGATAAAAGGTGTGACCAGAGGGTAAAAGAGGAAAATTTAAATGGCTAAGAGATGTGGAAAGGTGCTTGCGCTCACTGTGAAGCAAGGAGATGAAAATTAGAGCAGGAAGATATCGTTTTTCATTCCTCGGACTGGCAAGCATTTAGTAGTGATAAAAACTTAGTGCTGGTGAGAGTGTGAGCAGGATGCACTCTTGTGCTTTGCTGATAGGAATTTCAATTGTGGCAAACTGTTGTATTCTGGCACCATTGAGAACATTTAAAAACATATCCTTTTGTTCTGCTTTTTCATTACTGCGAATTGATGCCTTAGAAATACCAAGATATGTATTATGTCTTCTGGTTAATTTTTTGGAAGTATCATAAATATTTATCAATAGGGCTATGCTTGAATAAATCAAGGCACATTCATTATTATAGACTACTATTCAGTTCTTAAAAGGAGTTAGATTTACTGTTGGAAGAAATTCCATACTGAAGTGGGAAAAGTAAGTGGCAGAGAAATGTGCGTGTTATGATTTGATTTAGGAAACACACACATACATACCAGGTCACACAAATCCCCTTCTTTTTATATAGGTAGATATATTTTGAATGGATACAGATAATGCAGGGCCATACAGTGTTAGAATGTTCACTTGGTTACAAAGAAACGAGGGGGAGTGGTAGTGCTGCAGTTTGAATGTGTCTCCCAAAGTTCATGTGTTGGAAACTTAATCCTCAATGCAACGTTGTTGAGAGGTGGGGCCTTTTAGAGTCCTTTTAGGTCCTGAGGCTCTGCCCTTGTGAATGAATGAATGATATTATCACAGTAGTGGGTTGGTTATCGAGAGAGTGAATTTGTTATAAAAGTGAGCTTGACCCTCTCCTGCTCGCTCTCTCACACATATTCTCTTGCCCTTCTGCCTTCTGCATGGGATGATGCAGCAAGAATGCCCTTGCCAGATGCCAGCACCTTTATATTGGACTTCCCAGCCTCTAGAAGTGTGAGGGATACATTTTTTTTAAAAAAAATATATTACCCAGTCGGTGGCTTTTTTTTTTTTTATAGTAGCAGAAAACAAACTAAAGATAGGTAAATAGAGAAAAACAAAGACTGAGCAAAATGAAGTATTATCATATACTCAAACATTAAAAATCCTCAGAGTTAAGATGTATAGCTTTGGGGGTGGGGAAGTGAGGGTGTCCTCCCGTCCTCGGATTTCTGCTCTATTTGGAGTCTGAGGCCTGCCCCCGGGCTGCAGGACAGAATGGGATGCAGAATTTGGGCTGCCTTGCAGAGACTCTTGCCTCTTCCTTTAGCTTGCTCAGGGAAATAGCATGTAGCTTTAAGTTTCACATTTTAAAAGTCAGACGAAGGCTTAAAATAAGCAGCAAGTGTTTCATGTTACATCCAGATGTCATCTCAAGCAAAAAACAAAAACGCTTTGATTTTTGAAAAATAACCTTTGACGCCTAAAGAGGCTCTAATAAGTGTTTTTGTTCCAGAATCTTAAAAAATGACTTTCTATGCAGATAAGAGAGGCAGCCCGAGGAGACCGATGTCCTTTGCTAATCTGTGCAAGGACTGCAGCGGCCTCAATACCCTGCCCTGGTCCCCTCTCCCTTCTTCACAATGACACATTCGCCCTTCTGCTCACATCAACTGTTCATGGTGGAGGGACAAACGCGGGGGCTTTCAGGGAGGAACACAGTCTCTGTGGTCTTTTTTAATGTGTGGCCTTGTCAGGGTGCTAACTGGTGCCAATTTCACTGGCAGTAATGGAGGAATCTGTTAGCAGAAGGAAGACTTTGAAGTCTAAAAGCATTACAGATTAGTTCCCTAAAATTTTCCTAAGGGAAGCCTTATGAGCCAAGTCCACTTGAAGGTACCACAGGTTTGTAAGGTAGATTTCCTTCTGAGGAGAAATTCCCATCTATTCAGGTGTTCAGCCTGTACCAAGAGAACCAAACCAGAAACTCCGAAACACCACTGTTTTTCTGGGAAAAAAAAAAACAAAAAACAAAAAACTAGGCAAATATTTTTTTTTTCTCTTGAGAAAGATGATTTTGGTCCTCAAGAGATCTTTTTAAATGTTAGAATGGCAGATAACTGAATTTTTTGTAGACAGATGTTGTGAAATGTGCTTGTGGTAATAATGTTTGTTTAGTTCCCTCAAAGGAATTCTGAGTGCTTTACAGTCATTTGCTTCATTATTTCTTAAGGTTTTTTATTTTCCTGATCGTATTTTAATCTCAAGCATAAATTCTTCATTCAGTTCTTCTTGCTACACTGTCTCTGAAGTATCTCCTGTTAGCCTCATGTTCTACCGCCGTCTGCACTTCCAGGATTGTAGACTCACACCACTTCGGACATCCTAGATGCACTTTCAAGATGTTTGCTTGGTGTCTCTGGCTTCTCTTTCTCTATTTGCTATTTTTCATTGCTCTTTCAAACTTTTCCATTTATATTTTTCACCATGCTTTCTCCCCCTTGAGAGAAGGATTGCTTGAAATACACCTTGTTCTTCTACATAATTTTTTTTCCTTTTTTGTTAATTTTAGTTGTTTACTCATTTGTAACTGCCTTGCTCCATAAAGAATTGACAGTGACTAGCTAAACGTGTTCTTTAACATGAACTCTGTTTGTTGGAATTGGGAATCTGATATTCATAGATTTTGTTTTTCAAAAAAGCTTCACCTTTCAGTACTCAAGGAATTTAACTTTCCTTCTCATTTTTTTCTTGTTTCCTTGAAGAAACAAAAAAAAAAATAACGACTTTAAGGCAAGCTCATATTTTGTAGAAACAAATCAGATACTGCCATCCCTTCAAAAAGTAACCTCTAAAAGCACCTCTTCATTGGGCTTTAATTTGTAGGACATAAACAGCCCCTGTCCTAAAGAAATTATGACCATGAAATTATGTGGAAGGCACCTCAGAATGCCACACACCTATTTTTACAGATGCAGAAACTGAGGCTCACAGTGTTTTAGAAATGTTTACAGCCTCAGAAATACTCAGAGACATGTTTACAATTAATTTAAGACAAGTCACCTGAAACACTTAAAAAAATCATTAAAGAAGGTAATAGATAGCATGAAATAATGAATGATTGGGTTCTGGGCAGTGATGAGCTGGTAGATGTTTAACAACAGGGGCCAGGGCTGGACAGAGGGAGCCTGATTGATAGTGTTTGCCAACTTCATGGTGCCCATGCCAGTTTCAAGCTACCAGCGTGACACCCTTGAACAAGGAGTTGGGAAGAGATGAGCACAATCCAGTCAGCTCTCGAGAGTGGCAGAGATCATCCAGCTACAGTGAGCAGGCCTGTAAGGAAGAGAACTGTGCTAGACAATTGCTCCCCATGCCTCAGACCTTACAGCTGTGAAAAATAATCCATTTGCATTTAGCCTCTGCACCACACTGCTCCTTCACTCTTGCTCTTGCCTTGGCAGATGAATAACTCTTACCTCCTCAGCCATCATTTACATTTCAAGCCCCAGCTCAAAATGAGGGTCTCTGTGAGATTTCTTCTGATTCTTTTAGAAATCATCACTTCTACTCTGAATGCCGGAGTATTTTATTTATATCTTTTATTACAGTAATTACCAAAGCCTAACTTGTCAATGGATAGTGGATATTAAGAGTAATTACCAAAGCCTATTATTGTCGATAGATACTGTCTTTTCCCTCTAGACTGTCCTTGGAGGAAAAGGAACATGTCTTACTCCTTCATTGTCAGAGAAGCAGTGCAGTGTGGTGGGTAGGAGCCCAGGCTCTGGAGTCAGACTACTCAGCTTCAAGTCACTTGCCATGGGACCTTGGGCAAGTCATCAAACCCCTCTGTAGCCATCTGTAAAATGAAACATTAAATGTGAGTCTCAATCTCACAGGCTCACTGTGATATAATGAGATTACTAGATATGGTCAGTGCCTAGCACATCTATGCCCTCAATAAACGCTACCTGGTATTGTTACCTCTAGCACATAGCCCAGTGCCTGGCACAGAATCGGTGTGCAGTTGTTGGTGGTTGAAATGAATGGGCTTGAAGTAAGGATGTGACCTAGCTAACTTCGTAGGAAGTTGGGAAAGGGTGTGATAGAGGGAACTGCGTGAACAAACTATTGCTGGGGAAATGAGAATGATATATGTAATAAAAATCAGTAGATTATAGAATCATAGGATCAGAACCCAGTTTTCCAGCTGTGGTATGACGAACACAGAGCAGGGTAGGATCATTTGTACCTTCCCTTCACCCCATATGCTAGATGATGTATGTCTATAAATATACCATTGTTATTGCAATAGCTTTTGTAGACTGCTGATTGAAATATCTCATTTTTGATACTGTGCAATTGCTTTTTAAAACATCAAAATGCTAGATTTTGAGTACAAATACTGTTACATTTCATTCAATTTGGTTCAGTCCATCATTCCAACTAATTCATATCTCCTCCAAACTTGATTCTGCAATGCAGTTTATCTTTCCTCCTATCTAGTTTTCTGTTGTCTGCAATTTTGTAAGCATAACTTCTATTTTGTTTTCTAAAAGACTATCCAGGCCGCTTCTAAGAACAGAGTCCCCTGATATGACACCAGTGACTTTTTTCTATGTTGGCAGTCATTCATTAAACAATCTGTTTTTTTCCTTTTTGGGTACAGATTTTAAACTCATTTCAAATCTATCAAAGTGTGCAATATCCATATTGTTGACAATAGTATCTGAGAAACTCTGGCAAAATATTATGTCTGTAGCATTTTTTCCCACAGATATAGTAAGTCTATTAGAAAAGAAAATGCAGCTAGTTTGTTGCAAAGTGTTCCTAATTAATCCATGTTAGCCCTTAATACCAACAACTTCCTTTTCCAAGTTGAACCAAGGATTCATGATGTAAAATAGTGAAATTAACTGTATCAAGGTAGGCTAGACTCAACGTACAGACCTTGACTATCTAGGTGAGAAATTTGGGCACAATTCTGAGGACAGTGAGAGATCGTTGAAATTTTTGAATCAGGATTATATGTTGAGGGAAGGTGATAGGAAATAAATAAATAAATAAGTACTTTAGGGCTTCTCGACCTTTTACACATTATTGAAGGTGCAGAATATAAAACCAGTTTGGCCACTAGGGTAAATAGGCCTATTTGGGGAGGGGGTGACCAATGTCCTGGGCCCCCAGGACTGAGTCTCTCCTCTCCCAATTCCTACCTGCCCCAACTGGCAGAGGACATTAATATCTCCACTGGCTGGAGACCCATTTGGAAATTTCTGTTTTAGAAATAAGTAGTCTTAGCAATATGAGAAAAAACAGACTTGTACTAAAATCAGGATCAACAGTTCAGAGAAGTCTATACACATGAAGGAAAGCAAACATTTGGTTCAGTGCATGATTCTGAACAAAGAAGCAAAACATCATTTATACCCTTGAAAGAAAACCAACCAGCATCAGCCAAACAAGGACTGTGTAGGTACCAGATAAGATGGTAGCCCACGCCACCAAGCCACTGCCTGCATTATAATGATGCAGTAACACAAGGGCAGTGGCTATGCAGGCTACTGGACAAAGAAACCAGGAAGGAGGGAGTCTGAGTTTTGCATTAATATGGAAATCCAAGCCGATTTGCTTGAAAATTTATGAAGTCCTACCAACTTGTTGCTTCTTATTGATTTCTGTAGTTAATAAATTAAGTAGTGCTGTAGTTCCTGGTGCCTCACCTGTTCTACTAATTTGCATTGCTGCATGGAGGAAATCATAGATTGAGAAAATGCAGGTGCTTGCAATCCATAATTCCTTAAGATAATTGAAGACGCTCAGTTATAGAAAATAAACAAGTGTTCCCTCTTTCTCCATTAAACTCAATGAGACAGAGAGAATAAGAACCCCCCAACAAAGCTATGTCGATTCCCTTATAAATAGGAATGAGTGGCTCTTCTGAAAAATAATGGAACCCATACATTTCTCAGGATGGTTGCCAGCAGGCCGCCATGTTCATGATTCAGGGGCACTGGCCTTTCACATTGGAGCCCATGTGGATGGTGCTCCCTGGTGTTGGGGCACTTAGCCTGTGTGGCCATAGGTGGTGGCTCCCAGAGAGACATATCTGATTCATCCCAGGGCTTTCACCCGGCCCAGGAGGTGCACATCTGCATTGACCCATGTTCATCCCCAGCATAACTGTGCTCCCTTCCCAAACAGTGTTTGTTAGTATTCTTTAATCCCAATTGGTAATTTTATTCCAATTCAGATCCACCTAGATGTCCCCACTGGATCTCTTCTACAGCCAAAACACATCCTTTTGGCTCATTTGCTTCCATTGTTCTGTTGACCTTTCCAAAGCTATCTGCTGCTCTCACCATCATGCTCCTTGTTACAGTTAAATAGAAAAAACTGGCAGCCACACATAATGCAGGGAACTGCAGCATCCTCACAGCACTTACTACACAGTGCTGCAAGATATTTGTTTACGTATCTGACTCCACTCACTGTGAGCTTCATGAAAGACAGAATGATGCCTCTTTGAGCCATGGGTCTTGCAGGGTGCCAGCACATAGTAGGTTCTCATTTAATGTTTGGTAAGTGAGTGATAAATGAATGTATTGCCTTTCTTACATTTGGACACAGTAGTCTCATTTGGGGCATATTATTTAAAAAGTATTCCTATCTCTAGTATGTACAATGTTGGCACTTGTTGGCTTTTGTTCAACTGCTTCTGGGATTATTCAGACCATACTGGGACAGGCTGTTATGTTGTGGCCAGTGGTTTCTGATTCTTGTGTTCATCCTTGTGCAGGTGGGGAAGTGGAAAGACAAGTCCCTGCAGATGAAGTACTATGTGTGGCCCCGAATGTGTCCAGAGACTGAAGAGCAGGAGGATGACCATCTGAGCATTGTGACCCTGGAGGAGGCACCATTTGTCATTGTGGAAAGTGTGGACCCTCTGAGTGGAACCTGCATGAGGAACACAGTCCCCTGCCAAAAACGCATAGTCACTGAGTATGGCATCCTCTCAACGACTTTGGGTGGCATGGGAGAGTCAGCTTTGATGCACATGTTAGCACTTGGCTGGCCTGAGACCTGAGGCATGAGAATTGGGCACTGTGTCTGATTTCTGGTTGCTTTTGAGCTGTGGGATTACTGGCAGCCCTCTGGTCTGATGTCTCATTCTGTCCAGATGGTGACCTGGGAAAATGATGGCTAACTTCCTATGCTAAAGTGTCTTTGGTCTTGCTTGGCCTCAATGAACAGGACCTCAAGTTTATGAAGATTTAAGTTTACTTCTGGTGTTCAAATATGTTTTCTTGGGCCATCATGTCCCAAAATCTTGAGATTTAGAACCATTTTCTGAAAAATATAAAACGAATCTATGCTTTTAAAAGTCAGGATAATGGTTCTCCTTGGTGTGAAGTGCCTAGAGTGGGAAACAAGAGGCCTCTCGGGTGCTGGTAACTCTTCTGTATCTGGATCCAGGTGCCGATTAATGAGAGTTCAGTCTGAAAATTCATTGAACTGAAGCCTTCAAATATGCACCCTTTTCTTATGTATTTTGTACTTCAAAGGAGAATTAAAATTAAGAGGAAACATATCTCAATGCGATGAGATAATGAGAATATTGCAGGTCTGTTGTCTATTTCTTCACTCGAGTCTAGTATAAATTGTGCTGAGCTGTGAAGGGGGCCTGCTTTGGGATTGGAGTTTTTTAATGGCAAAGGGTAATAAATGTTGGCTTTTTGTACAAAGCCTTTTTTGTTTGTTTGTTTTTGTTTCTTTAATTGGCTAGGAATAAAACAGATGAGGAGCCGGGTTACATCAAAAAATGCTGCAAGGGGTTCTGTATCGACATCCTTAAGAAAATTTCTAAATCTGTGAAGTTCACCTATGACCTTTACCTGGTTACCAATGGCAAGCATGGGAAGAAAATCAATGGAACCTGGAATGGTATGATTGGAGAGGTGAGTGTCCACAAGGGCTGTTTCCATTTCCATTTTCATTTATTTTCCTTCTTTTAAATATATGTTTAAAACATGCTCACTTTATGCGTTTCAGAAAATATAAAATGGCAAATAAGATGTATTATTGCCACGATACAAAGAAAACCACTGCTAGGCTGTATTTTCCTCATGGTGGTCCCTTGTCCTCCTGAATGTTTTAATTGGAGCATTGCGCCTTTCTTTTAGGTGGTCATGAAGAGGGCCTACATGGCAGTGGGCTCACTCACCATCAATGAGGAACGATCGGAGGTGGTCGACTTCTCTGTGCCCTTCATAGAGACAGGCATCAGTGTCATGGTGTCACGCAGCAATGGGACTGTCTCACCTTCTGCCTTCTTAGGTAAATGATGGGTTTGCTGGTGGAAGGAAATGGACATATAGATGGGGAAGTGAAATAAGGAATAAAGAAGGAGCACATGGCCTGGCTCTTCCAGCTCGGAGGTGGTTTGCTAGGAGCTCCACTCAGCCAGGGACTTCACTTAGGGACTTCAAAATTAATTGCTCTCAAACATGAAAGCTGATGAACACCCAGAAAAATAGGAAAGCATAATGTTGTCTAAGAAAGTAGTACTAGGCTGGTCCTCAGAGGGCCTACTGTAGTCCCATTCCTGCCATTTAGTCAGCATGTGACCTTGAGCAAATTTGCTCTATCTGGTGACTCAGTTTCCTCATCCACAGGAGAAGTCATTTCAACCAGGCTGATCTCTGAGGCTGCTTTCTGCCATAATTTCTAATTCTGGATATCATTGAAATATCTATTTATTTTTAATTATCTGCAAGAATTGCGCTCAGTGCTACCAAAAAAGGATTTTTGTTTCCACACAAATTTTCTGAGGCTTTGCCAGATAGAGCTGATCTGATTCTTCCTCCCACCCCACCGCACCCCTCCCCATACCATTCTCTTCGGCATCACTTAAATGTCAAAAATCTCAGATGTGATATAAGACTGGGTGAGATGAGGCCAAGATTTCAATTCGATGAGGTCTTTTGTGAGCTCATACCGCATATTTTTTGCAGGGGCCGTGGAATGAGGGGTTGGAAAATAAAATATCACCTTGAAAATAGAACACTGGGCTAGGAGAGAGGAGACTGGGTTTAGCATAAACAAGCTGTAAGCCCCTGAACGAGTCACCATCTCTCTAAGGGACATCAACATTTTTTAAATGGGGCTATTGCAGTAGACAGTGACTAACATTTCTTTAAGCTCTAACCATAGGGAATTAATTCAATTAATGCATTGCGAAGTGGAGTTATAGGCGCCATAGAATTTTTCTATAAATTACTCAAATTTCCTAGCTAATCTTCTTACTCACAGTGAAGCAAATTCCAGCCTTGCCAATTTTATGTGAAATGTGATTAGATAGTACACACTGTATGCAGTAATTCTCATAGCTGCTGTACATATTTTATTTGCTTTTTTCCTGTGCAAAGATAATTGGAACATTAAGAGATATAAATAAAACCACATTCTAATTCTAACCTTGTCAGTACAGCACTACCTTAACTTCTGAACTGGCAGAGCCAGTAGTACATTAATATATCCCTGGAATAGCATAGAAATGTCAGGCAGGGTGTGTTTGCATCTGTGTTCAGAGGAGCAGTTAATTATAGGGATAAGAGAAGCCAACATTTATTGAGCACCTACTATATAATGTGCCAGGCATCATTGTACATCCTTTGGTTATATTAACTCATAAAATGTTACTATACCCATTTTATAGCTTAGGAAACTGAATCTTAGACATATTAAGCCATTTTACAGCAGTCTCTTAGCTGATAACTGGCAGCTCTAGGATTAAAATCCAGCTATGGTAGCCTTCAGAACCTGTATTCTAGTACAAATAAGGCCGTTTCAGAGTTCAGCCCCTAACCCAGGAACCAGCGTGGGGGACAAAGAGCAATGTAATACAATGAAAAAACACAGACTTTTTGGCTCAGTTTGTAAACTGACTCTGACACTTTCTGAGTATGAATTGGAAAGAAACTTGACCTCTCAGTCCTAGTTTACTCCTCCATAAAATAGATAAGGTAATCCCTAATGAAAGGGCCATTAGAAGGATTATATATATAGTATGTGGTAAAAGTAGTTTCTAAATTGTAAAGACCAAAACAGACGATGTATTTTGTGTATAGAAAGTTTCCCTGGGCCTAATGGGAGGAAAAGACCATAGAGGTGGTGCTTTTACTCAGTTATTCCCCAATCATAGACAAAAGGGAAATCAGGGTAGAATTGCAATCAATTAGAGTCAAGTGTGCAGAGGTTTTCTCCGCACCTCTGGAGAGAGCCTTTGAATTGTACCTCTTACGCTCGCATCTCTAGCTGCCATTGAAAGGTTTTGCATTTCACAGTTGGTGTGTTAAGCACTGGGGCTTTATCAAGATCTTTTTAAAATTGATTAAGTGACCAGGCTTTTACAATTCCTTTGGGAGTTCAATAATAAAGTAGGTTTCAGAGTAAGAAATATATTTTCTAATTTTCAGCCAATTTTTCCCCCTTTTAAACTTCATCTTTATTAATGATTTGGAAGATGGAGAAAACAGCATGTTAATTCACTTAGTTATGAGTTTACAATGTGCTGTGACAGCTAAAAAGGCCAGAACTATTTTGAGACACAATTGAGGGAGCATTGTATCATGGGACAGAATAGTGATTGTCCCTTTTTATAGGCCTTCATAGAGATGGCTTCTGGAATATAGTGTCTAGTTTCTGGACACCTCCATGCCAGAGAGATGTTTAGCTCAATTGGAAAGGATTCAGCACACATGATTAAAGATATTAAAGAAAGCATGTGTGGAACATTCTTGCTACCTTGCCCAGTCTTGTCCCATCAACCCCATCACTTGGTAATGGGGGATAGATTGTAGTTGGTTTGTGAATTACAGCTTAGGCATGTTCCCTTGTCACTTGTTAAATTCCCACTGTTGCAGATAATAATATTTAACGTGGAAGGATTCTTTAACATTGACTTACATTCTCATACCCTAATGATGTCTGATAACATACAATACATCGAAATAGGTTGAAAAAGTGAATCTAGGCTAGGAAGTTTAAGAGAAATGATACAAGGGGGAAAGGGGGCTGGTTATTTATTGTACATAATTATTCCTGAACAAATTCAACTCTAAAATAGTAGGTAGGTCTGTTGAGAAAGACTGCATCTGCAAGGCTCAGAAGCATTGGAGAAGGCATTTCCAGGCCTCCATTACATGATGTGGCCATATAGATAAGAACATAAATTGAGCCAGTCCAATACAACTCACTCACTTCATAGCTAGTGCTTCTTCCAATTGCACCATTTACTGAAATACCCAGATATTGGTCCAATAATGGCAGAAACTGCCTCTACAACCTAAAAGGCTCACGGGCATGAAGCTGTCCTTCTCATGTATTTGAAGGAAGGTAATCCTTGCTCTTTAAGGAAGTGGTTCAGTACAATCTAACCTAGGCCCTGGCTTCCTGAAGGCAGACAACACATTGTGGTTTGTTCCCCACCCCCTAAAATATGAAATGAATATGTGAGTTAATTCGAATTCTTTTGCTCTCTGTTTTAACCCTGAGCACTGCTTTTTTCCCTTCCCCAGAGCCATTCAGCGCTGACGTATGGGTGATGATGTTTGTGATGCTGCTCATCGTCTCAGCCGTGGCTGTCTTTGTCTTTGAGTACTTCAGCCCTGTGGGTTATAACAGGTGCCTCGCTGATGGCAGAGGTAAGGCTGGCTGGAACCGCTGCATTTCCCCAGTTTTTTTCTCCTTATTTTCAAATCTCTGGACTCCTCCTTTGTTATCTGCATTTTCCCTGGCATATCCATTTCTGAAAAGGAACCCTCAGGTGAACATTTCTAAGTCACCAGCTTGGCGTCTCTTTAGAAATACCCCAGTTAAGATGTTAGTTTGAATCTATAGGTCTGCTTTATGCCTGGCCCTAAGCCTAGTTTCACTCCCAAGTAAAGGAGAGGAAAAACTGTTGGTAGATATGGGTATAGCATAAACATGTCATAGGAAACTATTTTGATAACCTTAGGCTGTGGGCAGTCTGTTGGAACAGATGTCACTAACAAGGCAGATTGTACACACATGTTAAGAACAAGAAGAAATGGATTGCCCCAGGGTATATGCAGGTGGTTGTGGCTGGTTGAGTTCCCCAGTGCCAAAGGATCACAACTGAGGTACCAGCTCTCCAAAGCATATGCCCCTGGCTCAACCCCCTTGCCAGAGAGTATAAAAGTTGGGTGCTGGAAATAAAATGAATGGGAAAGGCCAGTTCTCACTCATAGCTATTATTGGGTATGGTACAATTTCCTGGGTAGGTAGACCCAGAGATGTGAGGGCTGCCTGTGTGTTTGAGGCATTTATGACAGTTTTTAAAAGTTCACATGATTCCTAAAGGGGACCATGGGATCTTTGTAAATAACTCCTCTAAAACTTTCTGAGAACCCCAGGATTAAGAAATATTCTGCCTTCTCTGAGTCTTCTCCATTCCAGAATGTGAGCTCTATCCTAGAATTATACCTCCAAGAGGAAAGATTCTTAATCCTGGCTACACATAAGAATGATCTATGGGGCATCTAAAAGACACAGGTGCTTGGACCTCATTTTCTGATTCACTAAGTCTAGGGTGGGGCTTAGGCCACTGTATGTTTCAAAATAGTGTTTCTCTATCTTGGTTGCATGTTAAAATAACCAGCCCCACCCTACACCAATTTAATAAGAATCTAAGTATACGGTTTCAGGCAGCAATATTTTATAAAATCTTCCTCATGCTTCTGTTGGATTCACAGTCCAAGCTGTGAAACACCACTTTACTGAAGTACTTCCAAGTGTAGACCTATCTTTTAATTTGGTTTGTGTATTCTGAGGTGGGAGTTGGGGTGTCTCCACTGCATCATACAATCAGGGGCCTTCCACCTGTGGTTCATCCAGAAGCCATGGCCTATATCCCAGCCTGTGTGGCACCAGTAAGAAGTGGAACATCTGGGAATCACATGAGTATATACTTAGGTCGGCAATGTCAAGAGCTAAAGTCAGTGTGCCTTGCCTCTTTCCCTTGAAAAAATAACAGGAGCCGAAAATCCAGATTTGCAAAGAAAGCTCAGAGCGAGGGCTTACAATTACTCACTTTACCAAAGGATGTTTGTCTTCACAGAGGAATTCAACATGGGGCCACTTTAAATATCAAGTCTCCTTAGAGCATTTTACAATTTATAAAACTTTGATTTATAAACAGCTTTTTGGTTACACATCTGTTGCATGAAATAAGGTCCACACGCACAGATGTGTGTGCACAGTTAGATATCAGGTTCAACATGAGTTGTCCCTGATGATTTATTTGGCTGAGCAGATGCTATCAGGATCACAGATTACATCATAAGACCTGTGCAAATATGTTGTAAAACTGTGCAGGCAGATGTTCATTTCTGCAGTGGAGAGGCTACATGGAGATTCAGACAACAGGCAAGATTTTACCATCAGCAAATAGAGATTGCAGTGAGGTCACAATACATATATGGGCAGAAGCCCAAGCACTGTCTTTGCAAAGGTTAGATGGGAGGAAATCAAAGTCAAAGGCATCTTCCTTTCTCCCCTTAGATGCATGTAGCCAGGCCGGGATTCTATGGCTTCCCCCTTGGCCTTCCTGATATTCTGTTTTTGTTTTTTTTTTTTTTTTTTTTTGAGACAGAGTCGCGCTGTCGCCCAGGCTGGAGTGCAGTGGCACGATCTCGGCTCACTGCAAGCTCTGCCTCCTGGGTTCATGCCATTCTCCTGCCTCAGCCTACCGAGTAGCTGGGACTACAGGTTCCCGCCACCACACCTGGCTAATTTTTTGTATTTTTAGTAGAGACGGGGTTTCACCATGTTAGCCAGGATGGTCTCGATCTCCTGACCTCGTGATCCGCCCACCTAGGCCTCCCAAAGTGCTGGGATTACAGGTGTGAGCCACCACGCCCGGCCCCTGATATTCTTTTACACACAAGCTTCTATGGCAGGAAACCAGTTGGGAAGTGTTGGCATCGGAGTGGGGTCAGGGTTGTCTTAGAAACACTGAGTGCTAAGTGCTAGAAGCTAAAGAAAAATCAGGAAAAAGTGCATTCCAAGCCATCTAGTGTCAGTGTAAACAGACTTGGAGAGGGCTTATGAATGGTAGAAAACAATCTTACACAATTCTTGCTGATGTTTTTGGAAGTTAGAATGCATTCTTGATAGACACAAATATAAAATTTAGGAACAAATGACAGTCATGACCCAAGTGTGACCATAGTGACATAGTCGGCCTGTGTTATTCAGTTTTGATGTGATCTTGAGAGGGTCTTGTATATGGGGGCAGGTTGATGGCTCCTCCAGAGGGGAGTCACGACTGTTAGTTTGAGAAAGACCACCCCACACACACCCCAGGCTTCTGGTTTTTCTCCTAAGGAACCTTCTGCAGCACCTCCTGAGAGTCCCTGGAAAAGAGAGATACACACTCTCAAATTTAAAAGCCGTCTATAAAAGGGCTCGGTTTTAGTGGAAGGGTTTCCTGCTCTGAGCAGGGACTCGCCCTGTGTATTTGTAGGTTTCAAGAGAACCAGCCATGATGGCTTAACTTTCGTCCTTGTCTTTTTGTCATGCCAGAGCCTGGTGGCCCCTCTTTCACCATCGGCAAAGCTATTTGGTTGCTCTGGGGTCTGGTGTTTAACAACTCCGTACCTGTGCAGAACCCGAAGGGGACCACCTCCAAGATCATGGTGTCAGTGTGGGCCTTCTTTGCTGTCATCTTCCTGGCCAGCTACACTGCCAACTTAGCTGCCTTCATGATCCAAGAGGAATATGTGGACCAGGTTTCTGGCCTGAGCGACAAAAAGGTAAGAGACTCATTTGAAATCTCCCATCTTTCCCTCAATCCTGTTCTCAGCCATACTCAAAGTTCTCATGTACCTGCTTGTCTTCTAAATTTTTGGAATTGACCATTCTTTCTTATGTTTCCTTGTATCGGAACATGGGAGTAGAAGTCAGTTTCCCTACTGAAATAATATGACTTCGTGCTGGCCTCCTGATTCATGAAAAGTTGTCACTAGTACACCCTAGGCTGCAAATAAGGGGCTTGGTATGTTAGCGGCTTTCTGAGTGCATGGTACCTCCTGTTGGATGTGGTTGGGTGGCCTATCTGCACAGGGCTGCCAGTGTGGGGTGTTATTAGAGGACCACCGCTGTGTACCCACACTGAGGAGATGGGCGCATGATGGCCTCCTTTTCTTCCCAGTGGTGTTTGGCAGTGGGCTTTCCGTTTGCTCCGTTGCACACTCATGTGTTTCTGGGGCTGAGCAGGAAGAAGCATTGTGTCTTGAAGAGAAGTAACTTCTGTTTAACTGGATGATTTGGATGATTGCCGCTGTGTGGTGCTGATGAATGGGCTGCCCCCTTACTAATTGCAGGCCTCCTGCGGGCCTATGTAGTTGAGAGAGAAGGGAAAGTGTCTGCTGTTTTCCATCACTGCTGGATGAGGATGTACAAAACCCATTCTAAATACATCTGACCCTCCAGTCTGCCTGAAGCATCACATTTTCCATGGGAGATCTGTCTCCTGAAACTGTGTAACCAGGACTAGGGATGGGAGCCACTTTCATGGAGTGTCCCATAAAGCTTATGGCCAAAATAATTTTGGAGACTTGCACTTACAACACATTTTCTACTCTATTTCCTTAAGATTTAGAAAACGTAATATTTTTCCACTCCCACTCCCACCCCCCCCCCCCCAGGATGAAGCCATGAGCTATAGACAGGTGTGTCTTCAGACCAAATAGTACTTTGCACATGGGTTAGATTTGCCCAACCTAAAACCCTACACACTTAAGCAAATGGTCTGAGAAGAATGAAAAGGAGGAGATATTCTCTTCAGGGGCTCAGATTCTCATTTTTCCTTCTACATCTCTACTTATCAAGAACATTCAAAAGCATGTGGAGAAGATAAATAGTATCTTGAGAAAATGTATATATTTATTATATATATTATATATTTTATATATAATATATATTTATTTTATATATTTAATATATATAATATATATTTATTATATATATTTAATATATATAATATATATTTATTATATATATTTTAAATATTTATTTTATATATTTTATATATGTATTATATATTTTATATATATATATATATTTTTTTGAGTGCATGGTACCTCCTGTTGGATGTGGTTGGGTGGCGTATATGCACAGGGCTGCCAGTGTGGGGTGTTACTAGAGGGCCGCTGCTGGGTACCCACACTGAGGAGATGGGTGCATCATGGCCCATGGAAAATATATACTCCACTGTGCTTACCCCTTTGTGTTATCTGTTTCTCTGATTTGTCTTCATTTTTGCTTTATTTTTCTTCCTTATTTAAAAAAAAATTCTCTCTCGTCTTTTTTTCTCTCTTATTTGGAAGCTTTTATTTACTTCTCTCATCTCATGATTTCTGATACACTTATATATTCATCATTTATTAATCCATTTTTAAACCTCTCTCTCATTGTTCCTTCATCAACATCTTTCATCACGACCCTAACTAAAATTTAAGTCGGACACCTCCTTTCATCCCCATTTGCAGCCACTACCACAATCACCTTTTAGTGACTATTTCTGTAACCTAGACAGTAATGGGGCGGAGAACAACCTCTGGGCTCAATACTTGGATGTGGCTTAGGGCAAGGTGGACCACGCCCACCTCCTATTGTTTGGATGTCTGATCCCTTTAAATCTCACGTTGAAATTTGATCCCCAGTGTTGAAAGTGGGGCCTAATGGGCAGTGTTTGGGTCATGGAGGTGGATCTCTCATGAACAGATGAGTGCCTTCCTTGGGAAGGGTGGGACTGAGTGAGTTTTTGCTTTGTTAGTTCCCATGAGAATTCTCCCAACAGCTGATTGTTAAAAAGAACCTGGCTCCTCCCCTCTCTCTTGCTTCCTCGCTTGCCAAATGATCTCCGCACAAACTGGCTCCCTTGCCCCTTCCACCATGAGTGGAAGCAGCCTGAGGATGTCACCATATGCCCAAACTTGAAGTTTTCCAGACATCAGAATTATGAGCCAACTGAATCTTTTTCTTTATAAATTACCTAGTCTCAGGTATTCCTCTATAGCAACCCAAAATGCACTAAGGCACCACCCTAAAACATGGATGTTGCAGAAACTTGATGGGCCATGCCCCATGTGTAGACTTGTCAGAGGTGTGGCAGACCATTTCTTCACATGAGGCTGTGGCAAAGATGTAGTAGACTATGTACCCACACAGAGTATAGCAGGGCCATGTCACCATGCATGACATGGCAGGGCTGTAGTGTATCATGTCCTATGCATGCTTATAGCACTGTATGGTGAGATCATGTCACTGTGCATCAATATGGTAGAGATGAGGTAGGTCACAGACCTTCTTGGGGGTCTGGACTGTTAAGTGGAGGATCTGCATGGGTATCAAAATGTTTCCTTCAAATGTCTCGAGAATTATTTGGCATAATGCACTTATGTTTCTCTTACCCTTATGGGCCACGCAGTAACAACTGAATGCTTTTCTGTTTGAACTAAGCATAACTGAGATGGAGGAAGGTAGTTTTCTTTTCCATGATTTTGAAGTAAGTATCATTTCTAGGCTTCTTAAAGCAGACAGGATATGCACATGTCTGTCCTCCATACCATGCTGATTATGTTCTAAAAGTTGGAGCCCATCAGTTTGTTTTATAGAATGAAGACAGCTGTGTGTGTGTGTGTGTGTGTGTGTGTGTGAGACAGAGAGAGAGAGAGAGAGAGAGAGAGAGACTTTCAAGACCTTTGCAAATAATTTCCACTGTGACCCCAGCTCTGCAGTCCCATTGGCCAATGCTTGGGTTCCCGCATCTGATATCCTGGGTATCCACAACTGTTCATCTTTTTCAGCCATACCTCTATCTGTGCATCTGCCTAGGAGGCTTTTTTCCGCACTTTTTCACTCATCAAACTCCTACTGAAACTTCAAAACCTAGATTAGAGATCCCTTTATTTGTGGAGCTTCCCCTAGCTCATCTGGGAAATTAGTCATTCTGTGCTCTATTATGGCAACTATTCAAATCTTTATTTTATCTTCCACATTCTGTTACAATAATCTATAGGCCTATACCTGACCACCTATTCCTCTGTCTGACCATGAACTCCACAAAGTCAATGACCATAAGTTGGTCATCATTAAGACAAAAAAAAACAAAAAGTCTGTGGGGAGAGAGGAAGAGAAGTTGTATTTACTTAAGAGCCCCTGGCAAAAACAACGGACCCAGCATCACAGACAAAGAAAGCAACAAGTCAGCAAGTGCCCCTTAACAGCTGTTTACTTTGTAAATGGTTATCTGATACATTTCAGAACTTTGTAGATGACGAAACAGTAAAGTGTAAGCACCCTGCCAGAATCTGTCAACATGATTTACATAATTATAAAAAACATTTAAGTAACTAAGGACTGCATATCAGTGTCAGAGACAGTTATATAAATCAGAAAGAGAGTTTCCTGAAAATATACTTAAAATGTTAAAATTCTTATAGACTTACTTACTTACAGTCTAACACCTAAAGAAAACAAATTATTGGGACAGGGTATGGTAATGCATGAGAGGAAGTGTATTCTGTGAATTTGGAAAAAGAATAAAGACATTCAAACAATAATGTTGAGAAAAGAAATGAGGTGATTTTGAAGATTATTTTCCAATGTGATTAGATTTTTATCAAGGAAGTAACATTTAAAATGGAGAAGGGTTCCTAAACTTGTTTTGACTCTTACAGATGATATATCTTCCATATAACTCAGATCAAGTGATAAATATCTTGGAGTGATAATGGAAAGATATTTGTAGCCATTCGATTTGTAGCTTTTTAAAAAATTATCTTCAGCTTTTTTGCAGAAAAAAAATGTACTCAGATTTCATTTGTGTTAAGGTAGAAAACCAGAGTTAAATTTCCATGAAAACCTATTTTTGTACTCCTTTATACTGGAAGGCTTCCATTTTGTGGTAGCACATTACAGTGAATTCAGAATTATTCCACTACATGCTGTACCTAAATATGGGTGCAAGTTCTAACATTCAGCAACCCGACTGTACATTCCATCAGCTCCCCCAGTGGGAGGAGGGTGTAAGGGAGCTAGTGACATCTTTCTTCTCTTAACAAAGAGCCCACAGTGCATTCTCATATTTCTCACCCATCCAGATGGATTTCTCATTTTGCAGTCTGCCAACCATAGTATGAAGGAAAAAGAGCTTGGCCAGTGAGGGAAGGGGGACATATTTGCTGGGCACTAGGTACATTTTGTATGCTCTGTGTATGCTATTTGGATAATCATCATACAGGTGTGATTATTCTCATTTTACAAATAGGAACACTGAGACTCTGGAAAACTAGTAACTTCCCCAAAGTTATACATTACCAAGTGACAGAGCCAAAATTTGAGTCCCTGTGTATTTGGCTCTAAAATCACTCTGCCAGGGTGTTTCTCTTGGAGCTAATCTCAGGGAAAGCTGTGACATAGATAAGGATTGGAATTGACACCCCTGCCCCCACTTTCCTATTTAATTCCCTATCCTTTAATATAATGCCTTGATTCCACTTAACAGGGCACATTAACACCACCACTACTATTACTACTAATAATAATGACTATCATTGTTATTATTATTATTAATATAGCTTCAATTATAACATCCCAGCTAAGATTTTTTTCAGCTCTTACAAGCCAGGCATCATGCCAAATATATTTCATAGATTATCTTATATAATGGTGCTATTAATATCTTTATTTGTAGATGAGGCAACTGAAGCTTGGAGAGGTTAAATAATTTGCCCTTATGGTATTCCTGGCTCACTATAGCCCCTGAACAGTGTGCCACCCTGTTTAGACCCTGATGCTATTTGATGCTTTTTCCAGTTATTCACTTTTCTTCCTACATTCCTATCTACCTTATCAAAGCCTAACAAGTTAGATCCTTTCCCCCTACTAACATGTAGCTATCTAATTAATTGAGCCGTAATAATTAGATAGTATTGTAACATTTGCACTTTATTTAATAAGCCTTTTAGAGACACTATTTTAAATAGAGAAGAATGGTGATTTCCAGTACTTGGGCAGGCTAATGGCCCTCAAATTGACTTTAGCCTGTGTATAGAGTGACCCTTAGCTTTAAGCTACTGGTGGATGGTGGAGAACGGTGGCACCAGGAGTGAGAAGGGACAGTTAGGGGGTCACTGGAGTCTGGGGTCAGATTGAAGGAAGCCCACAGGGAGGTGGAGGCTGCTAAAGTCACAGCAGGTTGCCGTTTGACCACTGGGCTCTCAAGGGTATCTGGCTGCAAATGATTTCACACGTTCCTACCACCATTGTGACACATGCCTGAAATATATTTTGCAGCTCTTTTCCTCAAGGAACTAGAGGAGTTTTATTAACTTTCAAATGTCAAAAATGTGCTCATCTGCTTACTGAGGGTAGCTGTCTTTGCCTGCAACGCTGGAGGTACAATCAGGATGGCCACGTAACACCTAAATGAATAATGAGTCTTCTGGGTTTCCAAGAAGTCCCATGGGGGTCTGGAAGTCACTTCATATTCTTTTGGGATATAGGAAGGGCATGGCTTTTAAATCAATATGCAGGCAAATAAATAAATATGCGTTCTGGAACAAACTCAGCCTGGTGATAAGCAAATTTACACCACAACTGCCCAGAAATGGTGGGTGGTTGTTGAGCATGTGTGAGGAAATGGGGCCATGCTTTCCACTGCACAAATTTATTTTCCTGCCCTATTAACTTGAGGCTGGAAGCCAGCAGGAGACAGCCAACCTCCCGCCCGATCTGTCACACCCTTTTCCTGGCCCAGATCATCTCGCTCAGACCGTGGAATACTGGGCTAAAAATAGCTTAATTGAGAAAGTAGCAGTCATGACCAACTAGCCAGGGAGGTAGTAATGAGGGCCTGGATTGGACCTCTAGGTAGCTGAGCAAAATGTAAGGGTATGAGTCATGCATGGGAGTCCTCTGGGCCTGTCAGGCAACTATTCCTCTTGGAGCTACTGATCAAGAGCAGGTCTGGAAAATGTAAAACTCCCCAAATCCTGGGAGTGTCCAAGGTACAGAATGCACATGAGAGGGGGAAGGACACCTGCCTTTTGTTCTCTTAATTGGCAGAGCCAGTCTAACCCTTTCCATGGACTGCTGTCCCAAGCGCTGAGCCTCCTTCATTCCTGCCAGGGTGACCTCCATCCTAATGGATCCAGAACAGATCCCTGGGGCTTGGCTAGCCCCAGGTCTGTCCATTAGGGTTGACTACCCCCACTTCTTCTCTGGCATTATTTAAGAATGGGTCTGCTATGTCCCCCAACAGGTACCCCCAAGCCCTAATTCCTGAATCCATCTTTACTGAGACAAGAGATCCCTAACTTCAGTTCAACATCCTGTGGCTTAGTAGTGGTCACCGTCCAAGTCATGGGGGGCAGATGACCCAGAGTTGATGACTGGGTTCCTGGCAAGGCTTCACAGTTGCCTTTTACTCCTTCCTCTTTTGTGGTCCCCTTCCCCTTGAATGGCCGTCTTTCCCTTGAACGACCACCTGCTTCTTGCCTTCCCATGACTTCTAATACCATATTCCTCACCTCTAAGCTCTACTACCTTGTTGGGGCCTGAAGTGGGTTGAATTGTATCCTCCCAAAGATATAGCCACATCCTAACCCCTAGAACCTACAAACATTGACCTTGTTTGGAAAAAAAAAAAAAATCTTTGCAAATGTAATTAAGTTAAAGATCTCAAGATGAGATCATCCTGGAGTATCCAGGTAGACACTAAATCCAAAGACAATTGTTCTTATAAGAAAAAGGCAGACACAGATTTGACAAAGAAGGGGAGAAAACACACAGATGAGAAGACAATATGAGGATGGAAGCAGACACTGGAGTGATGCAGCCACAAGAACACATGGAACCACCAGAAGCCAAAAGAGGCAAGATATGGATTCTCCCCTAGAACCTTTGGAAGAAGCACAGCCCAGCTAATACCTTGTTTTGGAACTTCTGGCCTTCAGAACTACGTGAGAATAAGTTTCTGTTTGTGGCTATTTTTTATGGCTGCCACAAGGACCTAATACAAGGCCTTCGCGACTTCTTCTGTAATCTGCACTTTGAGCTCATTGCATCCTTTAGACTTCAGTCCTTCTCCTCTTTGTCCCAATTTGCATTGTCAGTCTCCCAGCTCCCTCCTTTCAAAGTGAGTATTTCTTACAGTGGGATCAGATTCAGTTCCCCTCTCCTTTGCCTGGAAGAATGGATCCAGTTTGCACTGAAGCTTTGCAGAGACATGCTTTATAGACAGTCTTCTCCTTGCTGGTTAATTTTAGGGAGACAATACAAAACCTGAGTGTCATTGTGTGCTCCCTTTTGCTGTGTCCTTGAGCCGGATTAATGTTAGTTTCTCATAATACATACTACACTGCTTATGTGCACACTTCCCCACTACCTTCTACGAGGCCTTTTAGTAGTGATGTCCTTTTCAAAGGGAATTGAAGACATGTTTCTGTGAGATGTATCACTTTCACAATTTCTTTGTGCAGAAAAACACTAATGCACTCTTCTCATATTCTAGACTGTGCCATGTTGTTTAAATCACAGAACTGGAAGATACTTTATTTGATCATCAGGCACAGGGAACTCTTTTCTCATCAAAAGCAAACAGGTGTCCTCTCTCTTCTTGTAGCCTTATCCTCCTTGTTACACAGGAATGTACACACACACACACATACTCCTACCCTCCAAGACTACATAAAGGTACCAAGATAACTGGATAGATAGTAACTTAGCACTCACAAAGCTGCACAAGGAACACAGGTTTCCTGTGTGCATAGAAGATTTACTAAATGAAAATGAAAGAAAGTTTGTCTTTGTTACCTGGGTAAAGAATTTAGCTTTGTCTCATTCTGCTGATATTAGTAGACTCATCTTTTTGTGAAACACAAAAATGAAATGAAATGAAGGAAGGAGAAGGAAGGAGACAGATGGAGAGAGTATGAGGGGAAGAGGAAGGGAGGGAGGGAGGAAGGGAGGGAGGGAGGGAGGGAGGGAGGGAGGGAGGGAGGGAGGGAGGGAGGGAGGTAATCAGAAGCCAACGCTGTCCTGGATCTGCTCTGTATTACCCTTCTTAGGTATCCCTATGCAAGATATTAGAGGACCAGAGGCTTCCTGGAACTACAATTTTTTTCATGCAACTATGCAAACTAGCATGAGTATGAATTCACAGTTCTGTCACCTGCATTGAATTGAACTAGGCCCAAAATTAAAGCCAAAAATAGGCAACAAACAATTTTAATTAACAAAAATCAAAGTACACAGCATGGGATGTTGTCCTTTCAGATTTGGATGTTCTGGATGTGGGAGAGGCTAGCGAGCACTTCTTTTAACTGTTGGAATCATTGAATTTGTCTGTAGCTTCTCTATGGGGCCTCTCCCAGTCAGACTGACTCTCCCAGGTGGGGAGGAGCAAGTGGCTCTGAGGATTCCCACCAATTTCAAATCTGTTTACAGCCAAGTCTCTGTTTCTGTAAGAGAGCTATTCTATTTAGCTAACTGTTGAAGGCAGTTGCTTTATTCCAAAGTTTATTTACATAAAATAGGAGAGTTCCCCAACATTCTTTTCTGATTAAAAACAAAAAATTATCAATGTTTTAGTACGGGGAGGGCTAATCTTTTATAAGTTCACTAAATCGTGGGTTGTGGGTTGAGAATTTATTAAGAATTAATGTTTCACTTCTGAACAACTAAGTTCAAGTCCTTTGAGACGAATTAATGCAGCATGGAAATTTATATGTGGCCAAAAGCATCAAGCCTAGAATGAGTCAGGTTTTAAAGATGTCAGAATTATATTCACAATGAAAATTGTGGCCAGGGCTGCTCTGGGCTTTTGTGTTTCAGCCTTGTTACCTCCAGCTGTAATGGTGGCAAGAGTGGAAAAGGTGTGCAGCCTGCTATATTTTTGGAACCTTTCGGCCTAGCTGGGCATATGTGAGGGCTGCTGGGGGCCTGAGACTCCCTGAGGCTAGGGAAGCCCAACCATTTAGTTTACGATTCCACATCGAGATTTCCTGTCCAGCATGGGTCACAGAGAGCCATTTAAAGACCAAGTGGCTGACACTCTGAAAACACTATAGTCTCGGATGTTTCCTCTCCTATTTTACTCCAGTGCCACTCAGGTGATGGCTTTGATCGACAGCATCAGGAGCATTGGCTTCAGGCCAACATGATCCTGAGAATGGCCAGAGGGGAGAGAAGAAAATGAGCAGGCAAGCCGACTCCCTGAGCACAGAGCAGCTTGGATTGTCAGCTGTCACTCCAGGAGGAAGTCAGGAGGAGGAGGCTCAAGGCTTCGGGTCCTCACTTTAAACAGGACATGGCTAGTCAGTACGAGAAGTTGTTTCTGTTTGGGAGTGCACAGGAAGGAGTAGCTGCCAGGGAAGTGGTGGGGTAGAACGGTGCATTGATATCAAAATTATCTGGAGAACCCTTTCAAACCAAGTAGGACTCTGTCCAACCAGCTGGAAATAAAAGTACAGGTGCCAAAAGCTCCCACCTGTGCGGCACTACTCTGTCAAGGAGGTAGCCAGGAAATCAAAAGTAAGAAAAGGATTGTGAGAGAAAACTACTTTGGGGTGGTGGAGGGGGTGGCGTAGCTGTTGGAGGGCTGTGGAATTCTTTTTTCTGTACTTTTTAACCTACTGAAGCTGCTTTGAGGGGGTCATCTAGAGAGCTTTGTATACACCCCCTGCAGTTAGAATGGAGAAGGGCTGGCATTTGACCCATATCTGAGAAGACTGAAGGTGACAGGTCTTGGTGAGAACTGGTCCCTGGCTGGTGGGCCACACTCCCCACAATGGCTAGATAGATCTGTTTCTCAAGACCAGATGAGGCCATATGGGAAGGAAGGAGTCAGTCTGGGCCTGAGGTCACAGGAGGTGTTTTTCAAGGCTCCCTGCCCAAAGGGCTTCCTTCCCAAGATAAGGCAACTGCAACAGAAAGAGTCAGGAGGGGTGCGGTCCAACGGAGAAGCTGGAGGGGACTGCTGTGAGTGACCAGCTGCACTGTGGTTGGTCCAGTGTTCTCCCTGAGAGCATTTCTGGGGAGCCCAGAACTTGCCTGGCAAGGAGGACATCTGCCATGCCTAGGGAGTGGCAATGCCAGACCACTGCGGTGCCAGCCAAGGAAGTGCTTTCCTGCCTCTGCAGCTCCTCCTTTCCCTGACACCACCGCCTTCCACCCCACCCTAGAGTGGAAGGAGAACAACTAGAGTGAATGCAGGATCTGTAAAAGCTGGCATCACGTTGAGTTTTATTTCTTGGCTAGATGATAGCCACTGGGATTCCTGGGGCCAAACCTGCCTATTTCTCTCTGCCCTTATTATTGAACTATGTAATGAACATATATTATGTGCCAAGCCTACTATTAAACTCTTCACATACGGTTCGACTGTTACCGATGGAGGGTCTTGACCAGAAGTTGTCCAGGTCCTTGGTATTTTGAACAAAGATTTGAACAAAGCACACAAACAAAGTAACCGAGTAATGAAACACAGGATCGAAGCAGCAAAAGCAGAAATTTATGAAAGCGAGAAAGCACTCTGCCTGGTGGGAGTGGGCCCGAGCAAGTGGCTCAAGGGCCTGGTTACAAAGTTTTCTGGGTTTTAAGTACCCCATTTGAGGTTCCTATTGGCTACCCCTTGTCTGGATGAAGGACTTGGTCTGTGGCTAATTAAAGGCTGAGGTGAATTGGTGCCCTATGCAGATAAAGGGATGGTCCCAGCTTGGCCCATGGCCAATCCAAGGCACTCTCCCTTTTCCATCTGAGACTTGGTGGAAGGAGGAGGTTGGTACAGAGAATAGCCTTTGATCCTTTGCTACTGGGAATGGGAGATGGGGTTTTTCCTTTCGGTTTAGCTTCAGGAAGTTTGCGTTAATTGGCCTTAGGTTCCCTGCCCCCAGGCCCAGGTTTTTTCTTCTTGATCCAGCTTTGGGAAGTCAGTGCAAATTGGCCTTAGATTCCCTGCCCCCAGACCTTGATGTTTTTCCTTGATTCGGCAGGAGTTGGCCTTAAGTTCCCTTCCTCCAGACCCTATTCTCCTGCCTCACTACTTTTAATCTTTATGCCCACCCTTTGAGATCACCATTATTAACATCATTTTACGGATGAGGAGAGTCATCTAAGGATTAAGCAAATTCACCTAAGTCACACAAGTAGAAAGTGAGGGTTCCAGGATTTGATCCAGAGAGCTGACCCCACAGCCTGCATCTGCCCCTGTGAGACTGCACTACCAGAGCCCTGTGTCTTCTTTGTGTGGACACAGGAAAGTGGGGCATGCTTCTAGAGGCATTGGCCTGAGGCAATGGAATCTAATACAGCCCCTGTCCTGGGGACCTTCTCTGGCCTGGCTTCTTGGATTCTCAAAGGAGTGATAATGGGGCTCCGGCCAGAGACCACTCATTATCCAGCTGTGAGTGCACAGGAACCTGGAAGAGACTTTGTTCATTCTAACCAAAAGTATTTCCAGCGAAGTTTGTTTTCTTCATTTGTGCACATACAGCCCCGTGCACATTTAAGAACCACTTATTTAACGAGAGTTGACTGGATGAATGAATCAAAAAGACATCGAATATTATTGGGTGTCATGTTTTCTCTCTGCTAGGCAGTAATCAGTGTGTTTACTTAATCCAGCTACAAAGGAAAAGATCCCACTCTCAGCAACCTTCCCTTTATGGGAAAAGTGTAAAAGGCAGGGAGGGAAGAAATGGAGAGGAGGGAAGGATACCCTACTTCATCCCTCCATCCTCATCTCAGAAGGGAAATAGAGCAAGAGCAGTATTTAGTTTCTGAAGTACTCGTGACAAGGAGACCATGAGTAGCTTAAGGCTATAAAGCACCTTGATATTAATTTCCTAAATGCTTAATTCCGCGAAACTCCTCTACACATCTCCCAGCTTATCACTAGCACCACAGTTTTCTGAGTCAAGTATTAGCCAGCTGTGTTTCTTGCAAGCACTGATTGCCAACAGACCCTGAGACAGCTGGGACTCCGCCTTTTTTGGACTGGGTACAAAAGAGATGTTGAGCTGGGTGTTATCCTGGTACTGAAGAAAGAATACTGTGATTTCTAATGATGTCTCCGAGTGGCCTCAAATACAAATTGAACAAGATGGCTAACAGCATTGTGTCATGAAGGACTCTGCAGCTGAGGACCTCTGGGGTTCAGGAACCTCTGGGAAGTGAGCCTTTTTTTAATTTTTATTTTTTTGCTTACAGAAAAAAATGCACTTGAACACACAAGGTTATTAACTCACATGCCTTTACATGACACACCCACCCATCCCTGCGAACACACCAGCACATAACACCACATAGGGTGCAGATGTGGTTTTGACTTGGAGCACTGAGCAATTTTCTGCTTTTCTTTTTATCCTTTTAAAAGCGCACCAAAGTAATTGTGGCCAACTACCTATAAATCCCTTTCTCTCTGCCAGTCAGGGCTGCCTGAACAGGCAAGAGGTGCTCTCACCTGCTCCGTTATGCAAATTGTATTCAAATGCTGAAGAACAATGCAGCCTTCAGCACTGCAATGATTTCAGGTTGCTAATGAAGAGAGGCTGCTGCTAGGGGAGTTGTTTTAACCCTCTGATGCTGAGGCAAGAAGGCATCAAGTGGAGATGGGGCAGAGTCAAAGTCAATGCCAGTTCTCAGCACCAGACAGGGTGCTCCCAGAGCACCATTACCTGGTGCAACTTGGCCCCTGATATAGAAGGTCACCCCCAGGTCTGACATAATTTGGGACAATTTGGAGTCCAAACAGTGTGGACAGAATAGCTTGATTTCTTAAATATCCCTGTGGTCTGACAACCATAAGTACATTTTTCAGGATATGGTGGACATCTGTAAGTACATGGTCTGGCATGGTCATAGATGTATCAATCCTTAGAATACCTGCAGTCAAGGGCAGGCAGGATCCACCAGGCAAAGTGCATGAGAACGATCAACACACACACATAGGAAGAAATCAATGAACACTAAGACCTCACATCATGAGATTCATTTGAAGAAGACCTGTGCCATTCAGCCATTCATTCATTCAGGACCTGCTCTATGTGGAGCAAAAATTATTTCATTCTCCAGTAATCACAGTTGTCGGGACTTATTTCTCTCTTGACTGCCTCACCCTGTTACCTTGCCCCAACATTTCAGAATCTCCTCTTGAACTGGAATTTCAATCTCACCTCTCAAACCCAGGTAATCAAAAAGGGGCTTTTAACACAATTATGTAATTGTCATGCTGGGACTCTGTGTGAGCCAGACAGTTTACGCAGTAGTAAGGGGCTTTTCTGCTAGGCAGCCATGGTAGCATTGCCTTGGAATGGAACAAAAAGGAGTTTGGTGTTGGGAAGCACAGCAGTTTTCCAGCTCCTTTTGAAGAAAGTCTTTATAATGCAACTTCAACTCTCAGTTGGAAATGCCCTGAAATCACACATTATCCCATACACCCATGTTCCAAAATGAGTTTCCCCAGGTTACAGATGGCCTAGACAAGCAGCCACTCCACTTCTGCCCTTCCACTTGGCAGTACTGGCACCTCCATGTGAGCTGCTTTTTTTTTTTTTTTTTTTTTAATACTTTAAGTTCTAGGGTACATGTGCAGAATGTGCAGGTTTGTTACATAGATATACACATGCCATGGTGGTTTGCTGCACCCATCAACCCGTCATCTACATTAGGTATTTCTCCTAATGCTATCCCTCCCCAGCCCCCAACCCCCTGACAGGCCCCAGTGTGTGATGTTCCCCTCCCTGTGTCTGTGTTTTCTCATTGTTCAACTCCCACTTATGAATGAGAACATGTGGTATTTGGTTTTCTGTTCTTGTGTTAGTTTGCTGCAAATGATGGTTTCCAGCTTCATCCATGTCCCTGCAAAGGACATGAACTGATCCTTTTTTATGGCTGCATAGTATTCCATGGTATATATGTGCCACATTTTCTTAATCCAGTCTATCATTGACGGGCATTTGGGTTGGTTCCAAGTCTTTGCTATTGTGAACAGTGCCACAATAAACATAGGTGTGCATGTGTCTTTATAGTAGAATGATTTATAATCCTTTGGGTATATACCCAGTAATGGGATTGCTGGGTCAAATGGTATTTCTAGTACTAGATCCTTGAGGAATTGCCACACCGTCTTCCACAATGGTTGAACTAATTTACACTCCCACCAACAGTGTAAAAGTGTTCCTATTTCTCCACATCCTCTCCAGCATCTGTTGTTTCCTGGCTTTTTAATAATCACCATTCTAACTGGCATGAGATGATATCTCATTGTGGTTTTGATTTGCATTTCTCTAATGACCAGTGATAATGAGCTTTTTTTCATAAGTTCATTGGCTGCATAAATGTCTTCTTTCGAGAAGTGTCTGTTCATATCCTTCACCCACTGTTTGATGGTGTTGTTTGTTTTCTTGTAAATTTAAGTTATTTGTAGATTCTGGATATTAGCCCTTTGTCAGATGGATAGATTGCAAAAATTTTCCCCATTCTGTAGGTTGCCTGTTCACTCTGATGTTAGTTTCTTTTGCTGTGCAGAAGCTCTTTAGTTTAATCAGATCCCATTTGTCAGTTTTGGCTTTTGGTGTTTTAGTCATGAAGTCTTTGCCCATGCCTGTGTCCTGAGTGGTATTGCCTAGGTTTTCTTCTAGGATTTTTATGGTTTTAGGTCTAACATGTAAGTCGTTAATCCATCTTGAGTTAATTTTTGTATAAGGTGTAAGGAAGGGATCCAGTTTCAGCTTTCTGCATATGGCTAGCCAGTTTTCCCAGCACCATTTATTAAATAGGGAATCCTTTCCCCATTGCTTGTTTTTGTCAGGTTTGTCAAATATCAGATGGTTGTAGATGTGTGGCATTATTTCTGAGGCCTCTGTTCTGTTCCATTGGTCTATATATCTGTTTTGGTTCCAGTACCATGCTGTTTTTATTACTGTAGGCTTGTAGTATGGTTTGAAGTCAGGTAGCATGATGCCTCCAGCTTTGTTCTTTTTGTTTAGGATTGTTTTGGCTATGTGGGCTTTTTTTTGGTTCCATATAAAATTTAAAGTAGTTTTTTCCAATTCTGTGAAGAAAGTCAATGGTAGCTTGATCGGGATATCACTGAATGTATAAATTACTTTGGACAGAATGGCCGTTTTGATGATATTGATTCTTCCTATCCACATTATCCTTACAGCACCTGAAAAATTAGTGGTTCAGTAAAGAAGTAGGAATGACTTAAATAAAATAGTTCCCAAGGCAATCTGTAAACTGGGCCAACTGGCCTTCATGACCACTACATTTTTTTGGCATGCTTTTACGTATTTAAACTTCCAGTTTAACACTTTATATAAAAAACAAAAAGAATTTTGGGGAAGTTGAATGCCTGTTTAATCACACATCAGTAAGACGTTGTATTCAAATTATCTTCCTTTTAACACATAGATGTCATCCCTTAGACCCAAAGAACAGGGCTTTTGATTTTGTGGATGTGAATCATGTAGGAAAATAGGGGGTGTCAGGCCTGCATACCCCAGAAGAAGGTTAGGAAAGCACCAGAGCTCAGCAAGTGGAGTACAGGTATAGATAAATGAAGTATGGGGGCCAGCTCTGAACCCAAACAAAGGCAATTAATTTTCCTTTCCTCCAGTACTTCATTACCCTTTTCTGGCCTTTGTCACCCCCACGTCATGGGTGCAACTGGCTAGGGCTACATCACAGGTGGTAAAAGAATTTACCAAGACAGTTGTGGGTAAAGAAAGGCAGATTTATTAGAGAAACTGAGAAAGCTACGTTGCAAGAGTGCAACAGGCGGTACAGCGGAGAGAAGGCTGTCTGCCAAGATGCAGGAGATAGAGAGGAGTTTTATAGGGCATGCTGGAAAGGCTACTGCAGATAGGTTCATGCTGCTGGGGCTAAGTTTGGAAGGAGGTATTTGGGAACAGGATGTTTGTGGTTAGCCATTTCTTAGAACAATAGCTTGTTAGCCACTTCTCTTAGAACAAAATGGCTCTCTCCTACCCTCATTCCTGTTCCTGCCAGCAAGGGCCTCTTCCTTGTTCCTATCAACTTATCAAGACTCCACACCCCAGACACCCACCCCTGTCCTCCTACAATGGCCCAAACACACCCGTCACCGTCCACTAGAATCATTGAGCAAGTGCTCATTTCCTTCACTGAATCATAAGCTCCTTGAGGCAAGAGACATGCTTTCAATAATTATGTCTTTTCAGCTCCTGAGACAGTACCTGGTACATTGTAGAAGTCTGTTAAATGAGTAAATGTTCCAAGAACATAAGCTAATATAACACAGAAGTTCTGCTCTCTTTTGGATTAAATTGGCTTTAGTGAGCTAACCACTTATAGTATTGTTTCTTGGGGGCAGCATATTTCTGTTTGTGAGCAGCTGATTTATAAATGAACTATTGAGGACAATGTGTTCATAGGTTGGAGTCTGTCTATTGAAAATTGCAGTCCGAAGCCAAAAACAAATTAACCTTTGTATTATGTGTTCTTTTGCAATATTAGCAACCATGGCCCTCATCCATGGTAATCACGTGAAACCACATCAGTAGTTACAGTCTCAGAACGCATACCTGTCATTAGTGACTGCTGGGTGGCATTCTCCAGGCTAGATGCTTTACATTCTTTAATTCATTTGCCATCTCCCACTTTTAGGTAGATGCTACCTCTACTGTGCAGTACAGAAAACTAAGACAAGAAGCTATGTGATCTGGCTAGGTTCCTAAACCCTTCTCATGCCTCAGTTTCCTAATGTGTAGAATGGGGATTAAAATGTTACCTACTTTATAGCTGCTGTGCTGATGAAAGAGTTACTCTTTGTAAAGCTTAGAAGAGTGCCTCAAGCATACTAAATCCTCAGTAAATATTAGTGGTCACATCCTACATCCACCCAGGGTTCGCTTCTAAACCCAGCTCACAAACCCCATGCTGTTTCTAGCAGATGAATAACATGTGCCCTGAAAGCCACAAACTGCTACAAATACACCCAAGAGCCCACCACTCAGCCCTCCTTCCACCCTGCTTGCCCCAGGAACTCACTTGTTTCAATGAGATTTTGAGGTGGGAGTAGGACGGCTGGTGGAGGGAAAGTCAAATGTCAGGACTAAAAAAGATGTGGAAGGCACAACAGGCGAGTTGCAGTGCTTAGACCCCTTGAAACTAGCTCTGGCTCCGAGGATGCCTAGATGAAGAGCATCTTCATGGCCCTCTCGGACAAGAGGTGCCTGATACCTCTTTGCAGCCAACCTTGTGGGTCTTTTGAAAGCATGCTGCCAGCATCCTCCTAGGCACATGGTAAGGGCTCAGCGAGCATTTCTGAATCTGTGTCTTTTGCCCATCACTGTGATAGAAAACAGTGACCTCAAGAGTGAGCTTCAACTATGATTCCACCTGACTACTGGGCTCTACCCCAAGGAAATGGTTTCTGACAGGAGTGGGCAAATTATAAAACTGGTCTTTCCCCAGCAATTCCATTGCTGGGTTTACACCCAAAGGATTATAAATCATTCTACTATAAAGACACATGCACACGTATGTTTATTGCAGCACTATTTACAATAGCAAAGACTTGGAACCAACCTAAATGCCCATCAGTGATAGACTGGATAAACAAAATGTGGCACATACACACCATGGAATACTATGCAGCCATAAAAAAGAATGAGTTCATGCCCTTTGCAGGGACATGGATAAAGCTGGAAGCCATTATTCTCTACAAACTAGTGAGAAACTAACACAGGAACAGAAAACCAAGCACCACGTGTTCTCACTCGTAAGTAGGAATTAAACAATGAGAACACATGGACACAGGGAGGGGAACATCACACACCAGGGCCTGTCGGGGGGTGGGGGGCTAGGGGAGGGAGAGCATTAGGACAAATACCTAATGCATGCGGGGCTTAAAACCTAGATGGTGAGTTGATAGGTGGAGCAAACCACCATGGCACGTGTATACCTATGTAACAAACCTGCGTGTTCTGCACATGTATCCCAGAACTTAAAATAAATAAATAAAAATTTAAAAACTAGCTCTTTCTTAAGGCCTTCCCTGCTTGCATGGCATATATTGCCAAACAATTGTCTGTTCTTTCAGACACTCAGAAAAAGTAAACCTAATTTATTCTACTTCAAGCTCTCTCAGAGACTTAGAGAAGAGCCTAAGTTTCACTGCAAATTATTGATGCAGCCAGATAATTTATAACATTTCTAAGTTTTTAGTTAATACCCATTTTGACTACTGTGTTTAGCAATAAAAGTTGTTTTTATTGCCATAGTTCATAGTCTATCATAATCTGTCCACTGTTGAAGGAAATACTGACTCTCTGAAGGCCCCTTGCCATTTGGAAAGTTCATAGTAATTTCAAGTTAGATATGAGTTTGGGAGAGGCTGAGTCCCAGTGGTTTTAGTTCCTGAAGCTCCTCTTCTCCATTCCCAGCCCAGAGAGCTCGTCTTCCAACCTCTATACCACATAGGGTTTTTCCTGGCAAATTCATTCTTAATGCATACTAGCTATTAATGTGACTTATCCTGTGTATCTGTAAGTTGCAACTAGAATGTAATGATGTTCTCTAAATGAGGGATACAAGTCAGTTTCATTGCTTCTCAGTCTCACCGCCTACTTTTCATTTATTCATTCATCAGATAGATTCTAAATATCTACTACATAGCACTTACTGGAATAGAGTATAGCAAAATCAGAACAGCTCCGCATAAACATAATCTCTGATCTTTTTGTTGGTACTAAGGTTAGTGTCCAACCACCTAGTCTATCTCAGGAGTCCTTAGTATCTGCCAGACTGCCCATAGCTAAGGCCTGGAGGCCCTCAGAATAGAAAAGATCAATAGCTCTGTTTTGTCATCTCAAAGTCTCTAGAAACTGCCACCCTCAGTCACCTTGTAAGCACCTTGTTCAACTCGGATTCTACCTGTTACCAACATCCTGCTCCTGTCCTCATTTCTTTGAATTAACTAAAGCCTCTGTTGTATCATCCACCTGGCTTTTTAAAGTTTCTATATCCCCTGTATTTACAATAATACCTACACTATATAACAACAATTAGCTTAATAGTTATTGAATAGTTACTAGTTAACTTTCGAATAGAGCTAACAGATTTAGCAAATAAGAATACAGGGCACTGAGTTAAATTTGAATTTCAGATGAATTGTGAATATGATTTTAGTGTAAGTATGTCCCAAAATGTCATGTAAACCCTGCCTTGTGAGATGTTGGAGATACGCTGAAACAGCCTTACTCTCAGACTCTAGCGAGGGAGGCAGACACTTCGTTCTTAAAAAATAGGATGGTAAATACAACAGAGGAATTTCCTTCGTTGCTCCTTTCAAGGCTAAATCTAGTCTTAATCTTTTATAAGAAGACTTGCTCCCCTCACCTTTAATCATTTTCTGAACCTTCTGCTGTGAGTTATAGAAGGGAGCACACTGTGGTCAGAAGCCCTCCTACTGGTGAATAACGCAGCCTGACCACATCCATTCCACATATTGCTCTTTAGCGTCCAGTTATAGGCTCTTTATTTTAAAAAAGCAGCACTGCATTACGTATGCATGATGTTGTCAGGTAGAACTCCATGATTTTTCTTGAGCATGCATTTGACAAAGCCTGTTCCTGTCCCTTCTAGTTCTAGTGCAGTGTGGTTTTACATCCTGTAAGAATTATTTCGTGTGCTTCCTAATTTAACTTCATCCTTTTAATATCTTCTTTTGCAGGCCAGACTTACTGTTTTGATGTTTAATTCTATTTCTCAAGTAGCCAGCCATCCAATCCAATTTGATGCCTACAGCAGGTTTAAAGAGCAGGTTTTTCATCCTGTCACTTAAGTTATTAAAGAAAACAAGACCCTTCCCTGTGTGTTTAATAAGTTGCTCCACACTCCCAACAACTGGTCATGTCTATCCCTTCACCAAATATCTCACCTGCCTAGTGATGGAGCCTCTTTATTTGAAAAAGAGAAACGTTTTATTTTACAGCATTCTTTGCTGTGGGTTAGAAACATTTTCCGTTTGTTAATTAGCTCCTGCCTTGGAATTTCAAGAATCATTTTGAAGTAGGCTACCTTCTCTGTAATCCAGTGACAAAGAGAACATGAGATGCACATTTCAGACCATGAAAAGGATTCAGTGGCCTCGTCTCATGATAGAATTATCTGGAGTTCAGTAAGATCATTTGTGAGTAACTTGCTACTAGGTAGGTGAGGAAGTATCCCAATTAGTGAGTCTGTTTCCCTCTATTTAGCATGTTTAAACTATATTAAAGCTGGTGCAAAAGTAATCATGGTTTTTGCCATTTGGTTTTGCCATTATAAAGTAATTACTTTTAATGGCAAAAACCACAGTTACTTTTGCACCAACCAAACAAGTGTGAAATTGACTCATCTAGATTATTTTCCCAAATATGTGTTACAAATCAAAGGCAAGCTATTCTACCAGTAATCCTATTTCTTTAGCCCATTTGCTTACTCTAGAAAAGGTGTCTGCTTCAAGCCTGGGATGAAACAGGACTTCTGATTTTAAGTGGAAAAAAATAAATGTTAATATATTTTTCTGATGTAAACTCGAAGTTGTTCTTCTGAAAATTCAGCTGGGTGTGGTGGCTCATACCTATCATCCCAGCACTTTGGGAGGTTGAGGTGAGAGGATCACTTGAGCCCAGGAGTTTGCGACCAGGCTGGGCAACAAGACAAAAATCTGTCTTTACAAAAAAATTAAAAATTAGCTGGGCATGGTGGAATGCACCTATAGTCCCAGCTACTTGGGAGGCTGAGGTGGGAAGATCGCTTGAGCCCAGGTTGAGGCTTCAGTGAGCTGTGATTGTGCCACTACACTCCAGCCTGGGCAACAGAGCAAGACGCTATCTCAAAAACAAAAACAATACAAAAAAAAAAAAAAGAGAAAGAAAAGAAAATATATATCAGACCAGGCTAGTGGGGCTAGATTCAGAGAGGAAGATGCTTACAAGTTGTATATTGTTAAAGACAAGGGTTTCCAGGGAATGACCGGTCTAAGTTCAGGCCACCAGATGAGTATCTGATCTAAAATTTGGAAGAGGATCTAAAGAAAGTTTATTCTTCCCTGTCCTTCCATCTTTTTATACATTAATAGAATTTATATGTTATATGGTGTGATATATTAATATTTAATATATTTATAATATTTAATTGTCTCTTCATACTAGACTGTAAACTCAATGAAGGCAAGAATTTGTATCTGTTTTGTTCACTAATGGATCTGCAGTAATTAAAACAGGGTTTCGTACATATAGGTGCTCACATATTAATAGATGAATTAATTAACCAACTAGTCAATGAATGAATGAATAAGAAGACAGTTATGTAATTCATATAGTGTCCACAGGATAAGGCAGTACTTTTCACTCTTTATTAGCCATGTGAATTTGAGAAACACTGAAAGAGTTTCATGACCAATGGTTGAGGGGGAAGGAAGAGAGGGTAATGTAGATAAGAAATATTTGACACTTAGAATCCCAGATAGAATTTTCTCGCCTTGTGGTTTCTATTCCTGTCAAACAATCTAAATTGGCCAGGTATTTCAGAAGAGAACTGAGTAAGTGAGGTCTCCAACTGTGCTGCTATGTGGCTTGTCGGATCTTAAATTATAAAGTTCTTTCAGGACCTATTTGGCAATGACTTCTTCAAAGCCCCTGATTATTCCTTGGCTCCTGTGTGAGACAGGCACAGGAGCCCCCTCCTTGTATGCATGTGTTAAGCCTGCCCTGTTCTTTGAATGGTGAGGCATCGGCTTCCCAATCAGCCAAGTGTTTGCTGAGTACTTTCTATTTTCATAGGAAAATATCACTTCTTTAACAAAAAGTAACCAACCCTAAAATAACTATAACCCTTGCCACTTTTAGAGGGGAAGAGATATAATGATAACAAAAAAAGCTTATATAAAGAAATTATTAAAAGTAATGATAGTTTCTAAGATTTTCCTGGAATAAGTACATAGTAAACATAATGTCCTAAACCGTCTATGGTCTTTTGTGTCTTAATTTCTGTATATCATTTACCTCCCTGTGTCATGACACATAGCAGATGCTCACTGAGTATATTTGAATGACTATAGTTTAGAATGATTTTCATCAAAAGAGTTGAAAGTAAAAGTTTTTTGGCTTAACCCTTAGTCAACTGGAAAAATTGAACTTCATTTTTCTACCAACATGGTTATTGATATTTTACTTTTGTAGCAGTCACCTTATAATAATTACGTTTGCATTATAATTGGAAGTCCATTAAGGACAACTGAAGTACATTGGCCTCCCATTAGTCCTAAAAGCCTGAGACATGGAAATGTCTGCCGTATCTTGCTGTCGACTGTTCAGGGCAGCTCCTGGTGCAAAGTAGGTACTCAATACATGTGTGGAGACTAAACAAAAAAAAAAGAGATGGAGACAGGAGCAGACGATGGCTGTTTGGTCTTGGATAAGTAATGAATTTCCCAGGCCTCTGTTTCCTCTTGTGTACAGGGAGAAAGTTGCTCAGTTGGCATTTCTCAAACTGTTTCATAGCCTATGAGTGTTCTGGGAAACATAATGGCTATTCTTTAGAAAAAGAAATCCATGGGAAAATAAGTTTGGGGAAATGCTGTGTCAGGGTTAAATAAGTTGCTTTACCAAAGGATTGTTCGAGTCCTCTCCTATGATGGTCCATTGTGAACCCCGAAGGGCATGCAGTGTGCGTGGTGGGATCGCCAGGCTGCATCCCAATACTAACATTCCAAAAACCAGAGTGTCCCTTGCATAGGGCTGACTTTATTGACCAAAGGAAGAAGCTCTGCTGGGCTGTAAGTGGGTCACAATGTGACAGTAAGTACACATGCTGGCATTTCCATGCCTCAATTTAGAACTGACAGATCTGATTGATTGCCAGGAGGGCAGAGACCCACCTGTCGCCCTGCCTTGCCTGTCACTGGATCCTCGCTCACCCTGGCCTCCGCCTGGCAGAGGTCTTTGACATTTCCGCCCCACCCCAGCTTCATGACTCTGAAGATGTTGATACCGTTTTAGAACCTCAGGTGATTGTGCTAATAACTGGAGAACCCTAAATTCATTGGGCATCTTGGTAGTAACCTTCTTTATCTCCTCCAAAATTTTATGAGCTGCTGAAGCTCCTGGTACAACTTCAGAATCCCAGTTTCCATGGTGAATCCATCTGTCTCCTTTACTTGAAAGCTTCTTTAAAGGCCATTTCTCTTTGCTAGCACCCACAGCTTTTATAAAATATCTGGAACAATCCCTTGTACCCTCCCAAGTTGGTCTGTGAGGTAGAGTGCAGTGGACAGTAATAACACCTCTTTGTAACAATCTTGTGTAAGAATAGGCTGAAGGAGCTCAACGAAGGCCACCTGTCACACACAGGATGACTTGAGGATAAAACTCAAATGCCTCTGTCCTCATGCCTCTGTTTCACTTCATCTCCGTGTTATCATAATCATCTCTGTCACATTTTTGGTGCCAAAGAAATATTCATATGCATTGTCAAGTCCTAAATCTGACAAGCTCTTGCGGGATTTCAGATCTGATATATTTTGTGAAGGAAAAATGGAGAAAGTGCCAGGAAAGATATCCTTGACTGGCATTAGGACACATTAACTCCTTATTCACCAGAGATGCTAGGCTAGCCCTAGATCTGAGGAATGCTAATGCTCAACTGTGTGTTGCATGATAATGTGTCAACGGCTAAATAGTGCACTTTGAATGGAGTTTTTCATATAATAAATATATCCACATGTGCGATTCAATTCATTCATTCTTTAAATCACTCATTCATTCATTCATTCATATTGAGAGCTTACTAAGTGTTGGATGCTTTTCTAGGCACTAGAGATACAGCAGTGATCAAAACAGACCAAAACTATGTCTATTATATTACATTCTAAGGAGGAAAGGGCAGAAAATAAAAAAGCAATTAAGTCTGGCCCAAAGTTAGTGAGGGATCAATATATGTGGATATCCAGGGCTTTTGGGGCAGAGAAGAGCATGTGAGGGTAGGAACTTGCCTGGTGAGTTTTAGAAACTGCAAGGAAGCCAGTGTGGCTCCTGAGGAGTGGGTGGGGGAGGAGAGTGGGAGAGAAGGTGGTGGGGATGAGGCTGACTCTGCCGCTTCTTCTCCTTTGTTCTTCTGAATGTATAGGCAGACTTGGATTCAGTCAAGGCTTCCACTCTGATGTCTTTTTCATTTATCCCTCCCATTATTTTCCCTCTGAAAATAGTCCAGGCTCTTAGTAGTTTTCCAGTAAACGTCGCTTCTCCAGCCTCTCTGTTCTTCGAGCCATGCTGCTTTAGCTGAACGATAGCTACACCTGAGCACTGTGGGATTCACAGTGTCCTTCCTCAGTCTGACCATTCGGTGTGCCCCATGGGATGGTTTCTATCTAGGCGCCAAACATTCCTCCCAAGGTCAGTGCAGATGCCATGCTTACGTCCCGGTGCTTCTTTGCTCATGCCATTTCACTTGCCCCATCACCCTCCCCAGACCTCTTTGCCTGGATAAACTTGGCCGATCTGGAGGAGTGGGCTCCATCTCTGCCTGCTCCGTGCAGCCTCCCCAACCATATCCTTTTGTAATGATTTTCACTCCCTCTAAACTTCCGTAGCCCTTCCTTTCCTTACCTCCCATTGGATAGGCATACTCATTCAGGCACTGGATTCCTTAATCTGTACATTTTCTGAGCATCCATTCTATTTGCATAGAGCCCTGTGGTGTGTTTTACAGTTAAATATGAGTACCCTGCATTTGAATCCTTGCTCTGATAGTTTCTAGCTGTATGGCCTTATTCAAATTACTTACTATCTGTGCATTAGTTTCCCTCCCTAAATGGAGATCATAATGCCTACCTTATAGCATCAATGAGAGGATCAATGAGTTACTATACGTAAATTGTGTGACACATAGTAAGTGCTGTATAAGCGTTAGCTGCTGCTGGAATTATATAATTATCATCATTATTATTTCCAGCTAAACTGTAATGGTAGGGATTGTATCTGTTGCCTCATTTTATTTCAGAGCTCAGTGGATTATATGTGGTTTATGCCCATTAAATGTGTGCTACTGATGTGATATTTTATGGCCAGACAAAAGACTTTGCCAAACACCTAAAACCTCAAGGTGCAGGTTATGATATGTTAAAGTTAATACAGTTAATATAGGAATAAACCCGCTTTCTTGGCTCTGCTAACTCAGGGACCAAGCCTCAGCTAGCTAACATGCCATTATCTGATTTTATGAAATATTTCAGGAAATATTAAGGCTTATGTATCCAAATTTTATAAAATACAAAAGAAATGACTGCCTTATTGCATTAAAACTATCATTGCGAGGAAAACTGGTAATTAACTAAATTCCAGGAATCTGAAGAACTAGTGTTTTATTTGTTGCAAGCTTTTGTTTCAGCCCCAGCAGGAGGGTGATGACAGGAGAATAAGTTCCAGTCCCCACCATCCCCACCCTTCTAAGGCCTATTATAGAACCCCAGCTCCACACTGAGCTCAGAGAGGCACAAAGTTCCTTCACCAGCAGCACAGCATCCAGAGCTGTGAAGATACAGCCTCGAATGACAGCACAGCCAGAGGCAGGAGAAAGGCCACTTACCAGCCTTCTCACATCCAAGTGCAGGTCTCTTCACATGTAAACGTAAGGGTGTTTGCCACTGTAGGCAATTATAGCACTAATGTTAATAATAAGAGGAAAACAAGCAGAAACAATTAAGGTGTTGAATGCTTATTATATGCCAACTCCCTTTCTGGCAGTAGCAAAATGTTATCAGATTCATCAGGGGCCCAGGAAGAGAACAGAGTTAATTTGGGCAATTTTCCTATATACCGGTAGCTTCTAACTACATTCTGTAATGTTATTGTTTCCATAATTCAGCCATGCCTTGTGAATGAATTTGAACAATATTCTCTCCAATGAATATTTCATAATGAAATATAACAATAATTATTTATTCCTCTTACCTCCATTCCAGATTCTTTCATGAAGTTGAAGGGTTTAACTTTCTAATCTGTCACCATGTCCACAGCCAGTTTGTTTTAGGGGTAGGGTCTTGGGGGGCCACTCCGGGCCCCATGTTTTGAAATGGAGGATTTGCAGTGAGATGCTATACCTTATTTCTCCTCTTGGAACATTGCTAAAATTCAGTTTCAAAGCTAAGTGGCTTGTTTACTGAGTCACACAGTTAATAAGTGGTAGAGCTCAGATTTGAACTTAGATCTTCGAGCCCATAACCCATGTGTTTACTTACTGTTTTATCACTAAATTGTCTTTTTTTTTTTTTTTTTTTTTTTTTTTTTTGAGACAAAGTCTCACTCTGTCACCCAGAGTGGAGTGCAGTGACACGATTTTGGCTCACTGCAACCTCTGCTTCCTGAGTTCAAGCAATCCTCCTGCCTCAGCCTCCTGAGTAGCTGCGACTACAGGCATGCACCACCACAACTGGCTAATTTTTGTATTTTTAGTAAAGACAGGATTTTGCCATGTTGTCCAGGCTGGTCTCAAACTCCTAACTTCAGGTGATCCACCTACCTCAGCTTCCCAAAGTGTTGGGATTACAGGCGTGAGCCACCATGCCTGGCTAAAATTGTCTTTTCAATGTAAGCACAGATTACCTCCTTTTCACATCTGTCCCAAGCACTTATGGACCATGGAACAGTGAAGGAGCTCATGCTCTCAGAAAGTCTACTCCTTGTGTGGTCACCTGAGCTTCTTCTTCCCCCATTGGGCCCAACAAGGGATTATGGTAGAAAAGGAGAGAGGGTGCTTCCTGCAGCCACTTCCTCCCCTCTTCGGATGCTGCCCAGAGTCTGGAGTCACACATACATATCCCTTCACCCTAATTGGGCCATAGAGTATTATTATGGGAGATTTAGTGATGGGCAACACGGTTTGGTGCAACACCCCTGGGCTAAGGAAGATAATGTCAGTTGCTGTACTTGCTTGATAGTTCCTGGAAAAACTGAGAAGATCAAAAGCTAAAAGAGCTGTAAAAAGACTTTGGGAGCATGGGGCATATGACTCGTCACTCCCACCCTTGAATATTTACCTTAGAGAAATGAAAACATGTTCACTCAAAAACTTGTACATGAATGTTTACAGCTGCTGTACTCATAATTACCTGAAAGTAACTCAAATGTCCTTCAATAGATAAATGGATCAACTGGTGCATTCACATAATGGAATACTACTCAGCAATAAGAAGGAATGACCTACAGATACATGCAAAGGCCTGGAGATGAATCTCAAAGGCATTATCATAAGTAAAAAAGCCAGTCTCAAGAGGTTATGTACTGTAGGATTCCATTTATATGATGTTTCAGAAAAGGCAAAACTATGGGATAGAGTGGCTGGAGGTTAAGGGCAAAGGGAGTGTGTGACTTGAAACGAGTGGCACCAGGGAGCTTTTTGAGTAATGGAATTGTTTTGTGTCTTGATTGTGGTGGTGACTGCAGGATTCCATACCTGGTTAAAATTCATGACAATAAAAGTCAATAATTTAAAAGTACTATTAAAATATAAAATAGGGTAATGACAATAATAATAATAACAGGAGGGTGCTGAGTAGGTAAAAATGTGGTGTCTTCAGAATTCTGATGTGCTGCCACCTCCTCATAATTAGCCCAGGCCCAAAGCCATTCACAGCTCCTAAGCCTTTCCCACCTTTTCTCTTGGGTGCCTGGAAGGGCTGAGTGGCATTTGGGCATTGATTCTTTTTGTGATGCAAATGTAAAATCAGAAGTAATGGAATGAATATTTATGCGTAGGATTGTCGAGCTTTGAAGACAAAAGCCCCCAGATTCTATATCTCATATGGATGGATCCCTGCAAATAGGATGTCCAATATCTGCCTCTGCAAGGTCACAGCACTGGTTTGTCCTAATCTGCATATGCTGATTGGACACAGACTGAATGAGCAGAGCCATTTTTCAGGGAAGCCAACTACCCAAGAAGGCAGTTCCTCACCATCCTCTTCATTTTAACAGAGCTGCTTTCATTTGTGTGCTGTCATTCACCGGATCTGACTCTGATTATTGTCCTTGGGACTGGGTGACAGCTGATGAGGAGATGGCCTTGACTGGTGGTCAGAACGACCACCGCTTGGACACCATCAGTATTTATGACATTCTTGGTTTTATTTTCAGAACCTGCTCCTCTCCTGGTGCCAGGACCTCAAAGACTTCTCAACAAGTATGTTTCTTCATTCTCACCCTGGAAACTAACCAGGTTGGAGGAGTCTTAAAGCAGAGAGTTCCTCTGGTGTAAATTGATGTTAACGCCCCATCACCACCCTTCCAAAGCCAATCCATCCTCCCTGACAGCATCAATTCAGCCTTCTGGAAGCCTTTCAGGAAATTTATATGTCAATGGCGTGCACCTCTGTGGTCTTGTATGTTAGCTAGTAGTGTAGGGAAATATCTGACAGTGCGTCTGTTCCTTCTTAACCGACTACAGCACCCATACCCTCACCAGAGCTCAGGGCCTCCTCAGCTCTTGTCTCTCCATCTTACTCCTTTCAACCTGTTCTGCACACCAGCACCTGGTGACTTTTTCTAACACAAAATCCTAATCTTGTCATTCTGGCAGAGTTCTTCAGTTGCTTCCAATGGCGATGATGACAATGATGATGACAGTAATAATAATGATAATAACAATAGCTAACATAGTGTATTTATCAGCCAGGCACTGTGCCAGTACTTTGCCCAGATTGACTGGTTGAATACTTAAACTTTATGAGGTAGGTGCTATTAGCAGCCCATTGTACAAATGTAGAAACTGGGGCACAGATAAGTTAAGTGAGTTGATCAAGGTCACACAGCTATCAAGTGGCATAGCTGGGATCTGAATCAGGCAGCTTAACTCCAGAAGCTCTGCTGTTTCTCATCCCTTATATTATGAACTCTAAACTCCTTTGCACAGAATTCAACTTTCTTTGTGATCCAGGCCCTGCTTCCTTCTTCAGCTGTGTCAATCTGCTGTCACCATGGCCATACCTGCTATGCTCTGGCAACAATAAGCTGCTTGTGGTCTTAGATCATGCCCAATCTCTCTCGCCACCTTGTGTCTTTGAACAGACACTTGTCTCTATCTAGAAACCATTTTGCCCCTCTTGTTTAAATGGTTAAGTCTTAGCCCCAGTGTGCGGGCTCTGGGACACCATCGAGACAGCCCCCTTGTTCTGTTCTCTCACTGCTGCATGGGCACAGCTGCTCATAGCACCCGCCACATTACTTATAGCCCCTGGTCACACCAAGCTTGTTCCTCCATGTCAGGACCTTTGCATTTGCTGTTTCCTGAGCCTGATACATTTTCCCCCTTGTCTTTGTATGCCTGGTTCTTTCTTATTATTCAGGTCTCAGTTCAGATGCCACCTTCTCAGAGAGGCCTTTTCAGGACAGCCAGTCTAAACTTGTTCTCCTACCAATCACTCTTTATCCTACTATGCTGTTTCAATTTCTTCCTAGCACTTCATTTTCACTATTTGAAATCATCTGTGTTTCTGTCACCTATTGCTACACAGCAAACTAGCCCAATACTTAGTGGCTTAAAGCAAGAGTATTTTATTATATTTTACTGGTGTGTGGGTCAGATATTTGGGTAGGGCTTGCTTGAGTGATTCTTCTACTTCATGTAGCATGACTGATATTCAGTGGGAGGCTGGGCTGGGCTGGAGGGTCCATAATGGCTTTACTCTAATGCCTGGCTCTGACTGGAATGGGTAGAAGTCCAGGGCTCAGCTAGGACTGGAGATGGGAGCACGTATAGGTGGAATCTCCAGCATGGCGGCCTCAGGGTTGTTGGACTTCTGACATAGTGCACCAATTCCCTCAGAGCAAGGTTTCCAAAGGCCGAGGTGGAAGCCGCAAAGCTTCTTATGCCCTTGCCTCAGAAATCCCACAATGTTACTTCTGCCGCCTTCTACTGGTTGAGCAAGTCACCTAGGTCAGCTCAGAATCAAGGTGGGGAGGGGACATGGACCTGTTTGTCATAGAGTGGCAAATAATTTCTGGCAGACTTTAGTCAACTGTATGGGAGGCTGAGGTGGGAGGATTGCTTGAGGCTGGGAGTTTAATACCAACCTTTACAACATGGAGAGACCCTATCTCTACAAAAGATTGTTTCGAAATTTAAAAAACAAAAAACAGGCTTACTATTTGCCTCTCTTCTTTATAGTGTGAACTCCTTGAAGGCAAGATCATACTCTTCTGCAATACTGCATCTTCAGCACCAGCATCTCCTCTGTACACAATAAACACCAACAAATGCTTGCTGAGTGCTTATATAAATGAATGAAAGGAATAAATACATGAAATGAAAAAGTAAACAAATGAAAAACTGAATGAATGTTTATGTTTCTGACTCTCTGTAATGCAGACTCCTTGAAAACTGGGTCTGATTTTTTTCATCTTTGTATCTCTGTTCCTACTACAGTCTCCTGCCCTAATAGATGCTTGGCAAATATTTGCCAAATGAATGGATGCATTTTAATTATCATAGTTAAAGGAGATAATGTAACTTATACCCAGTACATACATAGGTATTGAATAAGAGTGGCAATTATTAATGACTTACAATGCCTAATACATAGGAAAATCAATTTATATATTAAAAATGGACCAGATCCGTACTTCCCTTACTTGCTCCCCTCTTCCTTTCTTTCTCCAGCAGGCTGTATGAGAAGCTCTCTAGTGGGGAGGTGGCAGCCAAAACAGCCCAGGACCCTAGTGTCTGCTCATCTCTGGGTGGGGGCCTTGACTCCTGGCCCTTGAGCACCTTTCTCCTTGCATGGCTGCTGAGACTAATCCACTTTGAGGTCATTAAGATGGAGGCTGAGATGATCTGAACAGCTCAGAGGGCTGAATTCTGATTCCCTGCTGCTCTCCAGGAGGATCAAATGAGATTACAGTTCTTTTCACATTCTGGCATTGTTTTGCCCTTGTTCAAGTGTGTGCTCACAGTAGTTGCTGGAAGCCCTGTGTTAAATGCAGTGGGAAGGATGGGCGTTGGCATTTGATTTGCCATGAAAGGAAAGATACTCTTACTATGTGGCCCCACTTACAGTGTGTGGCTTCACTCCCTAGTAGGCAGGACTGTTCAGCTAGCATTTCAGCTGGCAAAAGGAAGGCCATACTCAGGGGTCAAGTCTCAGCTTGTCCTCCCTCTACACTGTGTCTGCTTGAACAACGTAATCTCTTCAGGGCTTCGGTTTCCTCATCTACGAAATGGGGCCCTTCTTGTCTGTGTTATTTTCCTATCCAAATCTATGTGTTGATAATTCCAATCTGGGTGACTCCTAGAAAAAGATTCCACATTCAAGGAAGCTCTATGACCAAACGTGATTAATATAGAGTACTGGGCCCAGCATGGTGGCTCTCGCCTATAATCCTAGCACCTTGGGAGGCCGAGCAGAGCAGATCGCTTGAGGCCAGGAGTTGGAAACCAGCCTGGCCAACATGGCGAAACCCTGTCTCCACTAAAAGTACAAAAATTAGCCAGGTGTGGTTGCTCACATCTGTAGTCCCAGCTACCCAGAAGGCTGAGGTGGGAGGATCACCTGAGCCTGGGAGGTTAAAGTTGAGGTTTCAGTGAGCCAGGATCTCAACACTGCACTCCAGCCTGGGTGACAGACTGAGGCTCTGTTTAAAAAAAAAAAAAAAGAAAGAAAAGAAAATAAAGAGTACTGTATACATTTTCCGACTTTGAAATCAGACTGAGTTTTTTAATTCAATTACTGAGCTCCCTGATATATTAGGCTTTTAAATTTGTTTAAAAATTATTTTTTCAGGGTCCTCCCTGTTCTATTAATGTTAAGACATTCTGGTTCTTGACAGTGCTAAATTTTTCTCCTTCCCAAATTGCCACTCAGGCTAAACAAGTGCCATATAATGTCTTACAGCTTGGGGTAAGTTTTATTACAAGGGCATTTATTGGAAGCATCAGGATATTTGGAAGATTATTTTTCCTTCTTCCCCACGGGCCTCCCTAAACAGTTCTCCATGAATGTGAATTTTAATACAGTTCAAGTTCCAATGACAGCATAAAAAATCTCCGTTTTATGTAAACTTCACAGATCTCACCAAGCTGGGACAAGAATTTTCAAAAGAAAAGGCAAACTCACTGCTTTGGCTAATTCTGAGGCAATGTTCTCTCCCTGTTGGCCTCCAGACTGGCCTAGTTTAAGGAACAAATTAGAGAATAAGAATTTTCAAACTTAGGGAAGATTGCCTTACATAGGACAATTTTAAATGTTAGAACTTCATCTCCATAGAAGCAACTAAGAATTTTAAGAACCCATCATGTGCCAGGTATTAAGTATTTTTTTTACATATTATCTTATTCGTTAAAATAATACTTCCAGAAAAGAGGGTAGGTCCATAAATTTAAGTAACTTGCCCGTGTTCATGCAGCTGGCCTGAGACAAAGCTGAAATCCAAATCCAGATTCTCTGCCTCCAAGACCAGCACTTCCCTTCTTCCCAGTACTGACTGCTTGGTTTTTCTGATTATTTTGATCATTATTAGTTATTATTATTTATTATTTTTTTGGAGACAGGGTCTTGCTCTGTCACCCAGGCTGAAGTGCAGTGGCACAATCTTGACTTACTGCAACCTCCACCTCCTGGGCTCAAGCAATCCTCACACCTCAGCCTCCCAGGTAGCTGGGACTAGAAGTGCATGCCACCACGCACGGCTAATTTTTATATTTTTGGTAGAGATGGGATTTCACCATGTTGCCCAGGCTGGTCTCAAACTCCTAAGCTCAAGCAATCCACCCACTTTGGCTTTCCAAAGTGCTGGGATTATAGGCGTGAGCCACTGCACCTGGCCCGATTATTTTCATTTGAAGGATGCCTTAACTATATAAGTCTAAGTCTTGCTATGTTATTATCTAATTCCTTTAGTGTTTTAATAGCTTTAATTTATTTTCAAATACTTCTTCCCAGTCGGTGGCTTATCTTTTTTATGATTTTAACTGCATCTTTCAGAAAGAAGTTATTTATTTTTATGAACTCCAATTTATCGTTTACCTTTTTTGGTGGATTGTGCTTTCGGTGTTGTAGCTAAGAAATCTCTGTCTAACTCAAGATTACAAATATTTTCTCCTATATTTTCTATAAGTTTTATAATTCTAGTATTTACATTTTTGATATATGATCCACTTTAAGTTCTGTGTATCTTATGAGGTGTGAAATGAAGTTCCTTTTTAGCAAACAGATGTCTAATTATTCCAACACCATTTGTTAAAGGCCATCCTATCTCCACTGAATTGCCCTTGCACCATATAGGTGTGGCTTTGTTAGTGGGCACTCTATCCTGTTCCAATGATCTGACTCTACGCTAATGCCACACTCTCGTGATTACTGTAGCTTTATAATGAATCTTAAAGTCAGGTAGTGTAAATCCTTTAACTTTTTTTTTCCTTTTTCAAAGTTATCTTGGCTATTCTAGACCCTTTATCATTTTCCTTTAGCTTTTATTTATTCAGGGATACAATTACAAAACAGGATTTCGAAATCTAAAAATAATTTAAAATTAAAAGTTACTATATAAAGAGCTGTATGAAAACTACCTATAATGTAGCTTCATCAGGAAGTGAGGCCCTCTGGGCACTGGATTCCATTTAGTTACCATCAAATTGTTGCATATACCTTGCATGGATTGCCATTTTTTCAGAAAAATTAAAGTATAATCAATCATTTATACCAGAATTGTATTGGACATGATTGCAATTTTCACTGATGTTTCAGAAAATACCTTGGGCCCTAGAGTATCTTACTCATTATAAACATCAGTTGTCATTGTCCTAGTATTGTGGGGGAATTACTGATTAAAGGGAGTTAATTAGTTGTATTGCTGTCTACCATAGTTATTTACTCTACTCTACTTTTGATTTGAGGAATCTCTTTCTTCAACCATCTGAAGTGTTGTATTTGATAGTGATACGCAAAACATTCTGGTGTCTGTCTCTTCCAATAAGCATATCCCTATTTACTTTAAGCTTGCTATCTGCCGGAGTGACTATTAATTAGGCGAATTTAGCTCTGATCTGTTAGCTATCAATGCCACTGTGTGATATGGAGCAAATTACTTACCCTCTTTGGGTTTTGTCATTTGTAAAATGAAAGGTTTCGGCTAGTTAACCCTGAGTGGCCCATTTGGCTGAAGATTTTTCTTACTCTTTTGTGGTGTCTTTATCCACTTAAAAATTATAACCCCTTTCAAAATAATCAAACAGAAACTTTTAATGCCAAAACGCCCTGTGATGAGTCAGAGGGGGAGCTTTCTCAGTCAGGAAGTAGTAGTTGTTGGGTGCATCACAGATTGCCTAACACCACTGCATGACTCTAGTTTTAACCATGGCCAGCACTGAGCAATTAAGATGGCATTTATGGCTCCTGGTGCTGAGATATTTTGTGGCCCATGGAACTCCCGTATTCTAAGAAGGAAAAGAATTGCTTCTAATCCCAGGCATCCCAAAGCTTCAGAGTTCTCCTGAGTTGGCAGGTTCGATTTTCAAATGTATCTCCAAAGTAAATGGTACTATTACTTGAAACCAAGAGGACTTCAAACATCTTCACTGTGGTTCTGATGCCAAAGCACAGCACAGCTACAATGACCATTGCTGTACTAATAGAATAAGAAGCTTAGAGAGCAGGTTTACTAGGAAATGCAGAATAGAGACACAAATTAAAAACAGTATAAGAGAACATTTATTGGGCACTTACTGTATGCCAGGTGCTGTGCCAAGCACTTTTTTTTTTGAGACGGAGTCTTGCTGTGTAGCCCAGGCTGGAGTGCAGTGGCACGATCTCAGCTCACTGCCAGCTCCGCCTCCCGGGTTCATGCCATTCTCCTGCCTCAGCCTCCAGAGTAGCTGGGACCACAGGTGCCTGCCACCACACTCGGCTAATTTTTTGTATTTTTAGTACAGGCAGGGTTTCACTGTGTTAGCCAGGATGGTCTCGATCTCCTGACCTCGTGATCCGTCCGCCTCGGCCTCCCAAAGTGCTGGGATTACAGGCGTGAGCCACCATGCCTGGCCGCCAAGCACTTCTTATGCATTATATTAGTTAATCCTCACAATAATCTTGAAAACTAGGCATTATCATCCCCTTCTTACAAATGAGGACAGGATGCACAGAGCGTTGGTGCTACTTGCCCAAGGTTACACAGTGGTAAGTGGCGGAGCTGGTCTTCAATCCGTATCTGTTTCAATCTAGAGTTTAAACTCTTAATGATGACATCAGAGACTAGCACATTTAGAGAGTAATTGCATCTGTAGGATTACAGTGATCTAAACAAAGAATAACAGGTTCTGATGGATCACTTTGGGGTAGCCTTGATGGAAGAAAGAATTCACAGAAGATTTCTTGAAGAAATTGTTTTGAGTTTTATTTTGAAACGGATATAAATTGGCCTAGAGAGACAGATGAGTTGGCACTGAGGAGATGGACTATATGAGGCTGGGAAGATACAAATGAACAAATTTTGTGTTCAGGAAGCAACATAAAGACTTACGCATTGCAGGGTGATAGCCAGAAATAAAGCTGATGTCATAGGGATGAAAATCCAAGAGGTTTCTCTTTATTATAATGGGCACTGGAGATGTACTCTCAGTCTCAAGCAAGAAAGGGAACATAATTAAAATTGTCTTTGATTGTACAGTTTATCCTACAACTCATGTGGGATAAATATGAGCTTTCAGTGCATCAGGGAAGGTCAAAAGAAAATTTCTTAGCAAAACATATTTGATACTCAACAAATTATCTTCAGGAGTACCGCATAGCTCGCCTCACTAAGGCCCCTATGGACAAAATAGTGCAATGACTGTGTATTTAGGCCTTTAAGAGACCTGAATACAGATTTTACATAATTTTTTAGAAATAAAGGTGACTAGTCCACCGCAATTAAGCCACCAGCACGTTCCTTTGGCCCATCAACACTGGTATTGTGTAGTGTACATAAAAGGAACACAGAAGGGTTATAGATTAAAGTCAGGGTTGGGCAAGTAGAAATCTCTCAACAATATGTACTAAATTGAATTGAATTGAAGTCTGCTTTCAGATAGCAATTGCTGCTCTTGAGTGAGGGCTAATGTATTTGGTGAATTATAGTTTGGTCCCTTCCATTATAAATCCACTAATGCTAACTTACTTAATGTCTCTTCACATTTTCTAAAATGACTTTTCTCTCTCTCTCTCCCTCCGTCTCCCGCTCTGTCTCTATCTGTCTTTCTCTCTCCAGTTCCAGAGACCTAATGACTTCTCACCCCCTTTCCGCTTTGGGACCGTGCCCAACGGCAGCACAGAGAGAAATATTCGCAATAACTATGCAGAAATGCATGCCTACATGGGAAAGTTCAACCAGAGGGGTGTAGATGATGCATTGCTCTCCCTGAAAACAGGGTAAGAACTGCTTCCAAGCTCAGAGTCCTTGATCTGTTTCTCACATTTATTAAGCATACTATTGAATCACATGCATTAGGTATACCATGCTTGGTATCATAAAATGTTAAAGAAGACTTCATTTGCTCTTTATGGATTTCCAAGTTAAATTTGATAGTGTCATTTAGACCAGTGTACAAAGATTCCTATGCTATTACTTCTATGTATTTTTTTTACAAATTATTTTCTAGTTGCACTAATGTAACCATGAAATAAGAGTGAAATAAATGTAGAAGTAGGAGGGCAGAGTGAAGGATAAGGTATTTGTGCCATGTATGAAACAAAGACCTGTTGTCTAAGAGGTGAAAATTATGGTTCTGGTGTCTTATGGACAAGGGAGAAATAAAAGGGGGAAAGTATAAATGTTTTTAGATAATTAACAGTAAGAATGTGTTGACTGATCTCCAGTGCCAGCTTGTGTTAACATACTCTGTCCTCTAGGGAGTGTTTGTCCATTCATAGGAGTTCATGACCTACACATGTGTTGGCTTGCACAGTCCCAGCCACACTGGTCCCTTTGTTCATTTGGCCTCCACAAGCCACAGCTATGGAAGATAATGGATAATGGGGCATTATAGATGTTTGGATTTGGAGGTCAATGGATCTTGTAGCTGATTTTCTTTGTTGTATGATGACTAACAGCACTTGGACCTTGTCTCAATACCCTTGTAGCTCCAGGTCTGGAAAAGGCAGCTAGATACATGGTTACTTAAAATACTGTTAGATTCTATTTTATCACCATAAATACAGTCACAGAAGATTTCAGAAGATGGAATTTGAGCTTGAAGGTAGGGCCACTTTGGGTAGTCTGACCACTGCTACCCCCACTGTTCTCATTCATATCAGGGCTTTGGTTTTTTGGTGTTCCCCTTTCTATCGGGTACCTAACAAGGTGACTTAACTAATAAAAATGAAGGGAATAATGGTGTTGCTTTTCTTTCTTGCAGACCTCTCTATCGCCTGTAAGGCTATATCTAAATTTCTTCCTCTACCTTTGATACGTTTAAATGTTGGTTTTAAATATTGATTCATGCCTTCCTGCCCCTACGCCTGGTCTTATTCCCTTTTTTATGTATTTCTGCCTTGCAAAGCACAATACATAAAATGAAGTTCTTATATGTTTAGGAACTATATGCTGTAATTTATGTATTTGAGAGATCTGAATTCTTCTGTATTTTGCCTTCTCTTGTAGTTTCACTCATCTGCTCTTACACAAGCCTGTACTGCCACCACCTCAACCCCTCACCTCTATCCTTGTGCTGCACAACAGAATACTGGAACCTTCCTGACCACAAAAATAGCATTGCACATCTATTGAAACACAAACACCCACACTTATCCCCACTCCAGACTGTAATGAACTGAGAAATGAAAAATGTTATATAAATCTAACCCCATGCTATTTGTTGCTCGTTGTGGTGGTTACTTTTCATTATTTCTGTTATTATTTTTATTGATCCCTTTTTACTCCTTCTTCCTTTCAGACACAGTTTATGAGTTGGCTTCAGGCCCAACTTACATTCTCATCATTCCCAGTGGGAAGAAAAGAACTCCTCCTTTCCACCCAAAAGCACATAAAGAACAGCCTGGGATTTAGGCTTTAGATTCTGGCAGAGTTCCAACTTAAACCTTACTTTGAACCAATTCTCCACATAGTTTTCTGGAACCCTACTGCTTCATATTAATGGCCCCATAGGTAGTTTTGTTCTAAAATTCCTCCATTGGATTTGTTTGCTTTTTTCCTGACAGGAAACTGGATGCCTTCATCTATGATGCAGCAGTGCTGAACTATATGGCAGGCAGAGATGAAGGCTGCAAGCTGGTGACCATTGGCAGTGGGAAGGTCTTTGCTTCCACTGGCTATGGCATTGCCATCCAAAAAGATTCTGGGTGGAAGCGCCAGGTGGACCTTGCTATCCTGCAGCTCTTTGGAGATGGTGAGTTCAAGAAAGGGAAAGTGCCCATTTGTCCTCTACTGATGGCCAGTCCAAAACATCAACCTTTCCTTTTCCTCCATTTCTTTAACCTGTGCATTTCCGGAAAAGTATTTCACAGTATATTGTGTAGTTTTCGGGTATATATTAGTTTCCTATTGCTGCCATAATAAAGTGCCATGCACTGAGTGGCTTAAACAACAGAAATGTCTTATCTCACATTTCCAGAGACTAGACGTCTGAAATCACAGTGCCAGCAGGGTCAATCTCTTCTGGGGTCTGCAAGGGAGAATCTGTTTCATGCCTCTCCTAGTATCTGGTGGTTTGCTGGTAATTTTGGCATTCCTTATCTTGTAGAGGCATACCCCCGATCTCTGATTCATGTTCACATGGTGTTTTACCAGTGTGCACATTTTCCCTCTGTACATGTCTATGTCTGAATTTCCCTTTTTCTTAAGAATGCCAGTCAGATTAGGGGTTCACCCTACTCTGGGATGATCTCAGCTTAATTACGTTTGCAATGACTCTATTTCCAAATAAAGTCACATCCCAAGGTATTGGGGGTTAGGACTTCAGCATATATATTTTAGGGGGATGCGATAACATCTTTCAACCCATAACAAGCTGAAAGATGGCAGGGAGAGGATTGAAGCAGTTTATCAAGGAGGTTTGTTTCTGGGTTGCAGGCTATAATCAAACCTTCAGGGATGAAGTAGGAGAACTGATATTAGATGTTTTGTCCAGTCATCTCACATGTGGCCAAAATAATAGATGGAACTGTGGAAGGTCTCTGCTCTTTATGTGTCCAGAGGTAGGGCAGAGAAATAAACTTGCAGCCATCTCTTCATTCTCTTTCAGCTGGAAGAGGCAGGAGGCAGGGTTAGGGTCCTCAGAGGCAGACACCATCAGCCACTCCCCAGTATCATCCTGGCAGCAGACTGAGCCACCAACTTGAGTTGAAAAAAATCTCATCTCCTTGAGCCACCAACTTGAGTTGAAAAAAATCTCATCTTCTGTTTCATTACATTCCTGTCTTCTGCATCCCTCTTCACTTTATTGTACAAAGAAACTACTGTTTCTGTTAGCATCACAGAAACTAACTCAGTTATGGATGAGCAGCCAGACCCTACTTGGCTTCACCAGCCATCAGCCAAGTGGCTATCTCAATTATGTCTGCAGAAGCTTTGCTGTTAAGGATGAGATCAGAAGCAGAAGACCACAGTGGATTTTTAGAATCCAGGTGAAGTTGTCTGCTCCGCTAGTTAGGAGAATCATAGTTTGATCAAAAAAATAAGGGAAAAGTGATTTGATTAACATCGGAAATAGGAAGATATTTTAGCTGGAGTGTTACCAAGCCATTTTGGTATAAGAGCTTCTGTAATTTTAGTGTAGCTGTCACTCAAAGGCAATAATGGAGACTGTATCCATGAGAAAGAGATGATTTGCAAAAGTTGCCAAAACTTTAGTCAGATTATGCAAGCAAAGTTCAATTTTTTAGCCAAACTAGAACTATGGGAATAGGCAATTTTTCTCCATGAGATTTTCAGAATTTTGCTTGTCTAGAATTAGATGCATTCTAGGGCACATGGTTTCTTTTACTTTCCTTTTGTCTGAGACCTCTTCCTACTTCCTCCTACTTCCTAGCATCTGGTGAAGTGGAAAAAGGTCATTGAAATCTGACATGAATTAAAGTGATCAAAGCACCGTTAAACAATGTATAAAGAAGGCAAGTCTGAATTTGGGGGTCTTATTTTATCCAAGCTTACTCCTCTTTGCTCTTTATTTTCTTCAACAAGAGATAAGTAAATCTGAGGGGCCCTAGGGAATCAGTCAATCTCTCTGCCCATTTCTCTCTGCCTCTCTTCTCCCTACCCAATCTGCTTTGCACAATTTTAAGGGCAATTCTCTGAATCACTCGTTCGATTATGTTATTCCCCACTGTCTATAATATAAAGTACAGAATGCTTAATCTCATACTCAGATCTTCAGCACTCTTACGTCAATCTTTTTTATTCAGCTTCTTTTGCCTACTATATCTTTTTCTGTTTGAACTGTTCTGCATGCCTTTCCTTAAACAAGCCTTGTGTGTTCCCACCAATCATGCTTTTTGTACAATGTAAATTAAAATTCATCCATCCAGCATGCCCACTTCCAACTCCTACTTACTTCACGAAAACCCACTGGCCATGCCATCCACAGAATTACTGTCACCAATTTGAACTCTTGTTACCTGCAGACAGCTTGTCATTGTGATTATTTATATGCCAATTTATACAGGCTAGATAACGGAGAGCGGGAGCAACGTCTCATGTGTTCATATCGCCTGCAGTACTCACATGAAATTTTTATTGAATGCTTACTAAGTACGTTGATGAATTAATATGTAATGGCACTAATAAGATTACCGTTAACTTTATTCATGTCCTTTCTTTTTGTCTCCTTGTCTCTTTTTCTCTCACGTATCTTTCTCTTTCTTGCTCAATACCCCTCTTTTTCCCTTTTCTCTACTCCTTTCCTGTCTCCTCTTTTTATCTGTTTTCCTTCTCTGTCCTTTCCCCAGGGGAGATGGAAGAACTGGAAGCTCTCTGGCTCACTGGCATTTGTCACAATGAGAAGAATGAGGTCATGAGCAGCCAGCTGGACATTGACAACATGGCAGGGGTCTTCTACATGTTGGGGGCGGCCATGGCTCTCAGCCTCATCACCTTCATCTGCGAACACCTTTTCTATTGGCAGTTCCGACATTGCTTTATGGGTGTCTGTTCTGGCAAGCCTGGCATGGTCTTCTCCATCAGCAGAGTAAGTGTTTTGATTTAAATGCCTAGAGCTTGTTAGGGACAGCTTAGCCTAGCACTGTGCAAAGCAAAGAGAACCAAGAGGACACTATCTCCACCCCCATGTTTTTCAAGCAAGAAACCATATCATGTATGTTTTCTCAGGAGTTTGTGTGATATGATTGCAAGTGGCTCAGAACAGTGGGTGATACTATATTTCCTTCAAGAAACAGCTTTCTGTGTGGGATTTGGGCAGTTGGTTCTCTGTAAGAACTGACAGATCTGTCAAAACGGAAAATTTGGCTTTTTACCAAATGCCTTTCATCACTATTAGTTGGTTCTGTATAAATTGTATGAACTATCTAATCCTTTAAAAATGTACATTTCTATTTAAATAAGCGTATATAACATATCTCTCTTATTTTAACATACAAAGGTATATTATTAGTTGTTTCACTCTATGTTTTAACCATGTGTTGGTTATGAAGAGTTGAAGAGCTTAACAGAACCTTTAGAAATAAGCTCTGACTCATAAGAAATTTACATTCCAGAAACTTCCCTAGTTGGAGCAAGAGTAAAACTCTTAGGTCATTCTTTATTTAGGTCTCCTCTTCATTCCTCGTCCAAAATGAGACACTAGGAAGACAGTTTTATGTATGAACAGGTCACAGGGAGAAGTTTTTTAAAAAAGTGAGCTTCTTTTGGAGTGGAGAGTCTAATTCATGAGAGGTGAACTCAAATGTCCTTTTAGAATGAAGGTCTAGGTTCCAGATATGGCCAACCAACTTTGACTCAAATGGAGTTTTGTATTAATGAGAAAATTAAATTATTTCATCTTTTTATCATTTTCCTATAGTATTTTACTGATAGAGAACAATTTCTCCATTTCCTCTCTGGCTGTGAGTTAATTCAGGCCATCGAGTGAGCTCAGAACAGGAGGATGGAACTGGGGTGGTGATGATCCCTGAGCCATGTTGCTTCCTTGGTAGCCCTTCCCTAAGATCTCAGATAGGGGAACACCGGAAGCCACGGGAGCTGATGATGTGTAATAAAAACCCCATTTATAATCCTTTGACACGATCAATGATTATAGAGGAAAAAAGGCTTGGAATTTTCTCTTGAGCTTAATCAGGAAGGGTTAGAAGAACTGGGAAAGTGGAATGACCTTACCTTGAAGATCTTCCATCTTGCTAATGCCCTGTGGGACAATAAGACTTACGTTATCGAAACCTTTCTTCTTTCCCATTTGGCTATGATTCTTCTAACCCTCTCCCCTGTCATTCCCATCCACGGAGACAACTTCACTTTCCAAATTAGTCCCATTTGTTATAATGACACAATTCAAACAACCTCTTTTCAAATGCTTTCCCTAGCCAAGGAGAAAAGTTCCAAGTTTGTCCACCTTTCCAGGCAGGGAACAAGATGTGAGCAGGAGGTTGGCTTGACTTTAGAATCAAACATACTGAGCCCTCCAGGAACCCAGCCCATTGCCTTTCCTGCACGGTGTCCTTCAAAGCCCTGTACAAAGAGCTGTACACAGGGAGCTCTCGATCAATACTAATTTGTTAAGATGTTAATTATTGATGATAATATTAAGTGAGTGAGAAAATATAAGAAGGAAGACAGGAGCTAAAGAGAGAATAAATGAGAGAATTCAACAAGGGAGTTATTTATTCCTATTGAGTACTGGCTGTTTGTCCCAATTCTTCCCTCCCACAGTGTAGAACACAGCAGGAGAAAAATCCTTCTTTGACCCCAGGGCTTCCTAATTCTCTCTTTCTGTGAATTTTGTTCATGCTTGGCTCAAGAAGAGAATTGCTCAGCTGTTATTTGGTGACCAAAATTCTAAACCTGCTTAAAATTTGTCAGAGCTAGAAAACAGTGACAGTTGTGAGCTAGTGAGCTCCCCTGTGCTTTACTGTCAGCCAGGTGTGGCCAGCCATGGCAGAGCAACCTCAGCGTCCATAGAGCATGGCCATTTATTTCCAGGAGGCTGACGATATTGTTTGCTATGGGTTGATATCATGGCCTCATTTTTAAGATGTGAAAATCTAGGCATAGAAAACCACGGTAAGTCAACAGTGAAGTTGAGGCAAAAATGCCATATCTTATGATTCCAGTCCCTTTGCTCAAGTTACTGCGTGTGGCCATGCCCCCCGTCTTATGGCCAGGTCACTGACCTCAGCTCACCACATGACAGTTACCAAATTTAGGGGTATAAATTAGGCAAACTTCTAGCCACATCTAATAGTATATTAGACTCTTCGCTTCATGCTTTCCCTTTTTTCTTATCCAGTTGGGGCAAGTATTGGTGGGACAGTGTTTTTTGTGGTCATTTCTAGCCTCTCTGGAGATCTAACCTGTCCCTCCATTCTTGCTTCAGGGTATCTACAGCTGCATCCATGGGGTGGCGATCGAGGAGCGCCAATCTGTAATGAACTCCCCCACCGCAACCATGAACAACACACACTCCAACATCCTGCGCCTGTTGCGTACGGCCAAGAACATGGCTAACCTGTCTGGTGTGAACGGCTCCCCGCAGAGCGCCCTGGACTTCATCCGACGGGAGTCATCCGTCTATGACATCTCAGAGCACCGCCGCAGCTTCACGCATTCTGACTGCAAATCCTACAACAACCCACCCTGTGAGGAGAACCTCTTCAGTGACTACATCAGTGAGGTAGAGAGAACGTTCGGGAACCTGCAGCTGAAAGACAGCAACGTGTACCAAGATCACTACCACCATCACCACCGGCCCCATAGCATTGGCAGTGCCAGCTCCATCGATGGGCTCTACGACTGTGACAACCCACCCTTCACCACCCAGTCCAGGTCCATCAGCAAGAAGCCCCTGGACATCGGCCTCCCCTCCTCCAAGCACAGCCAGCTCAGTGACCTGTACGGCAAATTCTCCTTCAAGAGCGACCGCTACAGTGGCCACGACGACTTGATCCGCTCCGATGTCTCTGACATCTCAACCCACACCGTCACCTATGGGAACATCGAGGGCAATGCCGCCAAGAGGCGTAAGCAGCAATATAAGGACAGCCTGAAGAAGCGGCCTGCCTCAGCCAAGTCCCGCAGGGAGTTTGACGAGATCGAGCTGGCCTACCGTCGCCGACCGCCCCGCTCCCCTGACCACAAGCGCTACTTCAGGGACAAGGAAGGGCTACGGGACTTCTACCTGGACCAGTTCCGAACAAAGGAGAACTCACCCCACTGGGAGCACGTGGACCTGACCGACATCTACAAGGAGCGGAGTGATGACTTTAAGCGCGACTCCGTCAGCGGAGGAGGGCCCTGTACCAACAGGTCTCACATCAAGCACGGGACGGGCGACAAACACGGTGTGGTCAGCGGGGTACCTGCACCCTGGGAGAAGAACCTGACCAACGTGGAGTGGGAGGACCGGTCCGGGGGCAACTTCTGCCGCAGCTGTCCCTCCAAGCTGCACAACTACTCCACGACGGTGACGGGTCAGAACTCGGGCAGGCAGGCGTGCATCCGGTGTGAGGCTTGCAAGAAAGCAGGCAACCTGTATGACATCAGCGAGGACAACTCCCTGCAGGAACTGGACCAGCCGGCTGCCCCAGTGGCGGTGACGTCAAACGCCTCCACCACTAAGTACCCTCAGAGCCCGACTAATACCAAGGCCCAGAAGAAGAACCGGAACAAACTGCGCCGGCAGCACTCCTACGACACCTTCGTGGACCTGCAGAAGGAAGAAGCCGCCCTGGCCCCACGCAGCGTGAGCCTGAAAGACAAGGGCCGATTCATGGATGGGAGCCCCTACGCCCACATGTTTGAGATGTCAGCTGGCGAGAGCACCTTTGCCAACAACAAGTCCTCAGTGCCCACTGCCGGACATCACCACCACAACAACCCCGGCGGCGGCTACATGCTCAGCAAGTCGCTCTACCCTGACCGGGTCACGCAAAACCCTTTCATCCCCACTTTTGGGGACGACCAGTGCTTGCTCCATGGCAGCAAATCCTACTTCTTCAGGCAGCCCACGGTGGCGGGGGCGTCGAAAGCCAGGCCGGACTTCCGGGCCCTTGTCACCAACAAGCCAGTGGTCTCGGCCCTTCATGGGGCCGTGCCAGCCCGTTTCCAGAAGGACATCTGTATAGGGAACCAGTCCAACCCCTGTGTGCCTAACAACAAAAACCCCAGGGCTTTCAATGGCTCCAGCAATGGGCATGTTTATGAGAAACTTTCTAGTATTGAGTCTGATGTCTGAGTGAGGGAACAGAGAGGTTAAGGTGGGTACGGGAGGGTAAGGCTGTGGGTCGTGTGATGCGCATGTCACGGAGGGTGACGGGGGTGAACTTGGTTCCCATTTGCTCCTTTCTTGTTGTTTTAATTTATTTATGGGATCCTGGAGTTCTGGTTCCTACTGAGGGCAACCCTGGTGACCAGCACCATCTCTCCTCCTTTTCACAGTTCTCTCCTTCTTCCCCCCTCCGTCAGGCATTCCTGTTCCCATGAGATGATGCCATGGGCCCTCTCAGCAGGGGAGGGTAAAGTGGAGAAAGGAAGGGCTGCATGCGAGCTTCCTCCTGGTGTGGAAGAGCTCCTTGACATCCTCTTTGAGTGAAGCTGGGAGAACCAAAAAGAGGCTATGTGAGCACAAAGGTAGCTTTTCCCAAACTGATCTTTTCATTTAGGTGAGGAAGCAAAAGCATCTATGTGAGACCATTTAGCACACTGCTTGTGAAAGGAAAGAGGCTCTGGCTAAATTCACGCTGCTTAGATGACATCTGTCTAGGAATCATGTGCCAAGCAGAGGTTGGGAGGCCATGTGTGTTTATATATAAGCCAAAAAATGCTTGCTTCAACCCCATGAGACTCGATAGTGGTGGTGAACAGAACAAAAGGTCATTGGTGGCAGAGCGGATTCTTGAACAAACTGGAAAGTACAGTATGATAGTGTCCCACGGTGCCTTGGAGGCGAGAGCAGGTGGATTGTGCGTGCATGTGTGTTCATGCACACTTGCACCCATGTGTAGTCAGGTGCCTCAAAAGAAGGCAACCTTGACTCTTTCTATTGTTTCTTTCAATATCCCCAAGCAGTGTGATTGTTTGGCTTATATACAGACAGAGATGGCCATGTGTTACCTGAATTTTGGCTGTCTCCCTTCATCCTTCTCGAATAAGGAGAATGAAAATTCTTGATAAAGAAGATTCTGTGGTCTAGACAAAAAAAAGGTGGTGAGCAATCGTGCAAGAGGAAGGTACATAAACAAGTCCTCAGTGGTTGGCAATTGTTTCAACCAGTTTCAACCAAGAACTTTCCAGGAAGGCTAAAGGGAAACAGAATTTTCACAGCCATGGTTCTTTTGCCCACACTTGAGAGCAAAAAGAGTCTACAAAGCTCTTTTGAGCATTTAGACTCTCGACTGGCCAAGGTTTGGGGAGGAATGAAGCCACCTTTGAAGAAGTAAGGAGTCGTGTATGGTAGGGTAAGTGAGAGAGGGGGATGTTTCCAATGCTTTGATCCCTTCTTACTTAACCTGAAGCTAGAAGAGCAGGCTCCTTCCCCCCAAAACTGATTACAACTGCTACGGAGCAGACAATTAAGAGAAATGAGCTGCACTCCATGAGTGCAGCTCAGGAGGTACGAAGAGAGGGGAAGAGACTTGGAAATGGGAGAGTGGGGACAGAGAGGGACCCTCCACCACCTCTTTGGGCCTGGCTCCCTGGGAATGTGGCTTGAGCCCAGAGTGAACACTCTTGGTAGAAGCCCTTCTGTCTTCTTGCAACACCTTGTTTCCCTCTCAGATTGTACCACTGAGGAATAAAAAAAAGATATACATGTATAAAACTCCAGGGATGAGGGTACCGGCAGAACTGATGCTCCCTTCACTTAACATTGGAAAATTGAGAAGGGAAATGAATATGTGTCACTGCCGGTCCTGAAACTTGTGGTAGGGCTATTCTATGGGTCAGTTCCACTGTCCTGCCATCCTCCCCTACACAGGGTGGCATCCAGAGAGCCCCGGGTCTGTGTGGAAGCTTGACTGCAGGATCGCCATGTTGCACACAGGACACATAAACCAGAAAGGTGCTCATCCTCCTCTGGAAGGAAGCTGCCATGTCTCTTCAAGTCACTCCCTCCAGGGCTGCTCCTCGCCCTTGTTTGCCCTCACTCGCGACCCTTCCTCATCCCGCCCTTGACTGCTGTCCCCAACCCTTCTCCTTGATTTTTACCTCAGTATCTTTCATTTTAAAGTCAACTGAAGGCCTTGTAAAGCTTTGTTTTCTTTCTAAAATGAACATGGGGGCAAGGGGCTGAACCTCTCACAGATTTGGAGAGAGGAGCATGGAGTGCTTTACCTTAGATAACAGGAAAGACTGAGAGAGGACAGAGGGTGTGAGGCACCTCCAGGAGGAAGAAGGCGAAGGGCCACGTAAACACCGCTTCGCCCTGACTCTGTCCAGGGGTCAGGGACTCATCCCCTCATCTTCCTCTTACCTCACCCCTTTCAAACAAAAAAAAAAAAACCAAACCAACTAACCTAGCGAACAGCAATCTAGAACCAAGGGAGCTCTTTCAGTCTCCGCTGGCAACAGAAATCAAGATGGTGTTTATTTCATATGTAAATATTTTGTTTTCTAATTAATTTTGTATAGATAAAGTGTTCTCTTGTGAGTATTCAGGGTGTTGGGCTGGAGGGAGTGGGGTGGGGATGGGAATGAGAGGGAAAAAGTGTTTTGTTATGGGTTTTCATTTTCCATTGGGGGAATTGTTTTGTATGGATTTTGCTTCAGGGTGTCTGGAAAAAGTGAATGCCCATGGAGGCCACTCTGGTGAAAAAGCCAGGGGAAAGTAATCTGTGTCCATCCCCCCCCAGAAAACCAGTCTTCTTACTGGTTTGTCAGAAATGTTCATGCACTTTGGCCAGGGCTTTACATAGGGTTCAATTTGGCTCTATGCAAACCCCAGGTCTGACTCCTATCTATCTTCTAAGTAGACCCTAGGTTACCGCATTCCACAAAGACAGGCTGGTGGCACCATATTTCCTCTGTCAGTACCTAGGGTAGGAAAGATTCCTAAAAGGGCTTAAACAGAATTAAGGTCAAATTAACTTCCCATTCTTGGTGTGACTGCAAGGTTTCAGGAAACTCAATCCTGAGAAATCTCCCAGCGGCCTCCTCTGATGCTGAAACAATCATCTCAGTCATCTGAGTCTTTTCTTCCTTAGGACCTGGGTGCTGACTTGCTCCCTGCCCCACCTCCACCCTCAGAAATCAGCCTGGCAAACACACCTGGAAAAACCTCCACTAACTCTACTTTTTGAAGCATGTGATACCTGGTCACAGAGAGGTAGTGCTGGATATGTGTCTTACAAATTTGCATGCTTTTCTAGAAAAGATGATGGGATCCACTAAAAGCTCAGTGGTGAGATGATTCCCTTAGCAAGATTGCTGAAGTTAGGTTTAGAGGTGGGAGGGTGGGTATGTGAGCAATGGTGCCAATAGTGGCTCTTTAATTGCCTTGTCCTATTACTGCCATCAGGAAGGTGCTACTGGCTTCGAGCCAGGTGTTCATAATCTGGCTTTGGGTTAACCAGACAAATAGAACTTCTTTTCCTAGACTGTTGGCTTTGTGGAGGTTGGCAGCCTCTCTCTATCACAGGATAAAATTTCCAAATCCATTTACCCAGTATATTCACTACATTTTTTCCTATCCTCCCATCATGAAAGCTGTTAGCTGGATAATTTTATTTTTCTAAACTCCTTATTTGGCCCCAATTGGTCACTTTTCCTCAACTGGATATTTGCATTGGGACTAAGTTACTCAGAAAGCTTAAAGAAAGGAAGGCTGGGCGTTGTTAAAATCTAGATGTTACTTAATTCCAGAATAACAAGCAAGTAAAATGCATGAGGAAGAATTCAGCTATAAGCCCAATCTATATCACAGATGGGTATGAAACAACACCCAATCCATCCAAAACTGTGAGATTCCGCAGCTACCCTCGAGAGCACCTAATATTCCCATGTTCTTCAGAATCCATGCTTTCTCTCTTTGTACGCTCTATCATTCCCTTCCATTGCAGAAGTGATTGGTGAGTGTGGTCCTGTATGAACTCCTTTCAGTGGCAATCCTTAAATCTCAGCATTTCCACTGACAATAATCTGACCCTTGAATTTGCCTGAGTCGAGAATGTGCACACCCTTCAAAGTGATGCATGTACAGTAGACTTTGTTATTTCAAAATCTGTCACTGTGTATCCTCAGCCAGAACTTGGGAAACATCCTTCATGTGTATTCCCCTGCACTGGCCACAGCCATGTTGTGATTGAGGGGAAAATCCCAAATGATTCCATTAAATGTTGCTGGTGTCAGTAGTGCCAAAAACGCATGTATGACGTGATACAGTAGGAGTTGTCTATACAGTTAAGTGACTATCACCCACCCAGTCTTCCGTGGCCATCGGGAGTTGCCCAAGGGAGAATTCTCTGCAGAGTGCTGGTCACCTGCACGTCACTAAGAACTAGGTTTCTTTGGTTCATTTTTTTCTTTTTTTGGTCAGTTTTTAGTTAGTTCAAGATTTAGAGACAGAATAGCCAGATTGTTTGGGCAATAAGCTTTTGGAAAAACTATTCCAGAACTCACTTTATTCTTTCAATCATCATCTCTCTAAAAAGGCCCTGTCATTGCTTGACACCCTGTGAATGTCTGTTTTTGTATGTTAGGAATGATTCAGGTGTGCTCATAAATGATGTCACTGAAGTGATACTGATGAATGCATTCAGCATTTCCAGGGATTGTGGCCGTACCTTATGTGCTCTCTGAGCCCAAAGCCATATAGGAAACATATGCTCACTAGGCTGCTACACACTACAGCAGAGCTTTTGCTTTCTTTACTTGGATGTCAGAGACTTTTCCTCCTGTTTATGGAGCTCTTCATGGAGGAGAAGCAGCTGAAGGTGAATAGTCACACTGGGATGGGTCTGGCCTTATGTATGCTATGTGGTCCATGCTGTGTTGAAGGTCCTGAAAAGGTCTTTTTCATTTCCCACCCCACTCCAACTACTGCCTTCCCACACAGATTTGTTGCTTTATCACTGAGCTGAGCTGCCTGTCATTCAAATGAACGTAATCCCAGGAAAGGTGACATATTAAGCCATATTAGGGATGTATACATTTAATCACCTAAGTTACATTAGGAATCTCACTCCTTTTCCTGGGAATAAGTTATGATACAAGAGAAGAGGAAGGGAGCAGAGAGCACTGAGAGCAATAGAGTAGGGAACAAGGATACAGGTTCTAGATGGCAAAGACATTTAAACCACATTTTATCCTCCGCCTGCTTTTATTTAAGGCTCATGTGACACCTAAATAGGACTCCTGGTTAGGAATTATTTTCAATACACAATCATATGAGTGTATAATTTATGAATTTCTAAATTCAATATCTTGTAGGGCAGGTTGAGAACTATGATTCTTTCTACAGAAAACAGAAGAGTGATGCTTCTCCTCCATTATATGTTACTGAGTAGGCAGCTAGAAAAATCAAATTGAATTAATGATACAATAAAAGTTACTGTCATTGTCTGGTTTCTGTCCCAGTTTAATTAATCTTCCAATTAGCTGAGTTGGTCTATATCCTATACTTTCCACCTCCATAGGGGGTGCCCTGTTATCTGGTAAAAGAGCCACTTATGACCTCAGGCACTACTTAACCTGGGGGGGCAATTGTTTCTTAGGCCTATCAGATGTTTGGGATGACACTAAGATGCAGATTAGTCAGTCTGAGAATGTCTAATATTGATCTGGATCTAGGATTCTATTCTAGTTTGGCGGGGTGGGGGGGTTCCAGTATTGTATAAAATCGTAGGATATCTGAGAACATCCCACCCTCAACTCATTCCAACCACATTGATTCAGTCACACAGTGGCCCTGTGAGTTCTATGACTTAGAAGAGATAACCTATCTATTCCCATGACAAAGACCCTTACCCAAAACCTTAAATTGAAAGCCAGTGCTGCTACTTTCATGCCTTGGAGAGATCTGTGAAGTTTAGGGCTTCTCATTTACAATATTGAAGCAAGAGAAAAGAATTTTTTGTTCAGAGTAATGGGTTAGAATAGCAGTACTGGGAATAAGTGGGGAAAGTTAGAAATCTTCCACTTTTCTCTCTACATCTCTCAGAGCTCCGTACAGTGAGTTTCTGGAGCTGCTTCATGCTTTGAATGTAATTGCTGGGTTGATTATGTGGTTAAGGGCTCCTGAAAGAACTGAAGGTGAAAAGCAGAGTAGATGAGTAGAATTCCTCAGAGCCTTGGCACTCTGGTGTGTAGAATCTGTGTTTTGGAAAAGGTAAAAGAACTCAGTGCAAGAATTAAGGTACAATTAAAAAGCACAACACTAAGCCCAATTTAAACTGTTATTTTAAAGATTAGGTTTCCACACTTTAAACCTGAACTCTTTTATCAGTAATTATTTATTTTAGTGTTGTGATTTAGGGGGTGGAGCCGATTCTAGTACTATGCAGGAGAAAAAAATAAAAGCTCTCTGGTTAAATATGTGAGTTTAATTAAACCAACGTCTATTGTGCACGCACTATGTCCCTAGGCTAGTTCTGTGAATGATATAAAAGGTTTCAAAATGGGGTATATTGTACTCACGTAGAATATATGAATGCATAAGTATAAAACATGTAAATGTATGTATAAATAGGTATGCATACATTTGTATGATTATACATGCAAGTTTAATATTTTCTGGTTTCAAGGTAGGAGTCAAAGATATCCATTATGTTATTTGAAAAAACATTGCAGAGATTCAGCTTCCCATGTCATGACCAGGCCTGGACTTCTTTTCAAATTATTACGCCTCCCAGAGCTAAAACTCTGAGATTTCCTCCCTAACCACAACTTTGCCTTTTCGATATCTTCCTTCCTTCAAGACCCCTCTGTTGTTCTGGTCCATAAATCCATCTGGCCTCATTGACTTCCCTCTTTGGTCTAACCCTGTATTTACCCACATTAGCAATATTCTCACTGGCAATTCCTTTTTCCTCTTGCCATCTCACTACACCAACCATGCTTAGCTAACTGCATCCCATCCCATTGTCATTCATTGCATCTCCAAGAAAAGCAAGTCTTAAACCTGTGCTGAAGAGCACAAATTCAATCAATTTAACCTCACCTGAACCCTACTCACTTGGACTTTTTAATTTCTCCAATGTTGACTCGGTGTCACATTCTGTGTTTGTTAAATTTGTTTTATTTTCCTTTCATGTTCATGTCCTGTCTTTCAACAGGCAATCTTTCCTACTGTGTTCGCAAGAAAATCTGATTAGAGTCCTCACATACGCTGTCCTCTCTGCCTTTAGATTTTTCTTGTCTTTCACACATTTTTCCCATCCTTTCTCCCAACTGAGTGCTCCTCTTCTCTATGCTCTGACCTCTTCTGAGGTGCTCTCCAGCCAATTGTACTTCTCTCTTTTTCATCTTTAATTCCTTCCACACATCTACCTGCAACTATCTCAAAAACACCAATCCAACAACTATCTCTAAAGACAAATCTCTCAATCCAATTTGACTCTTGAATTTCTGTCCTATCACTGTTTATCTTTTCATTTCCGAACTTCTCAAAAGGGTAGTCTTTCTTTCTCCACTTCCTCACCTCATGCTCCTGGCTTCATCAATGGGCTACACCCTACCACTCTTCTGAAACTACTCTCAGGCAACATTCCAATGAAGTTCTTGTTACAAAAGTCAATAGCCTTTTTTCTTTACTTTCCCTGCTCTTCAGCCTCATTGACAATTACCATTGGGAGGCAATACATTCTGGTTTTAATCTTAGTTCTCTGGTCCTGTTACCTCATTGGTTCCTGCTCTTCCTCTTATCTCCTTAGCATTGACTTGCCATGGTATATCTGAGCTTGACCCTCTTCTCCTTATCTTAATGCTTCTGTAGCAATCTTTCTGTGTTCTATGATTTCAATAACTCTTTGAATGAACAAGAATCCCAAATCTTCACTTTTAGCCCCTACCTTTTGCTTTTCCTTCATACACATACTTCCAGTCACCTTCTGAACACTCAACTTCATCTTGACTCAAATATCCAAGACCATTGCTGCAAACCAACATAATCACCAAGTTCCTCCTTTTGCTTAATGGTATCACCATGTCTTCTGTCACTAAACTCAAGCTTTTCAGGCAGTTTTGCCTCCTCCATTTCCTTCATCCTGCATATCTAAAAATTTGAGAAGCCTAGTAATTCTTCCCCCTAAGCTTTCCAGTCTTCCCTTTTCATTCAGACCCTTCCTTCTAGTCTGGATTATTTCAGTGTCTTTTAGCATTGTTCCAATATTTTATATTTGAATCTACTCTTGTCAGTTCTCACTTCCTAAATATAAATCAGATGTCATTCTTCAGATCAAGAAACAACCTTCAGTGGGCTTCACTTGTGGTAGTCTGCCAGCAGTAATTTCTTGTTACTTGACTATGTATGTGCCCCATAATCCAGACAAGCTGAATAACATTTGTTTCAACTTCCCTACCAGCTTGTTTTCCCACTTGCATCTTCCCTTAAACTGTTCCCTTTGCCCAAAATACTCTCCTTCCTATCTCCCATCTCACTCCCTTCTTGAATAATATCCATTCCCTCTATATAAGTCTTCAAAGACCAGAACAACTTCATCTTCCATCCAGAAAATAATTTTAGGCATTTTATGAATGCCCATAACACTTTCGTTGTATCTCCCTGGTGGCAGCCATCATATGCCATCTTATTTCATAGGTATTTGGTTATACATCTCGTCTCTCCTGCTACAGCAGGAGCACTAAACAGAGTGCCTTGTATATGAAAGGCATTAGTAAATAGTTGATAAATTATAATTGAGAAGGAGTCACTTTATTTTGCCCATTTGTATCTGCAGTAGCACCTAAGGACGAATTCCCCTAGTTTCTCTATATATATCTGCACACACAATCACATGTATATGCTACATGTATACAGTTCATTATTTCAAATGAAATCTGGATTTTTCTAAGTGCTTTGTCCTTTGAAGTTGTTTTGGACTGTTTTATGGTTAGGAAAGTGTACTTGGAACACCACATGTACTCAAACAAGTAAGTGACAGAGGGAGAAACTATGAAGGATATTGATCAGATTTTAGGTATCAGCTTTTCAGATGCTTTGGGTAGAGCTTGTATCCAGACACTTTACTACCAAGATTGAGTCTCCAACAACCTGATCCATGCTGGGATTGATTTGTGATCCAATATTTAGCTTCTTTTTTAAACTTGCAACACCAAAAGAACCTTGTCACAGTTCTGGCTCACTGATCACACAGCCCTGTAGACCCCAGGTGGTGGTCCAATAGGACCAGTGTATTTCACTACATGCTATTTCCACATTTGTGGCCTTGGGGGAACTGTCCGTGCTGGTCACCACCTTGTCTTTATATTTCTTTCCTGGGTTCTGTGGCTTCTCACCCTTTCTGAGGCTTTGTCTATAGGATCACTTCTCCCAAAGGGAGGATAAGAGTTGAGGTAATTGAGCACTTTACCTCTTATCTGTATATTTCCAGTGAAAGTAAATTAGGATTTGAATGAGCTGGCTCAGAGAGAATTCTAGTCTCTAAACTACTCCTTTCTCTGTAAATATAAAGGGATTCATTACCTCAGGGGGAGACAACATCACTTCTGATCTTATGGCCCTCCCTTATCCTCTGGTCCCTGTATTCTTGAAGCCCTGTTTACCCTTCCTCCTCCTCTCTTGGCTCTACTTAGCAATATATTGTTCTTTCTAGCCACTGTCAGTCTCTGTCCCTCTGAAGAAACTCTTGGAGCTGTTACTGCCCTTTAACTTCAGCTGCTGTGGTAACCGATAATGTTTTCTTTCCTTCTCCTGGCCATCCTTCTCTGTAAATCTCATTATGCCATTGGCCATGAATTATTCCCCTTTGGGAGGCATCTTCTGCCACTGTGTGCTAATTTAAAGCATACTATAGAGAACTGAACTCAAATAAGTTACAGGCAGTGACAAGTCTCTTTTTTTAAAAAAAAAGTGAATAAAGTCCATTCTTCATTGAGACAGGAGTGGGTAGGACAATTATTATTGGCAAGGTAGGGCAAAACTTGTGACAACTTGGGAGATACCTAGTGAAAATTAAAATATAAGTCTAGAGAGATAATTTTGCTTTTCAAAAGTCCTATTGGGTCTAGATAGTCTTGCTCCTGAAAATGAGAATAGTTAATATTTTAGAGCAAAACCCATTTCATTATACTATGAGTTTTTTTTAGCTGATGAAACAAATATTCTGGTAAACAGCTGGTGGGAGGGTAGGAAGACAGCCATCCTCATGAAGGACGTTCATGAATCTCATTTGGGCCAATAAATGGACCAAAATTCTAGGCATTTTAGCCATGAAGTGTTCATGTCAATTATTTTGCCGACAAATACCCATAAAAGGAAAGGGAGGATATGAGGAAGGAAAAGAACAGGAAGTCTACACTGGAGCTTCCCTTTGTGTCACCAATAAAGCCAGAAGCTGACATGTGAGGCCCATGGTTTCCCCTTTGTTACCGGCTTCAACGATAGCTTCAGAAAGTAGGGAACATTGAAAGAGCAAGGACCAAAGCTGAGATGAGTGAGGAACCTGAATGCAACCCGATCTGTGAGGTCCTGATATCCACAAGGAATCTGGCCCCATGTCATTCCTGCCCAGGCCCTTCAGACTACAGCACCCAAGGAGCCCTTGATCATCACCCTGGGCAGAGGGAGTGACTCATCACACCACCCTTACCCACAGAATTTAGGCCACCAGGCTGTGACTCCATCTGTCCCCCTTGCAGTAAGAGATTCATAGTCTCTGAAATCCGACAGAAGAACAGTGTCAGGGGAAGAGGCCACAGGAATGCGAATTTGCTGAGCTGCCTGCTCCTGTAGGATAAGTATATTACCTGTTTCCAGGGGGGATTTTTTTTTTTTTTTTGAACTGAAACAAAACATGCCTGCCTAAAACTTTACCCCTATTCAGAACAGTCTTGCAGTTAACTGTCATTGTCACATTTTAACTGTAATTGATTTTCTTTTGAAATCAATGGCTATTTTAATGCTTCCTTTGGCCATGACATAAAAACCCTCTGCAAACCAGAGACCTGGCCATTAGGTTGCCTCTGGCTGAGTTATACTCTCAGTAGTTCATACATTGCTCTCAGATATTCACCCGAACAGCACAACTACACAGAATTTGATCTCTTTGCCATGAGCATTCTGATGCCTATGCACCTCCCTAATGCACACACACAATCTTAACAAATAGATCCAAATTTCCAGTGTCAATCATGTTATGGTAGATGAAAGTGTTCATTTAGAATGGGATAAAGAGACATATTGTAATTTATGCAGCCAGTGTTTTCTCTTTTGCTCTACCTGGCTTGTGGATCATTGATCCCTCAAGGTTTGACAGAAATATTCAGGCTTCATGTGAAGGCATCATGTTCTTTGTGATGGAACAACCTAGTTATCCTCTTCATTTTCCCATTTTACCCTATGGAATCCATCTGACCTTCTAAGGTCCTGTTGATGGATTGGTACTAAGAGGATGGAGAAGCAGAAGCCAGTCCCCCTGAGAACAGACAGTCCTGTTGCTTAGATACATACATATTCACACATGTGCCCACAGCTCTTCTTGGAAACATCATGAGCAGAGGTGGAGAGGTCTGTTCTTAATGGGAGGAATAGGGATAAGAGAATTTCTTGAGAATCCCTGTTCTCAAGGAATAGGGATAAATGCCTTTGCGGATTCAATAATTTATCTGTTCTCTCTCTCCCAGGGTCAGAAGCAAGAAAAATATCAAGGTTTCATGTAGGCAAGAAGCAAGGAGGATAGTGAAGCATCCAGGTAGAACTCTTACTAAGAAAAACATGAAGTAGTAAAATCACCCTTTCTTTGATATAAATGCATTTGGAAGTCAACGAGGGCACTTACAGCTGTGTTTCCCTTCATTAACTTTTCATCTCTTGCATTCTTCTCTTTCTCAATTTATTCATCTTGAGGTATACTTATCCTGAGTTGACCCTGAGCAGCCCACCCTCAAAACACAAACAATGTTAGGATGAGAAGTTGAGTGAGCACAGAGCTCGAACATGTGCATGGTACTTAATGTTTCCAAACCCGAGCCCAATCAGTCTAGCACAGTCAATCCCACTGCATTTTAATGACTAGGATGGGGCTGCTGTACATAGCTGGACATCTTGGATTACAGAAAAGAGGCTTTATGTGAAGGCAGCATTTTCTTTGTGATGGAGCAACCTAGTTATCCTGCTAACTGTCCTATTTTACCTGGTGGAATCCATAAGGTCCTGTTGACGGGTTGGTTCTAAGAGGATGGAGAAGCAGAAGTCATTCTACTGAGAACAGACACCCTGTTGCTTAGATACATACATATTTTTTATGACAGGATTCCTCCTGAGACTCTTGCACACCTTCAGTGATCAGCACATTCACTTTGGTTATTTCTTGGTAACAGGCACAAGAAATGGGTCACATAGAAATCTGAAGAGTCATTTCTTAAGCATTTTTAGCTCATTCCCATGTAAAGAGGCACTGAGCTCCTGCAGTTCTAGCCTGCCTCTGCTCCTCTTCTTGGGGAATAGTGGAGTTTCCAGGGTCACCAGCAACCCATTAGGCTCCACCACACTTAGCCTATGGTACATTCTGAGTAAATCACGGTAGTTGGTATGTGAATACAGGAGAACTTACCATAACCACTTCTCCAAATAACCTCCTTTGACTTGGAAATAAGATCATCTTCCAATTTTACGGATGAGAAGTGAAAGCACAAAATTGGATAATTAGCCAAAAGTAAGATTATGCAGAAAATTCTTGACAGAACCAAAACTTGGCTGAACCAAAACTTGTCCAAATTTCTAACTCTCAGTCTAGCTCAGCAAGTAATGCTGCCTGAATTGTCTGCCCCCACTGCAGGTTTTCAGCATCTAGCAGTGGAGAAAAGTCAAGATATCTAGGCAGCTGATTTAGCCAAATCTTTTCTATGAAATTTCCCTTTGCAGACACACACACACACACACACACACACACACACACTTCACATACATCTACAAGTCAAAAAGAGCAAGAAGAAAGCAAAAATTTGAAAATCAGAAAGGATAGAGAGGTTTCCACAGTGAAGAAAACTTGGTCAAATAAAAATGTTTTTGAATTCTATGGGGTAAGATATTGTGAATAATTTTTTATAATTAAATTTTTTTTATACAGCATGTAATCCACATATATAAAAAGCTCAAGAAAAAACTGGGACAGAGGATTTCTTCCAGAGTGCTACATGGGAAAAGAGCCTTCAGGAACGTGTGCAGGGGAGTCATGATACTCCGAAGGTGTCAGTAGTTTTGGTCAGCCCACAGTGAGCAGGGCAGCCTCAAGGGACAGCCCCTTACATCCTCTTCTGGGCACCTCTGTCTAATTAAGTTCAAACATACAAGCCTGATTCTAGGATTAAGGCATAAGTTAGTTCTGAGCAGAAAAATATAAGGCAGTTCACATACACGATGAATTCTTGAAGGAAGAACTTATAGCCCCCAGACCGATAATAAATAACTACTGCCTGCCTAAATCCTGAGGAAAGGGAAACATGGGTGCTCCAAAGATTAATAGTCTCCTGAGAATACTTATGAGACCTTGATTTTGTCACAAGGTTGCAATGGTGAATTATTTATTAAGCACCCGCAGATCAGAGAATCTTGCAACAACCTTCTGTGGCAACCCACCTGTTCACTTATGAATGATATCAACCTTAGGATATAATCCATCTTTCCAAAGATTTTAGTATCTTTAGTTTGTGCTGCAGAAGAAATTTTAGCTCACAGCATTATGCTTATACCAAAAACAGTGAAAGAGCTCTAGTGTCCTGTTTAATGTAGAGTAACTTTTTTTTTTTTATTTTATCAGTCCTTCCTAGCCCTAGAGGGAAGATAGGAGAGGAGGTAGGAAGATGGAAAAGTCTTTAGATGAATGAGTGAGGAGTCTTCTATACCATCAACTTCAGAGTGTACTGATCCCCGGAGCCTGGTTCAGGAGGCTGGTTTCAGATGATCAGAGCAAACGGAGGAGGTAGCTTTTATTCCCATGCATGAAGATGGGGGGAGGAGGTGGGCATTAGACTAATTTTTTAAGCTAAAAAAAAAATCAAGCCTATTACAAATCTCATTTTTCCCCTGTCCTTTTGCCTCTGAATAATTCACATAAAATCACGTTATCATAGTAAGCTAAGAGAGAGGGGCAGTGGCTATTTCTAACTTGACTCCGTAGTGACTTAATCTTTTTCATGAGTGTCATTACAGATACCTAGATCATGATGATCCTGAACAACAGGTTACAGGACCAACAGCTGATGAGTATTTGGAGCATCTTATTCCCCCAAGATGACCACTCCCTGTCTTCTGCTACACCTATATTCATCAGGGGGAGGTGGGAAAATAGCAGGATTCTTGGGGACTCTGAGGGCATGAATGGAGAATTATTTGATTGAAACCACAGAGCTCTTGTGCTTAGTATTAAATATCAAAATAGAAATGAAAAGTTCAGCTTTTCTGAGCTGTACCATAGCGGCCAATGGAGGAAGTCTTACAAAGAAAATCTATATCTGCACAAGACTGAAGCCACTAAACCGAGTATACACGAAATAAAGATATCTTCCTATTCCAAGTATATCTTAGGGGGCATGGGTGCTTAGCTATCCTATGAAAGACAGAGAAGATAAGCTCAATTTTAGAGCCCAGAGCTTGCTCCCGAGCAGCAAGATCCACATGAACTTAAACTCTTTCCCACTGAGCCTAGGGGTGGAATGTAATTCCTCTGATGGTTTTGATTTCTTTCCAAGCTACCCTGTTTGGGTAAGGCCTGTTGACAGAAGCCAGATATCTGGGTGGAAGTTAGAAGATGGGCAAGGAATTCTTATCTCAGAGTTTCAACACCATAACAATGTGGAGAGAAGTCTCCTGGGAAAATGCATATGCCCAATAACTTCCGGACGAATCAGGGAAGTTGGAGTATTTTTGAGATTTACAGTGTCTTTACTTCAGTAAAACAAGCCATAGCAACATTATGCTCTGCAGAGTCTTCTGTTCACCCTCGGATGGACAAGAGCTGCTTCTCCCAGGGAGACAAATAAGACCAAGAACAAAACTCCTATCTCCTAGGCCAATTATTGTTTTCTCCTTTCCTTTCTTTTTTATTCTCTTTGTTACATAATGGTGAAATCTACCTGGCCATTGCCATTCTAATTGCTAAATATCATATAGAAATTCATGAAAAAAGAGTAGAATCAGCAGATTTCATTTAATCCCAAGGGTCTTTGCAGTTTTCATCCTCTCCCTCAAAATTATCTCTTCTTTGAGGCACATGATCACCCCTTTCCTCTTCTGGGTGGCCATGATTCCAAAATGAATTTCAGTGGTTGGTGCTTCACAAAAGGAAAGACAGCTATAATATAAAATAGACCAAAATATTTATATTTTTAGCCACTGCAAAGTGGGTTTTATCGTTGAGAACAACCTTCCAAGCCCCTTACCTGGAAACCCTTCCTCACCTCTCAGCCTCCTGGCAGCTCTCCTGGTTCCCCTTCATGTTTTTGGCTCCCTTCCCCGATTTTCTTTTCCTATGAAAACGGGATGTATCCCTTAAAGTGTATTCTTATCTAAACTATCAGACTGTTAAAAGAAGCCCTTGATAGTAATTTTTCATGGTTTTCTCATCATTTTTTAACTTAGGAAGTTGGAGAAAGAATGACAAGCAGGCAAATGAGGTCTTGTTCCTGAGTGCTTCAACTCAAAAGTCAAGTGCTGGGATAGTGAGTGCCTCTTAGTGGAGAGGGATGTGCTCTGGAATGTTAAGCCACCTCTGAGCATGTGCCCTGGTGCTTTGGTCGAGATGCCTGTTGTGTATGTGGAGGTATTTTGTGGCTCTTCTTGTTCTCTCTTTTTAAATTTATTTCAAGGCACAAGCCCGTTGTGATGGAGGATGTCTAGCTCGAACATGCTGGTAACATGACACTATCCTCAGCTCCCCTTGGCCCTGGGTTCATAGGAGGCAAGTGTTTCTAAATTTCTCACCCAGTGAGTTGTTGCATGTTATTTTTAACCATTAATATTGTGTGTCTATTGGAATGAGAAAGAGAAGGTTGAATGGGAAACAGATCCAGTGACAAGCAGACAAAAAGCTTGGTTGTGAAAGATGTTCTTCACTGAGTTGAAAAAAAAAAAAATAATCTAGAAACAAAGAAGAGGGAAATTCGGGTTGAATGGTTTGGTGGTGAAAAGACGATGACACCCACATCCAGATGCTCTGGTGTATTCTCTCAGAGGTTTGTTTGTCATTCCCTGTGAGCTCTGGCAGAAGGAGAGGCTGTGCTGCCATTGATGGCTCAGAAATGGTGACAGGCTGGCTTTAGAAAGAGACGTAGGCTTTCTTCCAGGCAGACACTGATAAGCATTGTAGCTTGATTCTTCAAAACCTTGTCTACAAACCTTTAGGGCAGCCCCTCTCCAATGATTTCCATTCTCCAGTCAAGAAGATTCTGAGTGGAAGAGCCTTGTGTGCACTGTGATTACATTGACTTAAATTGGGAAGCCAAGGGGCACGGAGAACTGAACATATCAGGGGAATGGAGTTAGCTGAACGTTTTTTTTCAATATTGGAATGATTTTGGATTACAAAGTTAGGTCACCTCTGAGAGAGAAAATCTGTTAAATAAAATTATATCTTCCCATCTCCAGTGAAATCACTAGGTTGCTAATGTGATTACTGTTTACTTCAGGAAGAAAATTGCTGGATTCGATTACAAATAGGCATTTTACAGATTGATTTAATCCTGAGTCTTACACATATTAGCATGGAATTTACTGACTCAGACATGATCTTCTAAGCTACAAAAGATTACTGGCGGGTAGTAGATCATATGTTCCAAGCAAACCAGGAAAGCTAAAACGTTAAGTAATCCTCCCAAATATTCAGCGTCTGTGTATTTCACTATAGCTGTAGGGGATTTAGGAGTTAGGCCACAGGGGAGAGGAGGGACAGAGTGCCATAGATTAATGAAACTCAGAGTAACTTTTTTCTTAAGTATTAAAAAATAATAATTAACCCAAGGACAATTCTCAAACCAGAAAAAAGCATGAAAAGTGAGCTCTGCACTTGCCATTGGTTAAAATTTAGAAGCGCTTAGAATACATATCCAGGTTTTGGGGGAGGAGTTGTTTCTTTGCTTGCATTGTTTTGTTTACTGGAGCCTTTATTTTGGGGATATTTGGTCTGTGGCTATAGAGCATGTTTTGGATAAATGACTTCTCCATGCATTGGTATTTATTGAGTGGAAACCCATGCCAGGCTGTTCTAGGTGCTGGAATATAAGAACGAACCACACAAAATCCATACCCTTTTGAAGTTTATACGCTGATGATAGGAAATGGACAAAAAAGCAAATCAATAGATCTCATGTCAGATAGTGCGAAGTGTCATGCAGAAAAATGAGGCAGATTAAGGGGGATGGATGATAGGATGGGTGTGGAGTTGCTACTTTTGAGTAAGCAAAGATGACATTTAAGTAAAAGTTTAGAGGAAATGAGGGAGTGAGACTTGGGGCTTTCTATGCAAAGGCAAAGAGAAAGCAATTGCAAAGGCCCTGCTGTCAAACCAAATGCTTGGCAAACTTGAGGAAGAGCCGTCGGGAGGCCAATGAGGGAGGAGGAGAGTATGAGAGGTGAGGTCAGAGAGAGGGCAATAACACAAGTCAGGTAGGGCCTTGTAGGACACTGTCAGGATTTGGCTTTTACCAAAAGCAAGATGAGAAGTTGCTAGAAGGTTCTGAGCATAGAGTGATATGATCTGACATCAGTTGAAGAGGAAGCTTTGGGACTGCTATGTTGAGAGTATACTGTGAGAGGGCAGACAATGGAAGCAGCTAAAAGACCGGTTAGGAAGCTCTTGCAATAATCCTGGTAAGAGATCATAGTTGCTTGGGCCATGGTGTTAGCAGGGGAGGTGATAAGAAGCAGTTGGATTCCAGAAATGTTTTAAAGAATTGATATCACACAGTTTGCTGATGAATTAGACATTGAATAGGAGAAAGAAAAATCTTAAGAATAACCTTAGAATGTTTGGCCTGAGCTATTGAAAGTTTGGAGTTGCCATCAGTGTAAGACAGGAATCCTGCAGGTGAGGCTGACTGGGAAGGAAAGCCTTATAGTTTAAGGTGTCTACTGATGTTCCAAGTAGAAATGATGATTCAGCAATTAGATATATGGACCTGGAGTTCAGGGAAAAGGTATAGCCTGAAGACACATATTTAAAATTTGTATGCGTTTGGATGGTATTTGAAGCCATGATACTGGAACTAGAGAATGAGTAGCAACAGAAGAGAATTCTCTAGACTGAGGCCCAGGGTGGAGGATTGTTCAAAGCTCCAGGAGATGAGAAGGGACCAGCAATGGGAGGAGTGGTTAATGGGTAAAGCAAGTACTACTATTGAGTAGGATAAGACTATCTGGAAACACAGTGGTCATCGCATTGATGACCTGGAAAAGAGCTGTTTCAGTGGACTGGTGGGGGCAAAAGCATGATGGGGTGGATTCAAGAAAGAGGGGAAGGAGAGGAGGTAGAGACAACAGGAATAGGCAATGCTTTAGGAGTTTGGCTGTAAAGAGGACATGAAAATAGCAGATCATAGAGAATGTGACGCCCAGGGAGGGACTTCTTTTTTTAAGATGGGAAAAATAACAGCCCATTTTATGTTGACCAGACTAATCTAGGAGAAAGGAAATATTGATGATGCCTAGGGAGAGAGGACAATTGCTGGAGTAATGTCTTTGATGAAATGAGAGGGCATGGGATTCAATACATACATAGAGGGACTGGCTTCAGGGGACTAACCAGGTTTGTTTGTATTAATAGTAGGGAGATAGTTCATTTGGGCACAGATGCAAGTGGGCTGGTAAATGGGATAATGGGAGTATACTTTTTCTGATTGATTTTTAGTAAACTATGAAAGGAGTTCATCAATTAAGAGTGAGTATAGGGGAAGAGTATTGGAGGTTTTGGAAGGAAGAAAGCATGAATGAGTCATATAGCCATCCGGCAGGAAGAGTGAGAACAAAAATGTTGGAGACACCAAAAATATAGGAGACATGCTAGGTGGCACAAAGGACTTATTTGAGTTCTTATGATCATGAGTTTAAAGAAATTTAAGTGTTTTCTTCAGTCACCTTCAGCTGCTTAAACAGGGTGGCAAGTTAGATTGGAACAGGGTTGGGGTATAACCAGGTGAATATAATGAAAGCAACAAGAGATGCGGAGTCAAGGGCAACTGCAGTGTATTAACGATAATGTTTGGTCATGGAATCTAAGCTGGGTGTAGAGGAAAGTGAGGATTTTTAGGGAAGGAGGAACAATGAAGCATATTAGAGGCAGAGGATTGAGATTCAAGCTGGGATCACTCAATTAGTGAGTTGGGGTCTCAGAAGCAATAACCTAGAAATTAGGAGCTGGGTCACAGAGGTGGATGCTTGAGGTTATGGAGGGCTTGCAGTTACTGGTAGTTTGGGGTCCGTTGTTGGGGTGGTGGGCTGAGATAGAGGAAAAGGTTATAGAAGGAGCAGGGGTCAAGGAACTGAGAGGCCAGGATAGGGGAATTATATAGATATTGAAGTCAACAAATGTTGACTTCCATATGACAGGAATGTAAATTATGACAGGAATGAGGGAGAGTGATTCGAGAATATTTCAATCATTGCATCAAGTAAGGGGTGCAGCTAGCCTAGTCTGATGTGCATCAAAGCTGGATTTTATTGTTGTTGCATAGTATTTTTTTAAAAAAGGAGGGAGGATGGTCTGGAATGGCAATGAGGGGCAAGGAGGGCATCTCCACCTCCAGGCCCCGGGGCATGAGGAAGGTGCAAGTGGAAATGCTCACCACCTGGGAATGATTCAGGTCCTCAAAGAGGAGCCAGGTTTCTGCGAGAGCATGAGGAAAGGAATTGCCAGGGTTGTGGCTGGTGATGAACCACTGATTCCTAGGCAGGATTTGGGAGTTGGTAAAGGAAGGGAAATGGGCTGAGATGGGAGATGTGCATGGGTATCTGGGGATGAAAGTCCAGGTGATAAGAGGGACTGGGAGTCTTGGGCTTCTCGTGGTGATTGCCCTAAGTGAGGCTGTGGGCATTTGGGGTTGGCCCTAATAGTCTCTATGTCAGATTGAGGTGGTGATGCTGCAAGTGCCTGGGGCAGGGACTTGATGGCAGCACATGGAACTCTGGTACCTCTTCCTCAGTCCTGATATTTGTTTTTTTAACTTCCACTAAAAACCCCACTGCTAACTGTGATAGGCCACAACATGTTTTTATAGATGTCAACAAATGTTTTCCTGGATTGAGACCACATTTTGACTATTTATCCTGGAAAGTACACATTTTCACAGGAAATCTTGTCCTTTCTAAAGTTCCCAACTAAGCTAGTCTCTTTGGGGGGGATCATAATTCTTTGTTCTTACTTACCTTACCCCTTGTTCATCTTTTAAAAAAAAATCAAATAAAAAGGATTGGAAAGCAACTTTGCTTCTGCCCAATTCTGCTAAATGAGTTTTCTCTGACAGATCATTTTGATTTTGTATTTTGTGACAGAGATAAACAGTGGGACAGGAGCATGGAAATGAATGAAAGTCTTTAAAAGCCTTGAGAGAGAGTTTTCAAGGATCAGGAGAGGGCTTAGAAAGAAAAGGACTCTGAGTGGGGCTGCATGAAAAGGGGGTAAGTGAAGACTCTTGGGGAGGGTCTGAAAAAAACAAGTAGTTTGGCAAGGAGAGCAGAAAAATAAAAATCCACTGTGTAGGCATTTGGAGATTTAGCAAGAGCAACCTAGAGTCTGCCCCCAGAGACACTGCACATTATTTGTGACACAGAGGATGTGCTAATTCTATTTCCTGTGCCACTTGAAAAAATCATAATTTGAGAAGAGAAACTGTTAGGCCATTTCTAGTGAACTATTTTTCCAAACCCTCATGGAACCCTGAACAGGGTGTGAATGAGATCACAACCACTGCTGCTGCTAGTTCAGCCTCTCTGTCCACTAGTAAAGGCAAACCCTTCAGCATGGTCATATCCTCCCAGGTGTTTTTCCCAAAAGATTAAATTGTGCTCATCTTGGCTCATCTAATGCCACATCTTGAGTTCTTAAGGTATCACAGCCAACTCAGAGTCATACCTTACTTTATGCACTGAGTACACATTGAACTCTATTTAGGAAGGAAGAGGGAAGCAAAGGAAGCCAGGGATGGTTTTGTCATGACCTCTCTTTGCTTTCTGACCTCCCGGAATCCACTTGTTGGAAGATGAGCAGAAAACAATGTGACTTCCATTTACCCTGCCTCAGATGTCCCCTCCTTCAGGCTGGCTCCCACCCCTGGTTAATGGGGTAAATTGGGTACACGTATTTGTTAAAGGAATTTGTGGGAAGTGAGGGGAAAAATTGACGGAGCAGAGGGAATAGATTTATGGGAGCTTTGTTACCCAGTGACTATCCCAGCATTAATACTTCAGAGTAGCCCTGACGCTTGTGGAAACATTTCAACGGAGCTAGAGGCAATGTTACAGCGGAGATCAGAGAAGGGATGAGGCAGTGAGCTCTTGTCCCTAGGGGAAATCTCTTTTCCTCCATGCGACAGGAGCGAGTGCTCCCACAGCATCATAATTCACTTAGCCACAATGACTGATGTGTGTGTGTGCCTGTGCACATGTGTGTGAGCGTGCATGCGTGTGCACACACGTGTGTAAGGGGGTGATGACGGAAACAAGATACGCCATCCACTGTGGGGTTGCGTTGCAAATTCACAGCTGCACCCCTCCCAAAGTCACATGGCGGAGGGGAAATGGTCATAGCTTTCCCGCGCGATGTCCTCCCCAGGGAGCACCGACGACTCAGGCTTGCCTCAACTCTGCGAGGCCCAGACTCCACACTCCTCCCTGGGGCCGGCTCTCCTTCCTCTTGACTCTCAGATTCCCCAGCCCATCCACCTCCAAGTTCTTTTTTTGTTTATTTGTTTTGCTTCTGTTTTCTGTAAATATCTATTTCTTATTTTGGACATGCAGGGATCAACTGAGATTCTGGAGTGGGGGGAGGGGCGGATGACTGGGTCTTTTTATTTTTTCCTTTCTCTCTTGGATTTTGGTGTTTGAACTTGAAAAAAATAATTACAAGTATATATATAAGCAAATGACTTACCTTTAAACAAAAGAAATAAGTTGATTTCATTCTTTTGATTTATCTTGTTTCTCATTGGGGTCGGGTGGGGGTGGGGGGTCTTTTGGGTGGAGGGTTTTTTTGTGAGCTGTATAGATTTCCAGTTTGGACTTGTTCAAATGATGCAGGAACAAAAATTAAAACGAATTAAAAAAAAAGACAACATAAAAAACAAGAAAAACTTTGTGATGTATAAAAGCTGTAAATAGTCAAAGATTCTTTCTCTTTTCTAATGGCAAATTATTTCTGTCACTTTATATTCAAAAAATAAAGAAACCTACCACAAATTATCAGGGTAAAAAAAAAAAATCCAGAATCAGAGTTTTTTTCTTGGTCTTTGTGCTTTCTTTACTGTGATTCCAAAAAGATTGTTAAAAGTACTGTTTGGGAAAAACCCCTTGCCCAGTTGGTTTCCGATTGTTGGTAGGAGTCTGGACTGGCGAATCTAGCTGGGTTAGGATCTGTTTCTACTACAGCTGGTGCTGGAGCCCTTAGTTACACTCAGCTCCCCCTCCTGTATTATTCTGAAGCAAATCCCATAATTATGTCATTTCATCTGTAAACATTACAGTATATATCTCTTTTACTAAGGACTCTTTTTTAGTGTAACCACAATACCATTGTGACATCATAAGGTAGCCATAATTCCTTGATAAGAAATATCCAGTGTTCACTAATTGTCTCAAATGTAATACTGTTTTATGGGGTGATGGTGGGTTTACTTTTTTTCCCATAAGTCAAATAAGGTCCATACAATTAGTTGCTATTTCTCAAATGTATTTTAAATCTAAAGATTTGCTTTCTAACTTTTTCTTGACATATACTTGTTAAAGAAATAGAGCACTTTATCCTTTAAAGGTTCCCACAGTTGGATTTTGCTGGTTCCTCCCAATATTAATGAAGACAATGTAAATTGGTAATTGTTTTACTCTTTAATGCATACTTCCACTGCTTGGAGGTGTCAGAAAAGCAAACCAGCCCTTGTTTTGCTGATTGTTACCCACCCCACCCCCAGTCCCAGTCCTGTTACTGGCTTTATATATGGATTCTAAATGATCTCTCTTTCTATTCCTTGGTTGCTAAATTATCCAAGTTAAATAATAGTATCTCCCCCTTAGCTATTTCTGGTAAGAAAATAGCATAGACATATTTAGCTTTTCACATGCCAGTCATGAGACACATGTCAACATCACTTTATTAAAAGCCACGTGCTCCTCCTATAGTCCTAGTACTGGAAAGGACCTTCTAGAGACCATTTAAAAGAACTCTGTCTCATGGCCAAGGAGCCTGGGTGAGCTCATGTATGGCAGCCCTGGCTGGAAGCCAGCAGGGCTAATCCCTAGTTCCGGGAATCTCCCAGGATAATGTATTGTTATCTCTTTGAAGTTATTGTCCCAGAGAGATTATCTATGAGGGTTTCTCTTGTACTTTTCTTTATACTGAACAAAAATTCTCATTTCTCCCTGAACATTCCAGAAAGTAGCAAGCTCTAACATAAAGCCAGATTCTTCCCAGATGTAGTGATTCTCTTTACTTCTGGAGATACTTCCTTAAATCCCCAATTTTTTTTGGACAACAGAACTGCTTTAACAAGAATCTGAAAATTATACAGTAAGTTTGATTTGAAAATCTGAGATTTGTTTTAAAAAAAAAAGTTGAGGAAAGACAAGACTTGAAATCTTGGCTCTGATTTTTCTGTTGCTTTTGTTTTTTTGTTTGTTTTGTTTTGTTTTAAGAGGGTCTTGCTCTGTCATCCAGGCTGGAGAGGAGTGGTATGATTACGGCTCACTGCAGCCTTGACCTCCCAGGCTCAAGTGATTCTCCCACCTCTGCCTCCTGTGTAGCTGGGTACTACTGGTGCATAGCACCACACTGGGCTGATTTTGTATTTTTTGTAGAAATGGGGTTTCACCATGTTGCCCAGGCTGGTCTTGAACTCCTGGGCTCAAGTGATCTGCCTGCCTCAGCTTCCTATGATGCTGGGATTACAGGTGTGGGCCACTGTGCCCATCTTGGCTCTAGTTTTAAATAAGGAAGCTTGAGAGTATTTATCTGGATTCTGGTGGGAACCTCCAGTAGGATATCATGAAAGCTTTGATCACGATCACAACACCTTCAATAAAACAAAGACTCCAATGACAAGGGTGAGTGCCAGAACTTCCTGCGACTGTGCCAAGTGTCTGTTCTTTATACAGCCTGCCTCACCCACACCTGGAATCTCTTAAATGGATTATCTCAGAGCACCTGTGTTCTACATGCCCTTGTGCCACCCTGAAGTCCACTGCAAGGGACTATCAGCAAGACCAGTCTAATGAAAGGCTGAGGGAGCACCCGGTTGTGTCCCCATCAGCCAACTGTCCCGGAAAGATAAGCCTCCTTGGCTGTCCCAGGATTGACACTCTTCCCCTGCATACATCACTAGGAAGGTAGAATCTACCCTGAACACTTGATTTGAATATTTCTATTCCCCTATTCTTTTACAAATGCAAACTAATTCATTCAAAAATATAAATGATCCTCTGAAAGAAATTTCTTGTGGAATTCTGGAAAGACCAAGAAGATGGGAAGAGACCACCAGAAAAGTGGTTCTGAGAGTCTGCAGGGCCTGTCAAAAAAATTATGCCAAAGCTATCATTTGTGGCCTGCATCAAATCATCTAGACTTCCATTTTCTTACCTTGAAACCCAGATGTTGGTCTATCTGCCCTCCCCGTCAAAGGTTACCTGGAGCAGTAGTTCTCAATTTTACATAATGGAGTTATCCGAATATTTCTAAAATGCTGATGCGAGTCTCATCCCCTAGAAAGTCTCATTCAATTGTCCTGGGTGGCTGGGGGGGTTGGGGCTTGAAAACCTGCCCAGGTGATTTTAATATACAGCCAGAATGAGAACCACTATGTATGTGCATCTGGGGAATGCGTGCCTCCTATTTTACTTCTAATTCCATTATATGTGGCAGCTATTTGTTGTCACTCTCCCCTCACCATGGACAACTACTCACAGCACGGACAGTCACCCTTTGGAACTCCAGGACCTCTTTCCTCTTCCATTTGGAGCTGCAGAATGGACATAATGGAGGCACCATTTTATGATTGCAGCCTCGTTCTCTAATTCTGCCTATCTCCAGCATACACGGCTAGATATAGGCATACTGCAAAGCTCCTCTATGTAAAGGAAATTCTACACATAAAATTTAAACTTGAAATCGACCTTAAATATGACTATTCTCATGATTATGGGAAGAAAATCAAAACTATAAACTTACTCCACAAGGTTGGCTCATTGGCTATAATTCCTGGACTTACTCCCCAATTTAAAATCTATGATCTTCTAAAAAGGCACCTCTTTTTTCAGCTCTCCATAGCCTGGGTCTTGATTCTCTAACCCCGTCAGTTAGGGAAACCTATCCACATTGATGTTCTTTGCCTGGAAATTAGTCCCTTCCCCTCCTCCAGGCAAACTCTAGGACACTGTAGTTCCCTCAAGCACATGCCCCATAGTTGGAATAATTGACATCACGGGGTCTTCATCAGGACAACAAAAGGTGGGCTTTGCTCCTCCACATCCAACTCTTCTTTTAGATGTGCCCACGAGAGCAGAGGGTATATTTTTTTTCCTGGTGGACCAGTGGACACCTCTGGTATTATTCCACAAATAAGGGATTCTAAATCAAGGGTCAAAAACTGGTGTCCTGAAGACTGATTCTGACCTCAAAATCAGTCAGGAAACTGGCTTTGTGGGATGGGCACTGCTTTTCGAATATTCAGATTTGAGTGCCTCCAGAGAGTATCTGCTCTCTCGTTTAGGGCAGCCCCTATCATTTCTTATGCCCTGTCTCACCTCAGGAAGCAAGTGAGTCTGCAGTAACTTCCCCCTTTCCCACCACTGGCCCTCAACACACCCACGTACACAGGTCCCTTCTAGCTGTAGCAACAGACTCTTCAAAGCTGTATTTATACCAGAGAAATAGTATTTCTTCTTTCAGAGCAAAGCAGTGCCAATTTTTTTTGTTTTTCCTTCTGCTGCCAGTCTAGGTACTGAGGTCCCTCAAATGAGTAATAAAACAGCCACCATGTGGGGGCTATTTTATTAGTCATTGATGGGACCTCAGTACCTCAGTACCATGGGGCTACTTACATGATGTCTACACTGCTTAGCTATACACACTCTCAAAAGCTTTGAACGTCAAGATTGTTCTCTTTCTCTTTTGCCTTTTTTGAAATCAATGTTTGTATAGATTTTTCTCTAATCCCACTGCACACACCAGTGTGATTATTTATCCTATCCAAGAAACCTCTCAGTTATCAGAGAAGAGGAAATTTTTTTCTTTCAAGTTACATCCAAAATAACTATCATTTAATGTGAACCTACCATATTCTAGTCCCTTTCATTCATTATCTCATGTGATCCTCTTCATACCTCATTTTACAAATGTTATTACAGTATTGAGGTTTGGAGAGATTTGTCAACTTGCTCAAAGTCATACAGCTATTAAGTGACAGATCAGCAGTTCAAAACCAGTGAGGCACATTTCCGAGCTCTTATCACTCAAACCACCTCACAGATCTACTGCAAAGAGTAAACTAGACAATGAACATGAAGCTATTCTGCAAACTGTAAAGTGCTGAGGATAAATGTAATGTGGTATCATTCTGTCTAGCAACACCTTGATCATTGACTTGCCCCTTTCTGATGCTCAACCATTAGTTCCTTATACTTACTTAGGCACCAATCTTGGCAGATCTTGTCCCTTTGTAACTCTTTGGGTTTAAGGGTTTTTGCTTTTTTCAGAGTGTCACATTGGGTAGCCATTCTGAGAAAGTCATGAAGAAATGGTCTTTGCAAGAGAGACTCACCACCACCACTGTCAACATAAACATTAACTACTGGATACTTAATAATGGCCAGCACTGCACTAAACATTTTACATATATTGTCACATGTGCTATTTATAATAACGCTGGGGAAAATGTATTTCCCTCCCAACTCCTCATTTTACAAAGAAGGAAATCAAGGTGCAGTGATGTTACTTAGCCAGCCTGGAGTTGTACAGTGCAACAGATCTATCTTAACCCAGAATTTTTCTGTTATGGAGCCTTTGAAGGCCACAGTGCTCCTAAAAATGTCATTTCTGAGGCAGCTTTATTTCTTGTCAATGTCTAGTCCAGAGGTTTTCAACTCTGGCTGCATATTAGCGTTACCTAAGGAGATTTTGAAGTTGCAGATGCTAAATACTCAGTAATGTATAAAAACTCTTTGAGTGGTGCTCAGCTGGAGCCAGGGCTAGAAACAAGTGGTCTCAGTTAATGCCAGAAAAAATGAATCAGGGCCAGGAGAAGGGAAAGAGGCTGGTGCAAATACCTACAGCCAGAGGGCATGCACAGAGGGTTCACAGTCAGAACATAGGAGACCCAGAAATATTATTTACCCAATATGTCCTTTGGGGTGTGTCAGTTACTAATCTGGGGCTTCCACATTCACCCGTGTCCTTCTTGCCCTGCTTTGTGATCCTGGTGGTCTCTGTAAGCTACAGCTCTCCTTTGCCAGCCTCTCTTTGCTAGGCTCTGCCAATAGAGGGCGCCAGAGGGAGACTGGGAGGCAGGTGGAGGAAAGGTTTTTTGTTTTGTTTTGTTCAGTTAGCAAGCCAGCCCCTCTGTGGGCATCTGGCCCCTGACGTCTCCCCCACTCTCGTGGGCAGTACCCCTATCCCAGGGTGGATGGCTTTCTGCCCGTTTCTTTCTTGTGCAGCAGCCATGCCCTTGCCATGGTCTTGGTCTTGAATCTCAGCCTAGCAGAGCTCCCCTCTCAGCAGAAAGTCCCTTCCTTGTTCACGTTCCCTCTATCCCAGAGAGGAAGTCATTCTCTGCAGTTGCTACTCATATTACAACTCAGAGTTCTCTTTCACCCTTCCACAAAACAATTATGCAGTTAACAATTCTTTAACTTTTCCCTGCTCAAATTCTTGCTTTGGTCAGTTGCCTCAACTGGGTCATGGCAGATATAGTGGAATACTCTCTTTATAACTCAGCTGTCAGATCACAAAGTGAGATGAAGGAAAAGTTTGCACAGGCTCCCCTCATGAAGCCTGGGAGAGCATGCCCCTTTAAGGAATGGGATCCGTTTCAATGATTCTGGTTAAGAAAAGGCTGCATGAGCTACTGGCGTATTTATTCTGTAACCAACCGCTAATGCCAGACTTTTTCTTTGCTTTCATTGCTATATCACAACGGTAAAAGAATTCACTTAATTAATTTGCAGCTTGTAAATAATGAGAAGAATATTTCCTGACAGCTTTATAGAGAGGATTATATTTACATAACATTAGTTACATAATATATATTTTATAATTTATTTTCCATATAACTCAATAATAATATCATTTATATAAGTAGATGCTTGTGTATCTATCTGCTTTATATTTATTCTGGTGGTTGTGGTGGCAGTGGAGGAGAGGAGGATGTCTTCATTATTTTGTCTGTGTAGCTTTTTTCTTAGGATACTGGCAGATTTTGATAAAGCTTTTCTCATCTAAGTTAACAATGATCACAAAGGTTATGTGAGGGCTGTGGAGATGATTATGGTGCAGGACCTATGAGAAAATTCTAGAGGAAGAGCAGGTCTGCCACTGCTTCTACTCATTTGCATTCACTCATTCATCCGAATATTTATTGAGCATGCAATGTCTGCTATGTGCCAGGCATTATTCTAGGAGTTAAAGATCTAGCAGCTTGCAAAACAGACCAGCAGTCCTGCCCTCAGGAATATACATGCCAGTGCTTCCTTGGGCAAAGTCTTGGAAAGCCATATATGGCCTCGACAAACCTGGGTTTGTGCCAAGTGGGAGGCTACTTGTGCCCACTGCATTTGGTCCTGCAGAGCCTTAAGGATGTAGTTCTGATTACTCATCCTGGGAAGGGCTACCTGTGCATGTGGTGCCAGCTTCAATGGAGGAGCCTTTGAGTCTGGGGTGGAAGCATGAAATCCTCTTTAGAGAGGGGGATACTCTTGCAGAAGACTCATTTTGAAAGAGTATAAACAGATTAGGAAAGCCACACCTGAATTGAAGTGAAAAATAGACACAGGCATATATAAAAGTATAGAAAACTCTGGAATTGGGGGTGTGGGAGGGGAGAGATAGAAAAGGGCAGGTGACTCAGGAAGAGAAATTGCTTCCATACATTGGTCTTTTTGAGTCTCACCACAGCCTTGACAGGTAGGTAGGCAGGCAGTATTATCATCATGTTATAGATGAGGAAACTAGGGGAAGGGACTTTTCCCAGGCCACACAGTGAGAAGTGGACCCCAGGTTTCCCAAGTCCAGTGCACTCTCCATTGTACCATGCTACTCTCATGATGATTGGCGTGGATAATTGGAGGAATTTATGAGAGGAAAAATGTAACATATGGTGATGAGAATGATGCAGCAGAAGCGAAGGTAAAATGGAACCAAATATACAGACAGAAGAATACCCTTCCTCATAACTTTGATCTAGTCACTATTATAAAACCTTCACATGAAGAAAACAACTTGGCAGATCCTTTCTAAACATTTACCAGCAAGAAATGGATTGCATGAACCCACAAAACTTGCCCTGGCTCTCCTTATGTCACCATAACAGTGACATGGTGCTGACATCTTATTGCACAGACATGCCTGAGGAAACACCGAAGTGAGAGCTGAATGTAGTCATGTTTCTGCTACTCTACAATTTGATCTCCCCCCTCTGCTTGCACTGTGTCTTTCCCCAGTCTCCCTGTGAAACCGACAAGTACACAATTTTTCCTAGGGACAGGAAAATGTACCAGATTCTTGGCGAAGTCATTGCCTCCTGGTATTTCAGGCTCTAAATGATCTCTACATCATCCTGTAGTGTCTGTAAGGTGGTCATCCCCTCTCTCTCACATCACTCCACAAGTCACTGCCATTTCTATTTAATCGGAAAAGAAAACATGAGGGAGGGAGTCTCTAGGCTGTCATGTAGCTGCTAGAGGAATTCATGTCACCCTCCCCCGAATCAGCCTTGGACACTGGGAAGCTCTCATGCCATATTGAATCCCAAGCGCTTGGATCCTTATTATCAGAAGATGAAGCTCCCAGATTCACCCAGCATCATTGATCTTGTGCCCTGCAGTGGGCCCTGAGCCACAGTGGCTTTTACCTTCAAGGGTGAACATCAGGGAAGTGGGATTCAAAGGACAGATTGCAAAGCAATTGAGGGGAAAGGAAAGGCGAAGGCAACAACTCACTTGGGGAGAGAGGCCTTCTCAAGAGAGTTCGGAAAAAGGATTGAATGCTTCACTATATGATTTTGTGAGGACTGGCAGAAGGGAGGGTACCATGAAACCAAATATAGACACAGACATCCCTCCTTCCCTATGATTAAGTCACCCATCCCAGTAGCAAAACAAAACAAAACAAAACAAAAGCATAGAATGCCCAATCTTCCTCTTCTTTTCCACATGGAGGTGAATGTCAGGCATGGGTCAGGTCTCTATTTTGAACGCAAACCTTTGTCTTCCTACTTAGTTTTCTTATTTAACCTACTTCACACTTAACTTCTTCACCCTGGCATGAGAATCCCTAGGAAGGAAGATGACAGGATTCTCCAAATTGGCAGGATCAGACAGACACCATGACCTCAAGGGAATTCTTTCCGGGTTAGGGCAGGCTGTCCCCCTAGGCCTGCCTTCAAGGAGGCCCTTGCAGCTCTTCTCTCTAACTTCTCATCCTAAGAATGTCAGCTCAAAAAGCAGAGGGGGCCACACCATGGGCCTGGAGGCTGTGTCAATGTGCTGATGCTTCTGGATAGATCATAGGCATCTCTTGTACCAGCTTCTCCCCCTGCAAAGTCTGGACCCAGGTTCTCCTTTAATCTACATGAACTCCTTTAGCCACTCTGCCCATTAGATTAGAGCCCTGCTTTTCAGGGAAAGGGGCACAAAATGCCTCCAGTCTTTCACCATCTCCATAGCAAAGAGCAAAAAGCTTTACTTCCTTGCATCTTGTTGGAAAGTAATAAGGCACTGTACTCTTAGCTTCCATTTCACAGCAGTGACTGCATTCACATGGGGCCTGGGCTCTGCAGGCTACCTTCAACCCATTATAATTTCCTGTTCTTTTCCCAATTACCCCAAGTCAATAGGTCCAAGGCAGACTCAAAGTATAGCCTTTGCAATTTAGATGCCACAAGTAGCTTCGTGTTTGGATGGTAGAGAAAGGAAAAATAATAACCTTGTCTTACTCAGGCCCCTGCCGTGTCCCAGTGTCCTGGAGTGGCGCAGCTGTGTCTCTTGGACCCACTTAGTGGCCTTTGTTTCCTCTCACAAGTGCAACTTCTTCCCCGGTAGAGGCTGGCAAGAGTGAAACCATCTGCATAGAACAGAGCAGAGCTGCTGAGAGCCAACAGCAAGAAGGGAGGGGTGCACAAGAAAACAGAAGGGCAGCGGAAGAAGGCTCACAGGGAGAGGGTAATTCCATTAGCTGGAACCTGACCTGATCCAACATAACCCCACCTCCATCCCACCTTACCTTATGAATAGCTCGGCAGGACCTTAATTACACTCCTAACATAATAAGCACTTTATGTGGATGGACCAACTGTGTTTCCATCGCAGTCCCTTTTAGGCCAGGAGTTCAATGTACATAACAAACTTTGTTTGCCATTAGACTTTTATGCTGCAGATCAGGTTGGTGAATATCAACATTACCCAATTCCAACAGAAAGGAGAAACTGAGGGACCCATTGGTTCAGGCACTTGCCAAAGGTAAGTCAGAATTCGGAAGCACTAAGAAGGTCTTTTGATGTCAAAATCAATGTTCTGTTGCCCAGTACATCACCGCACAGCCCGTTTTGTGCAGCTGTAAGTCTCAGGTGTTCTAAAAGATCACAGAAAGGATGGACAAAGTGGGAACGGTTGCTTACTCTAACATCTTCGTCCTAGGGCTTTCCTACTCAAAATGAGGGTGAACCAGTGGGTGCATCCACATGGCCTCTGCACATTCTCCCTCCTTATATGCCTTTTCTCTTCTCCCATGCGAGGCTCAAAGTCTGGGTCAGCTTTGACTCTTTGACTCTCCTTGTCCCTACTCCAATATGCATCAGTTTCCAAGTCCTGTCAAACCTGCTTCTGAAATAAATCTAAATGCTCTCCCTCTCTCTGAATTAGGTCCTCTGTATCTCCGTAAGGAACGACGGCAATGAAGTCCTGAAGGATCCACTGCCCTCAGAGTCCCTCACACCCATCCATTCTTCAAATCTGCTCAGATGACCTTCTTATGACACAAAACAGTCCGGGCCATATGCTCCCCCAGGCCATCTATGGCTTGCCACTGCCTGTGAATGAGCATGAACACTTCCCCGACATCGTGGGCTTGTTTCCCCTTCTGGCCTTCTTGTCTGAGGTTCCCTTACACAACAGGAACTGAAGCTCACTTAGTCTATTTACCATTCTCCAGTCGCATCCCATCCTTCCCTACTTTCATGCAGATACTCCCATTTGCACTCCCACTACCCCATAAAACACCATCTCAAATGTCACCTCCTCCTTGAAGCCTTTTCCAGTCACCCCAGCAATGCGGGCTCCTCTTCCTTTGATGCTCACGTCTCTTTTATGCCACTTGTTTTCTACCTGATCTCAAGAACACAGCCTGACTGGAGGGTGCTGAGTGACAGATACCTGCACTAATGCCTCTCTGCACTCAAGGATGTGAGCAGGGTCTCTGCATAGAGTACAAGGTTAAACAGTGTAAAATTGGAAGCTCTTAGGCAAAAAATGCAACTTTGCCTTTTTTATATGTTTGTTTTCCCTTTCCATCCCCTCCTTTCCCTCCTTCCAACAGGTATCTTAGCACCTACTATATGCCAGGTAAATTCTTGTGACTGATGGTACAGCAGTGATCAGATCTGACAAAAATCCCTTCCTTAGTAAATGAAGTATGAGGTCTGGTGAGCGGAGGCAAATAAAAAACAAACATGTAAGATGTTTAGTGTGCCAAAGAGTATTCAATGCTATGGAGAGGAGTAAACAGAAAGAAGTGGGGAGAGTCCAGGGTGAGTGGTCAAAGAGGCCTCCCTGAGAAGGTCCCACATGAGCAGAGCAGGAGGGAGCCATGAAGGATTCTAGGGGAAGCACATTCTATGCAGAAGGAACGGCCAGTACAAAGGCTCTGTGAAAGGGAGAATGTGGGGGTATGTTGGGGAAACAGGTGAGAGGAGGAATCGTACATACAACATTCTCTTTTTCTCTTTTACCTTTGCTGACTTCTAAGATTGGTGCACCATCAGGGCACACAGAATTGATATTGCTCAGGCTAATGGCTTAGATTGGCTAAACCCAAAGTTGAAGTGAAAAACCCAAATTTACAGTGGAGAAACCAAAGGGAGTGGCAGAAATTCCTGTAGCCTAGCGAAGGGCAGTGAGCACACCCCTACATGTAAGAGGGTGGTGTATCTGTGTCTACAGAAGAGGGATGACCATGCCAGCAACAACCAGGCTGTTTGGAGACGCTACTGCTGGATTCCTATGTTAACATCTGTCAGGGGCTAAATTGGGGTTCCTTTTTGACATTATGAGGAAATATCTTACTGATGACCTGTCCTGCTTGTGTTCCTTCCTGGCCTTTGACTTGTCTGGATGTATCTTTATTCTCAACTTCTTCCATGCTGACAGTTTTGGCACAAAACCCTGCATCACTGCTTAGGCAGGCCCAGTCTGCACAAAACTGAGAATTGTCTTCAAAACTCCGTGCTCCTGGGTCAGTCTATCTCAGGTCTCTAAGCTAGCCCTGGAAATGACGGCTGGAATGCAAACAACCCTACTGGAAGTTTAAGGCACACACTGTCTTTTGGTTTAAGGATTCTCATATTCAACGTAGAACACACTTCAGTTTTCCATCTCACTGCAGCATCTAGTACCAGAACTTCTCACCCCACCAAGATTTCAGTCCTGATGGAAAAGTAGACCTGGAGCATTTTCATGTTTGCCTTCATAAGTGCAAAAGTCAAAATAACCACAAAGATGTGACACTGCATATTTATGCTATTGTTACTCCCATTTTATAGGTTAGAAATTGTTAAGTAAATTATCATGTAATATTCTGTGAGTCTTCGTGTTTGTCATTTTAAGGTAAGTATTAAATGATTGTATGCTTAGGGACTATTGGGATAAGAATAACAAATATCACCAGTGCAGTGGCTCAGGCCTGTAATCCCAGCACTTTGGGAGGCCGAGGCAGGTGAATCATTTGAGGTCAGGAGGTTGAGACCAGCCTGGCCAACACGGTGAAACCCTGTCTCTACTAAAAACATAAAAGTTAGCTGGGTGTGGTGGTGGGCACCTGTAATCCCAGCTACTTGAGAGGCTGAGGCAGGAGAACTGCTTGAACACAGGAGGCGAAGGTTGCAGTGAGCCAGGATCATGCCACTGCACTCCAGCTGGGCAGAAGAATGAGACTCCTCTCAAAAACAAAACAAAACAAAAGAAAAACAAATATTTATGGAGCACTTAATGTGTGCCAGACAGTGGAATTGATACTTTCCATTTTCAGGTTTAATGTTTCCATAACACCACGAAGGCAGTAGCATTCTCATGTTCACATTGGAGGAAACAAAGGCTCAGAGAAGTGGAGGAACTTTACCAAAGCTACACAGCTAGTTGATCAACAGGGGATTTAGATCTGTATTAGCTCCACAGTTAGTGTGGTCTTGCAACACCCACAGCTCTTGAGTCTGGGGAAGGAAAAAACTTTAAAATGTGGGAAGCATTGAAATCATAGGTTGATGTGAAAAAGAGAGTGCTGGGACATGTGGGTAAACGGTCACCCTAGTAATGGGGCTGCTGCCTCTGGCATGGGCCAATGGCACACTGAGGGGCTAATCCCCTGGGTGGTCAAAGCAGCCTGGATCCAGAAATAGGCAATAAGAAGATGATGAAAATACAGGAACATGGGAGGTTGTGAGCACGGCCATTTTGTTTCACCCAATTGAGGCTCTGGATGATGTGGTAACTGTGAGGTGCGACTGCCCACCGAATGGGAACGCACAGGCCCTATGGTCTCCTCCAGGCTCCCACGCCATGGATTAGATTTCTCCTTGACTTGACTCACACTTCCCATGTACACAATTAAGCCAGACCTCTCCCATCATGAAAAATGTTCTCCCTGAATCCTGGTTGCACTTTTAGCCATTATCAGATTTCTTTTAATTATCATTATAGGCATGTCCCTGAAAAAGTAGCCCACAGTCTACTTAACATAGTTAACATTTATTGAGAGATAATCAGGAGCAGACACTGGGCCAAGTGGTTTATGTTACTTTTCTGTTTCTCACAACTACCCAGTGACATAGGTACGATTGCCATACCATTTGATAGACTAGTAAACAAAGACTAACTAAGATTAAAGAATTTCCCAAGGCTACACAGAAGGAAGTGGCACAATTGGTATTCATTTCCAGGTCATTTGAGAATGTAAGTAAGCTTTATAAGGGAAGGGATTTTCATCTTCTTTCACTGATGTATCCCTAGGACTGAGACGAATGCCCCAAACAGAGTGGGTATTCAATCACTATTAGTTGAACAAATGAACCTGCGATGGTATCTCCACTTACTCATGATGCCAGGCTGCCCGCTGATCCTGCGGCCTTCCCCTCTGCTGCATTTTCCACTGCTCCATGACTGTTTTCCTCTTCTGCAGTCCCATTTTCCTCTGTGGGATTCCCATGTCTCTCTAATGCATTCTCCTTCCCCTTTGCTGCATTCCATTTCCCACTCCTGCATTCCCATTTCCCACTCCTGCATTCCATCTCCCTCTGCTGAATTCCATTTCCCTCTTCTGCATTCCCATTTCCCACTCCTGCATTACATCTTCCTCTGCTGCATTCCCATTTTCCTCTGCTGCAATCCCATTTACTATTCCAGCATTCCCATTTCCCACTGCTGCATTCCATCTCCCTCTGCTGCCATCCTATTTTCCACTCCTGCATTCCATCTGTCTCTGCTATAAGTCCCATTTCCCACTCCTGCATTCCATCTCTCTCTGCTGCAAACCTATTTCCCTCTGCTGCATTCCCATTTCCTACTCCTGCATTCCATCTCCCCCTGCTGCAATCCCATTTCCCTCTGCTGCATTCCCATTTCCCACCCCTGTATTCTATCTCCCTCTGCTGCAATCCCTATCCCACTGCTGCATTCCATTTCCCTCTGCTGCATTCCCATCTCCCACTCCTGCATTCCATCTCCCTTTGCTGCATTCCCATTTCCCACTCCTACATTCCATCTCCCCCTGCTGCAATCTCACTTCCCTCTGCTGCATTCCCATCTCCCACTCCTGCATTCCATCTCCCTTTGCTGCATTCCCATTTCCCACTCTTGCATTCCATCTCCCTCTGCTGCATTCCCATCTCCCTTTGCTGCATTCCATCTCCCTCTGCTGCATTCCCATCTCCCTTTGCTGCATTCCATCTCCCTCTTCTGGATTCCCATTTTCTACTCCTGTATTCCACTCCTACATTTCCATTTTCAACTTCTGCATTCCATCTCCCTCTGCTGCATTCTCATTTCCCACTCCTGCACTCCATCTTCCTCTGCTGCATTCCATCTCCCTCTGCTGGTTTCCCATTTTCTACTCCTGTATTCCATCTCCCACTCCTACATTTCAATTTCCAACTCCTGCATTCCATCTCCCTCTGCTGCATTCCCATTTCCCTCTGCTGCATTCCCATTTCCCACTCCTGCATTCCATCTCCCTCTGCTGCATTCCCATCTCCCTCTGCTGCATTCCCATCTCCCTTTGCTGCTTTCCATCTCCCTCTGCTGGATTCCCATCTCCCTCTGCTGCATTCCCATATCCCTTTGCTGCATTCCATCTCCCTCTGCTGCATTCCCATCTCCCTCTGCTGCATTCCATCTCCCTCTGCTGCATTCCCATCTCCCTTTGCTGCTTTCCATCTCCCTCTGCTGGATTCCCATTTTGCACTCCTGTATTCCATCTCCCACTCCTGCATTTCCATTTCCAACTCCTGCATTCCATCTTCCTCTGCTGCATTCCCATTTCCCACTCCTGCATTCCATCTCTCTCTGCTGCATTCCCATTCCTCTCTGCTGCATTCCCATTTCCCACTCCTGTATTCCATCTCCCTCTGCCGCATTCCCATTTCCCACTCCTGCATTCCATCTCCCTCTGCTGCATTCCCATTTCCCACTCCTGCATTCCATCTCCCTCTGCTGCATTCCCATTTCCCACTCCTGCATTCCATCTCCCTCTGCTGCATTCCCCTTTCCCACTCCTGCATTCCATCTCGCTCTGCTGCAATCCTATCTACCACTGCTGCACTCCCATTTCCCACTGCTGCATTCCATTTTCTTATGCTGCAATCCCCTCTGCTGCATTCCCATGTTTTCTATTTCTGTAACCCCAGTTCCTTCTGCTGTATTCCCATGTCCCTCTGCCACATTCTCAATTTCCTTTGTTGCATTTCTATTTCCCTTTGCTACACTCCCCTCTGCTGCATTTCCATTTTCCACTCATGCATTCCTATTATCTTCTGCTTCATTCCCATTTTCCACTCCTCCATTTTCCCCAGATGCATTCGCATTTCTCACTACTACATTCCCTCCATTGCCTTTCCCAGTGCTGCATTCCCCTTTCTCCATTTCTGTTCTCCTCTGCTTCATTCCCATTTCCCACTGCTCCGTTCCCATTTTCCGCTGATACATTCCCCTCTGCTGTATTCTCATTTCCCACTGCTGCATTTCCATTTTCCACGGATGCATCTCCTTCTGCTGCATTCCCTTTGCTGCATGTTTCACTGTTGCAATGATAGGCTGTTCATTCTTGCAATCCAGCCTTCTGCCCACCTCTCTGTGCTTTGCCCCACCCCTAAACTTGGCTCTGATCAAGCCAGTGAACACTGCAGGCTTTCTCTGTTATTTGATACTGTTGAAAATTCCTGGTTGAAATTTTCTTTCCTTTGTGGTATCCATAATGGCGATGATTCCCAATTATCTTCCTGCCTCTTGAGCTGATACATACAGGGATTTCTTTTTCCTATCTTAATATGTTACTCCTCTTCAGCTCACCTCCTACAGATAGGCAGGCTCTTCTTAATTTAGCGCTCTTATTTTAATTGCACACACACTCTCATTTAGATCTAATGCTTCAACTACCAACTAGAACCTATAAGCTCCAAATCTATACCTGTAACCAGATCCATGTCTGAACTCCAGAGTAATATTTCTGCCCTCCTGTTGTAATTTACACCTGAAATCTCTTGGTGGCCTCAGATGCAACTTCCATACAATAGAATGTATTAGTTTGTCCCCCATACCTGCTCATTCTTCTGCAGCCCTTGTCTTGGCAAATCACACCACCATCTGCCTGGGCCCCCAAAGCAGACTCCAAGTGCCATTGTCCACACTGAATAGATGCTAACTCCAATCCCTTCTACTGCCTATCTCTCTCAAACCTGGCCCTTGTCTTCAATCCACTTCCAGGATGGTTCACCCTGTGTCATCCCCCATCCTACACAACACTAGTGCTCTCTTTCCAAAATGCTGCACTGCCCATCACTCAGCTGCCAAACATTCGTTCATAGCTCCTTGTCACCTTTGGAATAAAGTCAAAACTACTTGTATATCATGAAGATCTTCATAATCAATCCCCATTCACTTTTCCTGCCTCATGTCCCATGAGTACCATATGCTCCACTATAGCTGCATTTTCCTGGACATACCAGGATCAGCTACTTGGAATGTTCTCTCCCTGCCTCCCAGCCCTACCCTGACTTCTCCAGCTTCTCCTTCCATGTGAAATCCTGATCACTCCAAGGTGTGTTGTCAGCATCATCCCCTCTTTGATGTCTTTCCTGACCCCTTTCGCTTCAGGCACAATGAAGAGCATCCTCCCTTAGACCTCCCACAGTGCCTGAGTCATTTTTCCCTTTCAGTACTATGACACTGAATTTTAAACTGCAGGCAGTGCCCATCATGAAAACTAAGCACGGTCCTTGGCTTTCACTTTTAATGGATCTTTTATAAATAAATGGGTTGGTAAGTAACTAAATGAAAGCATGAATGAGAAAAAATGAATTCAGGGTTCTATCTACCAAAGAGTGGCTCAATCAGTGCGATGTAAATGAGATCAGATCTTCTGGTAGGAGAGTGATTTGCTTCAGAGACAGTTGACTTCTCTGAACTTAATTATATTTCTTTTTCAATTAGAATTGTCTTAACTAATCCTCCAGCAATTCTGTAGCTGAGTTACTTGTAACTCAGAAGGGAATATGTCATTTAACTTATGCTCAACACTGTGTAATTACAGCAGCTTCAGTGCATGTTATTTCCCATGTACACCAGTTAGGATACTTCTTTCTTAAAGAAATGAAACTTGATCCAGTGGTTTAGGAGAATTACAGGAGGATTGTGAATCACTCATCGATTTGAGCAAAGGGAAACAGTAAAAGCATTGGTGAGGGCATCTTTTTCCTGCCTATGAGTCTTAACCTGTATGCAAGTTGTAAAATCAATTTAGGGAGTTCCATTTAGCATTTAAAATGAAACAGAATAAAATCAAACAGGAAGTACCAAAGTATATTGCATATAGTAAAGGTAAGTATTAATTTGTGAAACTTTAATTTCAGATGCACATGTGTGTGTACGTCTTTGTCATGGGCTGTAGTGTAATATTCTTACCACGTGTCATAATCAAAAAGTTAGAAAACAGTGGTTAAAAGCATTTATTAAATTTTATTGATAATTAGGTCTGCTGCCAACTCCCTCTGTGACTTTGAATAATTGTTTAACCTTAAACAGGAATAATAACACTCACTTCTTAATGCTATTATAGTGCTTAGTGCTTATCACAAAGTATTATATGAGATTTAATATATTATAATTATATATATTTATATAATTATTAATTAACAGTGATATGTTACATATATTACTATTATGGTCTATAATTAATAACTGGACTGGTCTCAAACTATTAACCTCACAAAGAAGTGAGAATAGATTTGCTATAGTGCTGGTTCATAGATATATGAGTCTAATGTGGAAAATATAAAATGATACTTCCTAATGTGTTGAGTTCACCAATTCAATTCAATAGATGTTTACTGAGCATCTACTACACAGTTTCTATACTTAGGAAATTAGAATCTATATTTCTCCTGTTTCTACTGGCAGGAAGGCACTGAGCCAAGCCTGGACCAGAATACCAAGTTGCAGAGTTATACTTCTTGCCCTTGAGCACTTAAGACCTCGTAAAGTATCTAAGACACAAAAACAAATGTCTCATTAAAAGACAATATATAATATATGAAGAGTAAAAACAGTGCCACAAGAGAACAAAGGAAATAACTTCTGGCTAAAGACATCACAGTATGGGAAGATGGGGTAACAAAGGTTACTTGAGGAAGGACATGAAGAATGGCTACTATTCAAATGAGAGAAGACAGGAGAAAATGCATCCTGAGCAAGGCAAGGACATCACATGAAGTATGGTGATGGGAGACTGCAATGCTTATTTAAAGGAGCATGAAGTCTATCACGAGAATTATAAGAGGTAAGAATGGAAACAGAGAGCAAACTGGGTTTTATGCCTTTGCCTTCATTAACACTGATAACTGCATCTTCTCCAAGAGATTTTTCCCAGTATCTGAGCACCATCTCCCATCCTTTCAGCTCAACTTCTTGTTGAATGCTTTGACCTAGAATAGCCTTCCAGTCCACTGAGCCTGCCATTTCCCCCATTGCCCGCACACATCTTCACTGTCCTATCTCCAGCCAAGCAACATCATCATACCAATTCCCTCACAAGCATCATGAACTCCTTTGCCCTCTTCTCTGTCCAGGAACTTGCCAGGCAATGCCAAAGCCTGGTTAAACAAAACTGTTTGGCTATTCTGAGCCTCCTCCATAACTGGTGAACTCTGAAGAAAAGTATATACTGCGCTGTTTTGCCTTAAATTCATGAACACACATTTTAAATGGCATTCAAAATTGATGAATGGCAATCCTATAACACTTCCATAGTATCTCAACTCTCGCAATCTTCAAAACAACTATTTCACACTTAGTCACTGGAGACAGTTCAAACAATTTTTCTGTCACTTACTAGCTATGTGAGTTTAATCTCGATGTGCCTTAGTTTCTTCATATGTAAATATGTACCTATATGGTTTCCTCATATGAACCACTATATAGGATTGTTATGAAAATTAAATGGGTTAATAGATGTAAAACATTTGTATACTACCCAGAACATGGTAAGTTCTATAAAAATATTTCTTCTAATTATTGTTCTTCTCTCTCTTTAAAGTCCCCTATTTCTTTTTCCCTTTTCACTTAATTATTGACCTTATCTCATACTTTATTTGGAAATAAGAACAATTGAAGCCAGGTATAGTGTGCATGCCTGTAGTCCCAGCTATTTGGGAGGCTGAAGTAGGAGGATCGTTTGAGCCCAGAAGTTCAAGGCCAGCCGCAGCAACATAGTGAGAACTGTTTCTAATAAAGAAATAATAAAAAATAAAAACAAAATTTAACAATAAAAACAATTGGGAGAGGACTCTGGAAAGATGAAGGAGTGGGAAGCACCAAGAATCTGTCTCCCACCTAGACAATGATAGCACAAAAGAATTCTGGAGTCTTTTGAAGGCTTTCAGCTTCCAGGGGAAGGCTTGCATAGTAAATTGCAATCAATTTTGGTCAATTTCAGTTGTTAGTGTAACAGCAGCTGCCCATCTCCTACTCCCAGCCCTGTGGCAGGCAATCGTGCACATGTTCCCGGAGCAGCCTGCATATAGCTTGCAGGAGCCAGAGTGGGCAAAAAGGACCCTGTCCTTTAAATATCAGGGCTGTATGCCCTGACCACTGATTGCTGCTTCTGATAACAAAGTACAGATACAGAACAGTTGGTCATTTTTGCTACACTTTCCCCTATTGTTACAAGTCCTTCCCCCACTGACTCAAGTAACTTCCAGGGGATTTAATGAGAACAAAGAGACAGTGTTCCAGAATCTCTGGGACACAGCTAAAGCAGTGTTAAGAGGGAAATTTATAGCACTAAATGCCCACATCAAAACCAACAACCTAACATCACAACTAAAAGAACTAGAGAATCAAGAGCAAATAAACCCCAATGCTAGCAGAAGACAAGAAATAAACAAGATCAGAGTGGAACTGAAGGAAATAGAGACACGAAAAACCCTTCAAAAAATCAACAAATTCGGGAGCTGTTTTTTTTTTAAAAAAAAATTAATAAAATAGACCACTAGCTAGACTAATAAAGTAGAAAAGAGAGAAGAATCAAACAAACGTAACCAGAAGTTATGGTTCTGAGGGATATCACCAGTGACCCTGCAGAAATACAACATCAGAGAATACTATAAACATCTCTATGCACATAAACTAGAAAATCTAGAAGAAATGGATAAATCCCTGAACACATACACCCTCCCAAGACTGAACCAAGAAGAAACTGAATCCATGAATAGACCAACAAGTTCTAAAATTGAGGCAATAACAAATAGCCCACTAACCAAAAAAAGCCCAGGACCATACAAATTTACAGGTGAATTCTATCAGAGATACAAAGAAGAGCTGGTACAATTTCTACTGAAACAATTCCAAAAAACTGAAAGGAGGGACTCCTCCCTGACTCATTCTATGGGGCCAGCATTGTCCTGATACCAAAACCTGGCAGAAATATGACAAAAAAAGAAAACTTCAGGCCAATATCCTTGATGAACATTGATGCAAAAATCCTTAATAAAATACTGGCAAACCAAATCCAGCAGCACATCAAAAAACTTATTTACCACAATCAAGTTGGCTTCATCCCCAGGATGCAAGGTTTATTCAACATACACAAATCAATAAATGTAACTCATCATATAAACAGATATAAAGACAAAAACCACATGATTATCTCAACAGACACAGAAAAGGCCTTTGATAATATTCAACATCCTTTCATGTTAAAAACTCTCCATAAACTAGGTATTGAAGGAACATACCTCAAAATAATAAGAGCCATATATGACAAACCCACAGCCAATATCATACGGAATGGGAAAAAGCTGGAAGCATTCCCCTTGAAAACCAGCAAAAGACAAGGATGCCCTCTCTCACCATTCCTATTCAGCATAGTATTGGAACTTCTCGCCAGGGAAATCAGGCAAGAGAAAGAAATAAAGTGTATTCAAATAGGAAGAAAGGAAGTCGAATTACCTTTATTTGCAGATGACATGATTCTACATCTAGAAAACCCCAACATCTCAGCCCAAAAGCTTCTTAAGCTGATGAACAAATTCAGCGAAGTCTCAGGGTATAAAATCAATGTGCAAAAATCACTAGCATGCCTATACACCAACAACAGCCAAGCAGAGAGCCAAATCATCAATGCACTCCTGTTCACAATTACTATAAAAAGAATAAATACCTAGGAATATTGCTAACAAGGGAAGTGAAGGACTTTTTTTTCTTTTTTTTTAAATTTTGTTATTATTATACTTTAAGTTTTCGGGTACATGTGCACAAAGTGCAGGCTTGTTACATATGTATACATGTGCCATGTTGCTGTGCTGCACCCATTAACTCGCCATTTAGCATTAGGTATATCTCCCAATGCTATCCCTCCCCCCTCCCCCCACCCCACAACAGTCCCCAGTGTGTGATGTTCCCCTTCCTGTGTCCGTGTGTTCTCATTGTTCAATTCCCACCTATGAGTGAGAACATGCGGTGTTTGGTTTTATGTCCTTGCAATAGTTTGCTGAGAATGATGGTTTCCAGTTTCATCCATGTCCCTACAAAGGACATGAACTCATCATTTTTTATGGCTGCATAGTATTCCATGGTGTATATGTGCCACATTTTCTTAATCCAATCTATCGTTGTTGGACATTTGGGTTGGTTCCAAGTCTTTGCTATTGTGAATAGTGCCGTGATAAACAGGAAGTGAAGGACTTCTTTAAGGAGAACTACAAACCACTGCTCAAGGAAATCAGAGAGGACACAAACAAATGGAAAAACATTCCATTTTCATCGATAGGAAGAATCAATATTGTGAAAATGGCCACACTGACCCAAATAAGTTATAGATTCAATGCAATTCTCATTAAACTACCATTGACATTCTTTATAGAATTAGAGGAAACTATTTTAAAATCCATATAGAACCCAAAAAGAGCCTGAATAGCCAAGACAATCCTAAACAAAAAAGAACTAAGCTGGAGGCATCACATTAGTGGACTTCAAACTACTCTACAAGGCTACAGTAACCAAAACAGCATGGTACTGGTACAAAAGTAGATATATAGACCAATGGAATCAAATAGAGAACTCAGAGATAAATAAGGTTGCACATCTATGACCATCTGATCTTCAACAAACCTGAAAAAAATGAGCAATGTGTAAAGGATTCCCTACTTAATAAATGGTGCTGGGAGAACTGACTAGTCATATGCAGAAAACCGAAATTAGACCACTTCCTTATGCCTTGTACAAACATTAACTCAAGATGAATTAAAGACTTAAATATAAAACCCAAAACTATAAAAAAAGTAGAAGAAAATCTAAGCAATGCCATTCAAGACATAGGCACAGGCAAAGATTTCAAAACAAAAATGCCAAAAGCAGTAGCAACAAAAGTGAAAATTGGCAAATGGGATCTAATTAAACTAAAGAGCTTCTGCACAGCAAAAGAAACTATCATCAGCGTGAACAGACAACCTACAGAATGAAATAAAATTTTTGCAATCTACCTATCTGACAAAGGTCTACTATCCAGAGGCTACAAGGAACTAAAGCAAATTTATGAGGAAAAAAAAACCCATTAAAAAGTGGTCAAAGGACATGTCTTCTCAAAAGAAGACATCCATGTGGCCAAAAAACGTATGAAAAAAACCTCATAACTGATTATTAGAGAAATGCAAGTTAAAACCACAATGAGATACCATCTCATGCCAGTCAGAATGATGATTATTAAAAAGTCTAAAAACAACTAGTGGTGAGGTTGTGAAGAAAAAGGAATGCTTTTACACTGTTGGTGGGAATATAAATTAGTTCGACCATTGTGGAAGAAAGTTTGGCAATTCCTCAAAGATCTAGAGACAGAAACACCATTTGACCCAGCAACCCCATTACTGGGTATATACCCAAAGGAATATAAATCATTCTATTATAAAGATACATGCATGTGTATATTCATTGCAGCACTGTTCACAATAGCAAAGACATGGAATCAACCCAAATGCCCATCAATGATAGACTGGATAAAGACAATGTGGTACATATACACCATGGAATATTATGCAGCCATGAAAAGTAATGAGATCGTGTCTTTGCAGGGTCATTGATGGAGCTGAAAGCTGTCATCCTCAGCAACCTAATGCAGGAACAGAAAACCAAATACCACATGTTCTCACTTATAAGTGGGAGATGAATTATGAGAACACATGAACACAGCGGGGGAACAACACTCACTGGGACCTGCCAGGGGTTGGGGGAGAGCATCAGGAAGAATAGCTAATGGATGCTAGGCTTAACACCTAGGTGATGGGATGATCTGTACAACAAACCACCATGGCCCACATTTACCTATGTAACAAAACTGCACATCATGCACATGTACCCTGAAATGTAAAATAAAAGCTGAGGGGAGCTGGGTGCAGTGGCTCACGCCTGTAATCCCAGCACTTTAGGAGGCCGAGGAGGGCGGATCACGAGGTCAAGAGATTGAGACCATCCTGGCTAACACTGTGAAACCCCGTCTCTACTAAAAATACAAAAAATCAGCCACACGTGGTGGTGGGTGCCTGTAGTCCCAGCTACTTGGGAGGCTGAGGTGAGTGAATGGTGTGAACCTGGGAGGCGGAGGCTGCAGTGAGCCAAGATCGTGTCACTGCACTCCAGCCTGGGCAACAGACCAAGACTCTGTCTCAAAAACAACAACAACAACAAAAAGTTGAGGGGAAAAAAAGTTCAGGAAATTTATGAAAAATGAAACCCTTTCAGGCCAGGCATAGGTAGCTCACGCCTGTAATCTTAGCACTTTGGGAGGCCAAGGTGAGCAGATCACTTGAGGTCAGGGGTTGGAGACCAGCCTGGCCAACATAGCAAAACGCTGTTCTACTAAAAATACAAAAACTAGCCAGGCATGGTGGTGCATACCTGTAGTCCCAGCTACTCAGGAGGCTGAGACACAAGAATCATTTGAACTGGGGAGGCAGAGTTTGCAGTGAGCCAAGATCTTGCCCCTGCACTCCAGCATGCATAACTAAATGAGACTGTCTCAAAAACAAAACAACAACAACAACAAAAATACCCTTCAATATTCCTTAATTATAGTGGTCATAGGGAACACTCATATGAACATTCTGAAATCAGAGAAAAATAAACCCTTAGTTATTTTGTGAAAGCAAAAGAAGCAGCACCCTTTCTTTTTTCCCTTTTGGGAGCTAAACAGTAACCTTTAGGACATGGAAAAATAACTGCAACTATGGGGAAAATTAGAAAGTAACCATGCACATTCAGGAAAGGGGCAGGCTCAGAAGACCTTAAGTTTATACCACAGGCTGATCCTTGGCACTGAGAGACATCATCTACAACAATAAAAGTAAAACCAATAACAAAAAACAGTACACTTTGGGGAAGAAGGAAAATCTGAATTCCAGAATTACCACATTTTTAGGTCCTAATGTTCAGGTTTCAACAAAGAACATCCCAAGGCATATGAAGAAACAGAGAAGTATGACCCAAAGAAAAAAAATAAATCAACAGAAATTGTCCCTAAAAAATATTTGATGGCAAATGTGCTAGACAAATAATTTTAAACAACTGTCTTAAAGATGCTCAAAAAACTAAACAAAGACATGGAGAAAGTCAAGAAAATGATGTAGGAACAAAATGAAAATATCAATAAAGAGACCGTATTAGTCTATTCTGACACTGCTATAAAGATACTACCTGAGACTGGGTAATTTTTATAGGAAAGAGGTTTAATTGACTCACAGTTCCACATAACTGAGAAGGCCTCAGGAAACTTACAATCATGGTGGAAGGTGAAAGGGAAGCAAGGACCTTCTTCCCATGGCGGCAGGAGAGAGAAGGGCCCATTATAAAACCATCAGATCTCATGAGAACTAACTCACTATCATGAGAAGAGCATGGGGGAAACCACTCCCTGATTCAATCATCTCCCTCCCTCTACTTGTGGGGATTGTATGTCTCTCCTTTGACACATGGGGATTAAATTTAAGATGAGATTTGGGTGGAGACACAGAGCCAAACAATATTAGAGATAGACAACCTAAAAAGAAATCTGTAAAACACAAGAACAAAACTGAAATAAAAAATCTATTAGAGGGATTCAAAGGCAGATTTAAGCAGGCAGAAAAATCAGCAAACTTGAAGATAGGATAACAGAAATCATCAAGTCTGGAACAGAAATAAAAAACCTTAAAGAAAAGTGAATAGAGCCTATGGGACCTGTGGAACACCATCAAGTGAACTAACATACACATTGTGGGAGACCCAGAAGCAGAAAAGAGAGAACATGTGAAGAAATAATGGCTTCAAACTTCCCAAATTTGGTGAAAGGCATGAATATAAACATTCAGGAATGTCAATGAAAGTCAAGAAAGATGAATTTTAAAAGATTCACGCTGAGACACATTACAATCAAACTGTGAAAATCCAAAAACAAAGAGAAAATATTGAAAGCAGCAAGAGAGAAAAGAGAAACATATAAAGGATTCTTAATATGATTATCAGCAGGTTTCTCATCAGAAACTTTGGAAACCAGGAGACAGGGCAGTGGGCCCATATATTCAAAGTGCTAAAATGAAATAATCTGTTACCAAGAATTCTATATCTAGCAAAACTGTCTTTTAAAAGTAAGGGAGAAATTAAGATATTCCCAAATAAACAGCAGCTGAGAGAGTTTATTATCATTAGACCTGCCCTGTGAGAAATGCTCATTTTCGTTTCACTCTTAACAAAGTCCTGCAGGGTGAAATGCAAAAACACTAGACAGTAACTTGAAGCCATATGAAGAAATACAGATCTGAATAAAGGTAAGTACATGGCCAATTATAAAAGCAAATACTATTATAACAAATGTTCATAATGTGACTTTTTGTTTTCTAGAATATACCTTTTTTAAACACACAATTACTAGTCTAAAAGCTAATATTATTATAGCCATGGTTTGTAACTCTACATTCTGTTTGCACTTAATTGACTAATGAATTTAAAATCATTATTTGACATAATATAATTCTGTTTCAAGGCACACAATGTATTAAGATGTAATTTTGTGACATCAACAGCTGAAAGAGGTGGGTCTAGCTCTATAAAAAAACAGAGGTTTTGCATGTTACTGAAGTTATACTAGTAAAATTCAAATTAGAGTGTTATAACTTTAGGTCATTAAATGTAATCCCCATTGTAGCCACAAAGAATATAGCTATGGGATATACACAAAACGAAATGAGAAAGGAACTTAAACACTACTAAAAAAATCAAACACAAAAGAAGACAGTAATGCAGAAAGTAAGGGACAAAAAGAGCTGTAAAGCAATAGAAAACAAATAGCAAAATACAGAAACAGATGCTCCCTTATTGGTAACTGGCTATATTAAATGTAAACTCTTTTGTAAACTTTGATAGAGAATTAAACTCTATATCCAAATGCAGAAATTGACAGCAAATGATCCAACTATATGCTGTCTGTAAGAGAATCACTTCAGATTCAAAGACACAAACAGATTTAAAGTGAAAAGATAGAAAAAGATATTCCATGCAAATAGTAACCAAGAGATGGCAGGGGTGGTTATCCTAATATGAGACTAAGTGGACTTTAAATAAAAAAAGAGTTATAAGAGACAAAGAACATTATATATTAAGTTTCAATATAATAAGAATATATAAAAATTATAAACATATATGTACCTAATAACAAACCATAAAAATATATGAAGCAAAAACTGACAGAATTGAAGAAAAACATAGTTTTACTATAATAGTTTGATACTTCAATATTCCCCTCTGAATAATGGGTAGAACAACTGCACAGAAGACAAGTAAAGAAACAGAAGACTTAAAGGTCACATAAAACCAACTAGATCTAACAGACATATACTGAACACTTTACCCAACAGCAATAGCATACATATTTCTCTTGAGACATTTGTGATATTTTCCAGTATAGACCATATTTAGGCCACAAATTAAGTATCAGTAAATTTTAAAAGATAGATTTCATACAGGGTACCCTCTCTGACTAAAATGGGATGAAGTTAGAAATCTGTAAGAGAAGTAAAGCCAGAAAAATTCAAAAATTTGTGGAAATTATACAATGTACTCTTAAACAATGAATCAAAGAAAAAAAATCACAAAGGAAATTGAAAAATATTGACAAATTTAAATGAAAACAACATAACAAAACTTATGGAACATAGCAAAAGCAGTGCTAAGGAGAAAATGCATAGCTATAAATATATTAAAAACCTAGAAAGATCTCAAATCAACAACCTAACTTTAAAACTTAAGGAACTAGAAACAAACAAACAAACAAACTAAACCCAAAGCTAGCAGAAGGAAGGAAATAATAATTAGAGATAAATAAAATAGAAAATAGAAAAATAAGAAAGTAAATGAAACCAAAAGTTGGTTTTTTGAAAAGATCAACAAAATTGACAAACCTTTATTTAGATGGACTAAAAAGACTCAAATTATTACAATGATAATTAAGAGTAGAGAGATTACAAAGTATATAGAAATAAAAAAGATTGTAAGGGAGCACTATGAATTACTGTATACCAACAAATTGGATAAGTTAGATAAAATGGACAAATTCATAGAAACACAGAACCTATGAAGACTAAATTATAAAGACATAAAACACCTGAATAGGCCTATAACTAGTAAGGAATTGAATCAATAATTTACAATCTCCCAGTGAACAGAAGTCCTGTACCTGATGGCTTTGCTGGTGAATTCTACCAAACATTTAAAAAAGCTAACACTAATCCTTCTCAAATTTTTGCAGAAAATTGAAGAAGGAGGATTTCCTAACTTACTCTATGAAGCCAGCATGACTTTGACACCAAAGCCAGATAAAGACACTATAAGGGAAAAAAACTACAGATGAATATACCTTATAAGCATTGACACAAAAATCCTCGACAAAATTCAGCAGCCTATTAAAAGGATTATATCAATGACCAAGTGGGATTTATTTCTGAAATGCAAGGATGGTTCAATATATGAAAATCAATTAATGTAATACATCACATTAACACAATTAAGGGAGTAAAACACATGATAATCTCAACTGGTACAGAAAAAAAGCATTTGACAAAATTCAACACTTTTTCATGGTTAAAACACTCAACAAACTAGGAATAGAAGAAAACTACCTCAACATAATAAAAACCGTATATGAAAAACCAACAGTAAACATCATCCTCAATGGTAAAAGACTGAAATATTTCCTTCTAAGATCAGGAACAAGGAAAAGATGCCCCCTTTCACCACTTCTATTTAATACAGTATTGGAAGTTCTAGCCAGAGAAATTAGGTGATAAAAAGGAATAAAAGACATCCAAATTATAAAGAAGTAAAATTATCTGTTTGCAGATGATGTGCTCTTTTATAGTATATGGAAAATCTTAAAGATCCCATCATGAAATAATTAGGGCTAATATATGAATTCAGCAAAGTAGCAGGATACAAAGTTGACACATAAAAACCAGTTGCATTTCTATGCACTGACAACGAACAATCTGAAAAGAGAATTATGAAAACAATTTCATTTATAATCACACCAAAAAGAATAAAATATTAGGAATTAACTAAAAAACTCAAAGAATTATACAATGAAAACTATAACACATTGCTGAAAGAAATTAGAGAAGACATAAATAAATGAAAACACATCCCAAGTTCATGAATTGAAAGACTTATAAAAAATGTCAATACTAACCCAAGGAGATCTACAGATCCAATGCAATTCCTACCTATCCAAATTTCAATGACTTTTTATTATTGCAGAAATAGAAAAACTCATGCTAAAATTTATATGAAATCTCAGGGGACCTCAAAGAGCCAAAGCAGTCTTGAAAAAAGAGAACAAAGCTGGAAGACTCACACTTCCTGATTTTAAGACTTACCATAAAGCTATAGTAATCAAAACAGTGTGATACTGGCATAAAAATAAACTGATGGAATAGACAAGAAAGCCCAGAAATTAACTCTTGCATTGCGGTCAAATGATTTTTGACAAGTATGTCAAAACCATTCAATGGGAAAAAGAGAGTCTTTTCAACAAATGGCACTGAGAAAACTGGATATCCAGGTGGAAAGGAATGAAGCTGGACCCTTACCTAACACCATTTTCAAATTAACTGAAAATGGATCAAAAAACTTATATGTAAGTACTAAAATACATTTTTTAGAAGAAAATGTAAGGCAAAATCTTAACAACATTGGATTTGGCAATGATTTCTTGGATATGAAGCCAAAGGCATAGGCAACAAAAGAAAAACAGACAAATTGAGCTTCATGAAAATTTAAAAATTGTGGGCATCAACACTATCAAAATGGGGGAGGTTAGGCAAGTGTGGGAGCAGGGGACATATGGGAAATCTCTGTACCCTCCTGATTTTGCTGTGAACCTAAAACTTTTCTTTTAAATAAGTATTTTTAAAAACCATCAAAGTAACAACAACAACAACAAAAAAGACACTATCAACAGAGTAAAAAGGCAACCCACACAATGGGAGAAAATATTTGCAAATCATTTATCTGGCAAGAGATTAATATCCAGAATATACAGAGAACTTCTAAAACTCAACAATAACCAACAAACTAAATTCACAAATAGTCAAAAGACTTGCATAGACATTTCTTTAAAGAAGATATATAAATGACCAATAAGCAATAAAAAGATGCTCACTGTCATTAATCATCAGGGAGATACAAATCAAAGCTATAATGAGATATCACCTCACACCAATTAGGATGGCTACTATCAAAAAACAGAAAATAACACATGTTGATGAGGTTGGAGAAGTTGAAACCACAGTGCACTGTTAGTAGGTATATAAAATGGTACAGCTGCTGTGGAAAGCGATAGGGCAGTTTCTCAGAAAATTAAAAATAGAATTACCATATAATCTGGCAATTACACTTCTAGATACATACCCAAAATAATTGAATGCGGGGTCTTCAAGAGATATTTGTACACCCATGTTCATGGCAGCATTGTTCACAATAGCTAAAATGTGGAATCCACCCAAGTGTTCATCAATGAATGAATAAGAAAAATGTGGTAGATGTATACAATGGAATATTATTCAGCCTTAAAAGGAAGGAGATTCTGCAATATGCTTTAACATGGATGGACCTTGAAGACATTAATGCTAAGTGAAATAAGCCAGTAGCAAAAACACAAATACTGTACAATTATATAGTACATAAGGTACTTAGAAGAGTCAAAATCATTCCATTGTTAATGGGAACAAAGTTTCAGTTTTACAAAAACAAGTGACAGTCGCACAATGTTATGAATGTATTTAATACCACTAAAATGCACACTTAAAAATTGGTAAGGTGGCCGGGCGCGGTGGCTCACGCTTGTAATCCCAGCACTTTGGGAGGCCGAGGCGGGCGGATCACGAGGTCAGGAGATCGAGACCAAGGTGAAACCCCGTCTCTACTAAAAATACAAAAAATTAGCCGGGCGTGGTGGCGGACGCCTGTAGTCCCAGCTACTCGGAGAGGCTGAGGCAGGAGAATGGCGTGAACCCGGGAGGCGGAGCTTGCAGTGAGCCGAGATCGCGCCACTACACTCCAGCCTGGGTGAAAGAGCGAGACTCCGTCTCAAAAAAAAAAAAAAAAAAAAAATTGGTAAGGTTGTAAATTTTATGTTACATGTATTTTAAGATAATTTATAATTTTTTTAAAAGGAGCAATTAGAAAGCAACTCCATCTTTCTTCCACCAAATCTACCATCCTTTTGATATTGGTGCCCATGCATCCACATTGTCTCCTGCTTTTATCCAGAGCCAACTCTTCCCTCGTGCTCTGAACCCATCTGCTCTCACCTTCATGGACTTCAGTCCTGCAACTCACCCCCCTCTCTTCTGCATTAATTGCCCCCTCCTCTCTACTACACGAACAAGCTCTGGTATTATTTAATTTTGAAATAAAACTTTCTCTTGCCCACCAAAGCCTCATTTTTTTCTCACTTTTATAGCAAAACTTCTTCAGCTTCCTAATGTCACTTTCTCTATTTCCTGTCCTTTCCTGTCCTGTATTCTTTCTTCAAACCCACCCCTGTTAGGCTTCCAGTCCTACTGCTGCATTGAGACTACATTGGCCTGATGATTTTCATGTTGCTAGATCCAATAGTCTTTCTCATATTACTCCCCCTCTCAGCATCCCACACAGTTGATCACTTTCTTCATCCCAAAATACTTTCTTCTCTTGGCTTTCATGATACCTTATTCCCCTGATCCTTCTCTTTCCTCACTGGTCACTTCTTCATAGACAACTGTGTCAACACTTCCTCTTCTGCAATTCAAAATACTGCTAAGCCAAAGACCTTGGTGCGAGGCTCCCATCTCTATTCTGCCTACACACTCCTTCCAGGTGACTACATCCAGTCTCGTGGCATTAACTACATTCCATATCTACTTTATTCTAAATTTTTATTGTTATCATGAACTTTTCCCTAGCCTAGATGCTTACATTCAAATACTTACATTTATTTACTTCACCCTTCAATTGGGAAGTTTAATAATTATCTAAAACATGATAGGAAGATAACTACAGATAACCTATCCCCGTTACCCTGCTACATTTGAAACTTTCCCTCTTCAGTAAGAAGCCTCTAGTGTCTGACGCCAAAAATCCATAAAGTAGCCTTGATTTCTCCCTATCATTCACCACAATATATAACACATCATCAAATCTTCTCAGTTCCATCATCAAAATATATTCAAACCGACTCACTCTCCTGCATCTCTGCTGCTTCTACCCTAACAGAAGTCAATATCATTCTTACCCTTTTTGCCCTGCTTACAGTTTATTCACCACAGAGTAGCCAAAATTATTTTTAAATGCACAAATCACGTCATATTACACCCCTTTGAAAACTCCTCCCACTGTTTTTTATGCTATCTGGAATAATGTATGCACTAAGTCCTTAGCCTGACTTCGAATTCCCTAAGTAATCTGGCCTCTGCCTCCCCCTCCAACCTCACCTAAGACCACTGTCCCCCCCAGTATCCTCTACCTGCACCAGCTTTCCTTTGGTTTCTCAGATTTTCAAGCTCATGGCCACCTTTGCCCTTGCTGCTCCTCTGCCTGGGATGCTGTTGCAGCAATCATCACAAGGCTGGTTCCTTCTTCTTCAGATCTCAGCTTAAATGCCACATTCGTGGTAAGGCAGTTTGTGGCTACATCTAAATTAGGCATTAGATGCTCTATCATTTCACTTTATTATAATCCTCTGCATGGCACTTTAATGTATTCTTTTTGCGTGATTATGCTCTCCTCCCCTACCCACTAGAAAGTGAGCTCTGTCCAAGCTTTTCTGACCATTCACCACTGACTATACCACGTGTGCCTACAACTGGCACATTCTAGAGATTAAGTAAATTTCTTGTTGAATGAGAAATGAGCTAAGATAGCTTTTGGGCTTCATAATTTAGCTATGAGGGGCCAGTGATGTGCTTAAAGGGGTATCACTTTCCACCCCCTCAGAAGGCCAGCCTCACCTCTTAATAGAACCCCAGTCCTTCATTCCACTGCATGTCCTCCCTTCTCTCCCAGCACTCCTCACCTGCACTGCTTCAATCGCCTTCTGATAACACTCCCTGTCCTCTTTCTTTCCCTGATCCAATCCATTCTACACATCACCACCAGAACTCTTGAAATTCTTCTGTCACCATATTGCTTTCCTGCCCTAAATCTTCACAGGTTTTCCACAGCTTACAGAATAAAGTTCAAAATCTTCAGCCTGAATCAAAGAATCTTTTACAATGACTGTGAAAGCTGCCTGTGGATATAAAAGAAATACCAAATATGTGTGGTCCAGCAGGTGGGACACTCTGAGCTGAGTTATGTCTCCCTTCCCTTCATAACTCAAGTGATTTTTTAAAGATCATGGCTGAAATTCAATGTCAAATGACCCCAGAGTAGTAGCCACTGCCCCGCCCCCAACTCACAATACCTGAGCAAGGCTCCACAGTAAGTATCATTACAGGTATCTGAGCTGAAGCCAAGCACACATGCACATCAAAATGCTTTTGAGAGTTTCACAAACACAAGGTTCTTCCCAAATCAATTTGGAAGGTTTACCAAGGCTCTGTGATCATTTCTTCAGTAAAAGGCTTGGGTGGTTTTTGATGAGTGGTCTAGTATGTCTACACTCCTCCTTATATTCTTTTGATTCAAACCAGTATGGACCAGTTGTTCTGAATACTAAATGCACATTAGAATGATATGGGAAGCTTTAAAAAGAATACCGATGCTGGAGCCCCACTGCAATTGAACTGAATCAGTGTCTCTGGGCTGAGACCAAAGCATCCGGGTTTTACAACCACCGTAAATCTATGACCCACTAATCGAGACATAAAATAGAATGAACTTGCAGGAAGGAAGACTCCAGGGAATCCTAGCACTTCCTAAAATATTAATAATCAAAGTTTAAAAAACTACATCGGCCAAGGGGAGGGCAAGAGGAGTGGGAGGGATAGGGAGAGGACTAAGGTAATTAGCATAGTAGCTAATATTTGAAAACATATGATGCCAGTCACTGCTCAAAGTGCACTAACTTACTTATCTTGACTGCAATCCTATGAGGAAAGTATTATTGTTTTATCCCCATTTTACAGATGAAGAATCCGAGGCATAGAGAGAAGGTTAAGTAATTGCCCAAGGTCAGCAAGGTAAAGCTGTGACCTGAACCCAAGAAAGCTGACTTCGGAACCCTACCTTATCCGCCACTAATAGCAGCAGCATGCAGTTACTTAGGCCTTATTGAGTACAAGGTGCTCTTCTGAGTGTCTTATGCATATTATTTCACAAGACTGTTGTAAAGATTAAATGAGATAATATGTGTAAAATACCTAGAACAGCACCTTGTACTATTAGTATATTATCTCCAGTTTACACATAAGGACACTGAAGCACATGTGGGTTAAGCCACCTGACCAAGCACTCTACCAGGAATGGGGAGTGGGAACATCCTTTGCTGCCCTCCTGGAGCTCCATGCTACAGCTGTTCTCCTGGGGATAAGGCAGGTGCACTCACAGTTTGCCTATTCTCAAGAAAATTCTTAACAGCTTCTTGGTGCTACCACATTCATTCTTTATTTTAATTTTAAAAGCCTGAAAGCCTGCTTATGAAGGTGTTAGGGGGCCCACAGCAGATGTTTGATTAGTAGTACACATGGGGTTGATGGGAACAGTGTCCCCTCAGCCCCTCATAGAGGCAGAATTCCCTAGCAGGGAATTCTGAAGTGGATCTTTCTACAAGAAGCCAGACTGCATATATATCAAACAAAAATCACAGGCCCTCACCAAGTCCCCTCCTGTGGTTCCTTGGTCCCTCCCCATCCTGTGTGCCAAGTCCTCATGTGCCTCATGTGCCCAGGACAGGCTGCTCATAATGCTCATCAGAGCTCCTCGAACCCTCCTTCTCCTTCCATTAATATGTACCTCCTTTTCTATTCTAAAACTGCTCAAATGGATCAAGAAAGTTAATTTTAAAATGCCCAACCTGTGTCCAGGAGAGTCTCTTTTTTTTTTTTCCACCTAGGTGGGAATTCAGTGGCACCATCAAGGATCACTGCAGCCTTTACTTTCTGGGCTCAAGCAATACTCCTACCTCAGCTTCCTGAGTAGCTGGGACTACAAACACCATGGCTTTGAAGGAAAGACAGGCATGAATAATGGAAATTATAGGTACCTTGGTCAAGTTGAAAAGTTTATATTCAGTTGTACAGGCAAAAGGAAGCCATTGCTGGTTTTGAGCAGAACAAAGTCATGGGTCCTACTTTAGAAAATCGATCTGGCAGTGATACGTAGAACGAATTGGAGCAGAGAAAAGAACAGTTGGTTGGAACATGGTGCTGTGAAGCCAAAGGCTTGGGAACGTTGGCACAGATCGTGTGGATTCATCAGTACAAGCCATTCTTGCTGCTAAAAAGCCGGTCAAAGAGCACATCTAACTGATGGATTTGTATTAGGAGGACAGCACTTAAAATATGTGTCTACTCTGAGCTGCTTTTATCTTCAGATTCCATGTTAGGAAAAAGCTTCCATACCTCTGTCATTACTGAGTTACTAGCCTTCTTGGTGCATTAAATCTTCTATTTTCAGACCTGAATGTCATGGGCAAGTAACTCTATTTCATAAGGATGGGGATGCTATTTCATCTCTCTTTATGTGATGCAGGGCTGGATCCAGGCAGAACTTTCTGCAGAATCCTTCTGTTACCACCTCCCCCATGATTTGTCCCTTTCCTCTCCTTGCTTACTTTATCCATCTCTGACCCCAAACCAGGACACTCTATCCAGCAGAAGAACCATCCTCTCTCCCTGCCCATCCCCCTCCATTGTGGCTGATGTCTCCCCACCTTGACCCAAGCATTCACTTGGGTGACATTAGCTGTACTTTGATCTCTGACTCTGGCACAGTGACCAACAAATTTAGGGGCAAATAATTTCAGAAGCAAAGAATAAAAAATTCTTTGTGTTTATGAGTCACTGTGGCTGCAGGAATCTTCAGCTCTGCAGAATTTCCAGTGTTTTATTTCTAAACTTGAATAAAGCCAGGTTAGGCTACTATGTTCTAGTTCATGAACTTCTCCCATCAGACAGGCTGGGTAGAGATAAGAGAAATCAGGGGATCTTGTTCCTATGAGAGGGACTTTTCTGACCCCTTGGCCAAGTTTTGCATGATCTGCAAGTTCCACCATCTCTGCTGTTGAAGGTAGTGTTAATCACTCTCATGGCCTGGTTATGGTTTGATCCGGGTCCTGAGTTTACACATATTCTTTCGCAGACACACAAGGGTAGGAGGACCTCAATCAAATACTGCCAAATTGTGGCTACAGTGTATAGAAAGCAGTACAGGTTACAGTCAATAGTTTGGGCAACCCAGATTTTCTTAATGATTTGGGGGATAAAATTGCTGACTCATTATTCAGACTGCAACCTCCCTTCCACTGTTACCCCAAAAGCAGCAAATTGGGCTTTCAGAATTTTCCTCTGCCAACTGCACACGTCAGGAAGGCTCTGAGAGAGTCACTTTTTCCAATTCTTTTTGTTTTTCTGTGCTGCAAATCACCCTATTTCTCTTCCTTTCTTTAACTTGCTGACTTCTCCTCACCCTCAAAACTCTCTATTCCTTTTAGAGTATCCCCTATCTCAGCCAATGGTAGCATCATTTACCCAGGAACCCAAGGTAAAACCCTGGAAATTATCCTAGACTAGTGGTTCTCAAATTTGAGCTTGCATCAGAACCAGCAGGGCTTGTTAACACACATACTGCTGAACTCCAGCCTCAGTGTTTCTGATTCAGTAACTGGTTCACAAGGTCTGGGGTTGCCCCCAGATTTGCATTTCTAATGCATTCCTATGTGATGTTGCTGCTGCTGCTCCACCTATCACACTCTAAGAACCGCTGTTCTAGAAACCTGTTCTCCCCTTTCTTCCTATACCACAAATAACTAATCAGGTTCCATTGATTTATGTCTCCAACTTAGTCTATCTTCTCCCTGTCGCTGCTGTCCTAGGTCAGGCCTTTGCCATTCTTTCTTAAGCTCTTGAAATCACCTGTAACCCACACCTCTCTACTTCTAGTCTTGCCCCTTAAATATATATAGCTAGTGAAACGATCTCTCTGAAACACAGGTCAGGCCCCATTTTTCCCCTAATGACAACCCTTCAGTGGCTTTTACGCTACCAACAGAACAATGGTTAATTTCTTCAGCATGGCAGGCAATGCCCCTTGTGACCTAGCCCTGTTTACCTCTGCATTCTCATTTTGGAACTACCCCTTTGCTAACCAAGTGCTAAAAGTCCCCAGCATGCAGCATGCAGTTTCTTATTCTCTTGGATGCTGCCATTTTGTCTAGACCTGTCTTCCTGTCTGTACATCTTGGCTATTAGCTCAGCCTTCCATTGTCCAGATACCCTTCCTTTATAATCCCCATGGTGACTGCAGTGACCCCACACAGCTCTCCCAGGGTCCCCTAGCACATCTCTACACTATTTCTGAGCACATTATATTGAAATTTCCTGTTTGCATGTCCTCTTGTGGCAGGAAATTTATCGAGTTTTATCTCTAGAACCTAGCTCAATGAATGCTTGCTGAACTGAATTTCCTCGCCAAAATTCCTTCTCCCCTTCTCCTGGTACTGGGCCTGGCTCTGCTTTTCCCCTACACACACTCCCCTCTTGATCTTCACAGAAGAGATCAAAGATCTCAGAAGGGCCAGTGATGGCTGAGATTCAGCCCACCGGCAGCATTTCTTAATCACTCTGTGAAGTCTAGTTTTATTTTCTCATGCATCCTTAATAAAACAACAGCTCTACTTTACAAAATCAGCCTTTCACTTCAAAGACTGTGGGGAGTTTTACAGCTCTGGCTATGATATCCTAAGTGGAACACTGTGTGGTAAGGAGAGGCCAAAAAGGGATGAAAGTGGCACATTTAAAGGCCAAAACCCAAATCAAATACATTTCTTGTGCTGTGTTTATGAGTCACCGTGGTTACAGAAATCTTTAGCTCTGCAGAATCCTGTATTTCTAATGTTTCATTTCTAAACTTGAATAAAGCCAGGCTAGGCTAGTGTGATGTTCCAGTTTCTGAGCTTCTGACCTCAGACAGGCTGGGTAGAGATAATAGAAATCAGGCACAGTCCCAAATGAGAAAATGTTTCATTTGCCTCCCCTACCTCGGGTTTTGTTTTAGCTTTCTGAGTACGAAATTACACATTCAGAGAAAGATGCCCCTAACTTCTTAGCCATCTATATGATGTTAATAGATGAAAATTTCGATCCTAAAAATGTGAATGGGAGAAATTGTTAAGATTGGGTAGAGGCTAATGTAATATTCGGGATTAAAGTTTTTAAGTAGGCAAGATGAATAAATTTTGGAAATTAATCAAACAACTGACAATGTTTCACCAAAGTATTTTATGTGTTTAATATACTCTGTGCACATTCTCCTACAGGCATATGCAAATGTATAAACTTAACATATTAAATAGCAGACTAGGGTATGAGAAGCACTTTAGGTGTATAAAATACTGTTATTTTCATTATTGTTATAGCAAACTTGAACACTGTTTACTGGAATCATTATTTGCTTGGAGAAATTTGCTGAGTTTGGCAATTTTCCACTGTCATTATGAATTTCTCTTTGTCAGGCAGCAGGGCCTCTGGAAGGGAGAAGGGTAAGTAATTCAGACAACCGGTTAGAAAAGAATCCTGTTTTTATCAGTTTCTTTGGCCTGAATGCTGAATCTTTTGGCCATGAATTGTCTGAACCACCTGTCCCACACTGTCCATTTCTGAGAAATAGTCACTGCGTTCTTCTCTAGGTTGTCAGATGCTGGGAGGACAACAAGTGGAGATACCCAAGGATTCTTTCCAGCAAGAACTGTCTTGATCTATAGGCATCAGAGATAAGAGAAGCCCTGGGTGCTTTGTTCTAACAGGCTACTGAGGAATGATCGTGGGTGCTGACCTTGAAATGCTGATGGAAACTCAACTCAAGATGTGACATAGCACCCTGCTTAACCAGCAGAGCAGAGCATTTCTCCAGCACTCTTTCAAGAGGACTGTTAGTTGCATCCTGGTGTGCAGACTCAACCAACAGGAGGAAGAATAGACAAATAGTTCTTGATCGTTGCTGTTTTGGGGGCCCTTTTGAGTTAAGCTTAGTTTTGTTTTCTTAACGTCAAACCTGGCTGCTACACTTTTGCGTATGGTCATCTCACTTTCTAATTCTAGGTTTGCAAACATGAATGAGAAAATATCCAGCCAAGTATTTGGTGCTATCTGGCTTAGGAGCCATTGACCCAAATAACTGGTATCTCACAATGTAGATGACAAGGACCATAAACCAGCAGCACCCAATCCACTTGGTAAGGGTTTTTAAACAATGGGGTATAGTTATTTTTACTAATGAATATTTTACAAATAAAAACATTTGTGCTGACCTAGCTGAAATTTGGCAGATGTGACTGTTCCAAACTCAGCAAAGGGATATTAAAAATAATGAATTCAATAAAGGAGTGTTACTTCCTTAATTCAAAATTGTTTATTAACTTTATTGGTATTTAATTTTTTTCCTTTTAAAATGAATTCCATTTAGTTGAAAGGTTAGAATTATAGTTCTCTGTATATTGGGGCATATCACCCTCACCAAATTACAGACACACAGGTTAGGCCCCAATTGGGCAGTCTTTCTTGCTTGAACTGTAAGAGGCACAGGAATTAACACCATTGTATTCATGAAAAGAAGTAGAAGAAGAGGGAAAGAACATTTGTTTGGAGTAGCAGTTACATTAAAAAATCTGAAGCTCCATAAATCACAGAACATTTAACAAAGAATCTGTGACTTTTCACTGCTTTACCACTCACCTTAACCCCGTCTATTTCCTTTCTGGATTCTAAATTAGGGTGTATTCCAACAATTATCATAATAGCTCTGATTTATGCACCCCTTGCATTGTGCTACTTATTTTATATATATTTACCTCTTAAAGCCATACAATAATCCTATGAAATAGATCCTGTTTTAGCCCCATTTTACATAAAACTGAGGCACAGAGAAGCCGAAAAACTTTCCCAATATCACAAAGCTAATAAGTGAAGGAGTCAAGACTTGAATCCAGGTAGTTTGGCCAAAAAGGGATTAACAAAGTGCCACTATTTTCCTAACCATAGTGCAGTGTCTCCACTGGCCTAAGGAAAAGGGGGAAATTTGGATCCCCCAGATAGGATTAAATAGTGGAATTGGTCAAGTTCCCAGACTCTGGGGGCTGTGGCCATAAGTGATCTCTCTGCTACCCTATGCTCAGAAAAAGGAAATGACCAGTCAAGCCAAGAAATGCTTGATTCTAATAGGGCGTGATAGTCCCTTCAAGACGGTCCTCTGAAATCCCCACTTCCTGGTGGTCATACTCTCATGCAGTCTGTTCCATTTTGTGGCAGGGTTGGTCTGGGACCAACAGCAAATGGCAGAAGTGATGGTATGTCACTTTCAAGGTAGATTACAATGGACTGTGGCTTCTGTCTGGGTTGTTCTCTTGTGTGTGCTCAGATTGTGGGCTTTGGGAAGCCAGCAGCTGTATCACAGGGACATTCAGGAGCCTATGGAGTCACCAGCCTGAGGACCAGCTGCAATCTGCAGCCAATAGCTAGTGAGGATCTGAGGTCTGCTGACAACCACGTGAGGGAGGTCAGAAGCAGATTTTCCAACCCCAGTCAAGTCTAGAAATGATTGCAGCCCGGCTGACAACTTGATTAGTCAGAAGCACTTAGCTAAGACACTTCTGGATTCCTGACCCTCAGAAACTGTGAGATAATAAATGTTATTTAAGCTGACAAATTCTGGAATAATTTTGTTATTCAGCAATAGATAGCTAATACATAAGGTGTGAAGCAGCAGCTATATAAGTTAGTGTGCCGGTGCCAGGGGAAAGGAGGACCACTACGATCTGGGGGAGGAAATGGGTATCCAAATGCAGGAGTTTGGCCCCACTGTTTAGAAGTTGCATGTGTGTGAGTCTGTAATCAAGAATGAAGGTGGACTGGGATGCTTTCTGCAAATCAGCATTGATGAGAAAGGGTGAGATAAAATCTGCCATGGGAAGTAAGGTATAGAACTCAGTGAGGAGCCAGCTAAGACACATGGTGAATTGTGCAGGTGCCTCTCAGTTTTTCCTCATTTGCAGGATGTGCTGTATTGAGGTGGGAATGAGCTAAGCTGTGACTAGGAAGGCCTGTCTGTGATCCCTGGAGAAAGCACTATTGACTTACCAGCCTCTGCAGTCCCTCAGTTAAAACAGAAGCTTCAGAACAGCAGGGACAGCTGAAGGGGTTCTGGGCCACACCCAGAGAAATCAGGCTCAAATAAGATCACCCAGGGCTCACTTTACTCCAGAGGAAGAATGGAGGAAGCATGGGCACCTTTGTCCACCTTGCGGAAAGCATTGACCTGGATTCTGAGGTGCGGCACTGATCCCAGGAGTATTTGTTTCCCTGGGCAGCTGTAACAAAGGATCACAAACCTGGTGGCTTAACACAACACAAATCTACTCTCTTGCAGTTCTGGAGGCCACAATTCCAAAGGCACAGAGTCAGCAGGGCCGTGCTCCTTCAAGGGTGCTAGGGAAGGATCCTCGCTTGGCTCTTTCAACTTCCGGTGGTTGCCTGCATCCAGGACTCTCCTTCCCTCGAAGCTGCATCACTCCAATTTCTGCCTCTGTCTTCGTGTGATGTTCTCTTCCTGTGTCTGTGTCTCTGTCCTACTCTTAAAATGATACCAGTTGTATAGTATTTGGTACCTACCTTTTTTTTTTCCTTTTTTTTGAGACGGAGTCTTGCTCTGTCACCCAGGCTGGAGTGCAGTGGTGTGATCTCAGCTCACTACAAGCTCCGCCTCCCGGGTTCACGCCATTCTCCTGCCTCAGCCTCCCAAGTAGCTGGGACTACAGGCGCCCGCCACTACGCCCGGCTAATTTTTTGTATTTTTAGTAGAGACGGGGTTTCACTGTGTTAGCCAGGGTGGTGTTGCTCTCGATACCTACTGTATGTTAATGTGATGATATCTGCAAAGGTCACATCCACAGGTTCAGGTGGAGATGAATTTCGGGGACACACTAACGACACTGATGTGATCGGTTCTCAAATATACCTCCTCCTTGTCATTGATTCCTGGCAACTGTGGTCCTGGCAATTTCTTCCCTGGCTCCTTCCACAGACTCAGCTTCCATTTCTCTGATCTCTGCTTACCTGCCTTCCCAGACTCCCTCTGCCCATCTCTTTACCCAGCCAGAGGTGCAGAGCAGACAGTCAACAAAGCTCTGGTCTAGAATTGAGGAGAACAAGGATATCTCTTTGGGCTCTGTTGTTATGGTGTGATTTTAACTTCCTGGGTGATCAGATTTTCTGTCTGTGAGATGGTTAGGTATCTGTGCTACATCTGTTATGACTAAGCAGTATGTTGGCTACACGCAGTCCCTGAGTTCCATGCCACCAGTATTATTGGAGAAACTGGCTGTCATCATTCAGTATTAGCCTCTTCTTTCCCTTCAACAGATTAATATTGCTAACCTATTGCCTCTCTTTTAGATCTTCCTATCTTTCCTCCTGTTTAGCCAGATCCTGGTAAGCACACACAGGTTCCTGGCAGAGAAGTGACCCCGACATCACCACAACCTCCCACATGGGGAGACTAGAGCCTCTGGTCCAGCGTCTTTCACCTCACAGAAAAGCATGGCCTCCACATTGAGGGAGGATTCAAATGTCTCCCAATTCTTCCAAACCCTGGCTTATGGACTCTCGTTTCCTTTCTGGAAGGCTCTGAGCTCCTGGCTTCCCACTGGCCCTTTTAGCCATTCCTTGTCCTCTTCCACCAACCCCCACTGCCATCCTCCTTACAGAGTATTCTGTCTCTGAGCAGAGCCTACCAAGGCTGAGCAAGTTCGAAGGAAGCCACCACAGCCCAGCCGTGGATGGGGAGCACGGGGAGAGGTGTGCAGCCCAGCCTGGCCTGTGCAGCCTATGTGGCTGCATGGCTGAGAGTTCCTTGCCTGCAGCCTTCTCTCGGCAGGCTTCCCTCTGTGAGAAGCCCCTGACAATGTGTTCCCATTAGAGCGAGGTGTGAACCTGAGCTCTGAATTCCAGCCCCAAAGCCTCAGGGAAGCAGGCAGAGCAGTGGCCTGTTCATTTGGGAGGCCACACACTGCTGTATTTCCAGTTTTATTTCTGGTGTCTGGTCATTCCAGGTAACACTAGGGTGGGAGGAAATCACACAGCTGACAGTTCACCTCCTCGAGGAGTAGCATCTCCACCCAGCACAGGCTCAAAGGGCCAAGGTCAGACTGCAGAAGCGGCAAGGAAAGAGAGCCAGGGACGCACCTGGACTGAGTGCCCGTAGCACTCCACCTCACAGCCTTCACTGTCAGTCCTAACTGGAAATGGCAGGTTATTCTCTAGTGAGGCAAGGAGGAGAGCATTTTGTTCACCTTCTGTGAACAAAAAAGAGAGGAAACATCTGAGAGGAAAAGAGAATGACTTGCCGAGTCATTTGCCTGAGGAGGAAGTGGAGCTCAACAAGATGCAAAAATTCATCCTCGCTACCTTTAGTGTCACTTGTGGAGAGCGTGTCCCTGACTGTGCAACTGTGGGTCCCAGCACTGCAGTCTGGGAATACTTCGAGTGGTGGTGAGGCAGCCAGGAAG